>NC_089197.1:35772930-36105430 GCF_963930695.1 Labrus bergylta
AGATCTATTGTGATCTATTACAGAGATCTATACTGACCTGTTACAGAGATCTATAGTGATCTATTACACAGATCTATAGTGTTATTTTACAGATCTGAGTGATCTATCAACAGATATCTATTAGTGATTTATTACAGTGATCTATTAGTGATCTATAATAGAGATCTATTAGTGATCTATTACAGAGATCTATAGTGATATATTATAGAGCTCTATAGTGATATGTTACAGGGATCTGTAGTGATATATTAGTGATATGTTACAGGGATCTATCGTGATATATTAGTGATCTGTTACAGAGATCTATAGTGATCTATTACAGAGATCTATGAGTGATATATTACAGAGATCTATTAGTGATTTATTACAGAGATCTATAGTGATCTATTAGTGATTCATAATAGGGATCTATAGTGATCTATTAGCGATCTATTGCAGAGATCTATAGTGATCTATTACAGAGATCTATGAGTGATCTATTACAGTGATGTATTAGTTATTTATAATAGAGATCTATAGTGATCTATTACAGAGATCTATTACTGATCTATCATAGAGATCTATAGTGATATGTTACAGAGATCTATAGTGATATGTTACAGAGATCTATAGTGATATATTACTGATCTGTTACAAAGATCAATAGTGATATTTTACAGAGATCTATGAGTGATCTATTACAGAGATCTATAGTGATCTTTTAGTGATTTATAATAGAGATATATAGTGATCTATTACAGAGATCTATTAGAGAGATCTATATTGACATGTTACAGAGATCTATAGTGATATATTAGTGATCTATCATAGAGAGCTATACTGATCTATTACAGAAATCTTTAGTTATATGTTAATGATCTATTACAGAGATCTATTAGTGATTTATTACAGAGATCTATAGTGATATGTTACAGATATCTATAGTGATATATTAGTGATCTGTTACAGAGATCTATAGTGATATTTCACAGAGCTCTATAGTGGTATGTTGGTGATTTGTTACAGAGATCTATAGTGATATTTCAAAGAGATCTATAGTGATATATTAGGGATCTGTTACAGAGATCTATAGTGATCTTTTAGTGATTTATAATAGAGATATATAGTGATCTATTACAGAGATCTATTAGAGAGACCTATATTGATATGTTACAGAGATCTATAGTGATATATTAGTGATCTATCATAGAGAGCTATACTGATCTATTACAGAAATCTTTAGTTATATGTTAATGATCTATTACAGAGATCTATTAGTGATTTATTACAGAGGTCTATAGTGATATGTTACAGATATCTATAGTGATATATTAGTGATCTGTTACAGAGATCTATAGTGATATTTCACAGAGATCTATAGTGATATATTAGGGATCTGTTACAGAGATCTATAGTGATATTTCACAGAGATCTATGAGTGATCTATTACGAAGATATATTTGTGATTTATTACAGAGATCTATAATGATTTATTAGTGATTCATAATAGATATATATATTATAAATATTTATAATGATCTATTACAGAGATCTTTAGTGATCTATTACAGAGATCTATAGTGATATATTACAGAGAACTATTAGTGATCTATTCGAGACCTATAGTGATAAATGAGTGCTATATTACAGAGATCAATAGTGATCTATTAGAGATTAATTACAGAGATCTATAGTGATTTATTACAGAGATATATAGTGATCTATTACAGAGATCTATATGTGTGATCCATTAGAGATCTATAGTGATATATCATTGATGTATTACAGAGATCTAGAGTGATCTATTATAGAGATTTATTATAGAGATCTATAGTGATATATTAGTGATCTATTACAAAGATCTATAGTGATCTATTATAGAGATTTATTACAAAAATCTAAATTGATCTATAAAGTGATCTATTACAGGGATCTATTAGTGATATATTTCATAAACCTATAGTGATATATTAGTGATCTATAACAGAGATCTATAGTGATCTATTACAGAGATCTATTAGTGATCTATTAGAGACATATAGTGATATATTAGTGACCTATTATGGAGATCTATAGTGATATATTACAGAGATCTATTGCAATCTATTACAGAGATCTATTAGTGCTCTATTAAAGACCTACAGTGATAAATTAGTGACCTATTACAGAGATCAATAGTGATCTATTAGAGATTAATTACAGAGATCTATAGTGATTTATTACAGAGATATATAGTGATCTATTACAGAGATCTATATGTGTGATCCATTAGAGATCTATAGTGATATATTAGTGATCTATTACAAAGATCTATAGTGATCTATTATAGAGATTTATTACAAAAATCTAAATTGATCTATAAAGTGATCTATTACAGGGATCTATTAGTGATATATTTCATAAACCTATAGTGATATATTAGTGATCTATAACAGAGATCTATAGTGATCTATTACAGAGATCTATAAGTGATCTATTAGAGACCTATAGTGATATATTAGTGACCTATAGCAGAGATCTATAGTGATATATTACAGATATCTATAGTGATCTATTATAAAGGTCAATTACAGAGATATATAGTGATCTATTACAGAAATCTATTAGTGATCTATTACAGAGATATATAGAGATATATTACATAGATCTATTAGTGATCTATTACAGAGATCTATAGTGATCTATAAGGGATCTCTAAGTGATCTATTACAGTGATAAATCCAGATGAAGAACATGAGGACTCAAAACCGCAGTAAACAAACCAAACAGTGACATCATTGTTGACCACGCCCACTTCTTATGAACATCTAATGTTTCTCAATGAGGACACACAAATGTTACACAGAAGTAAACATTTGTACTGGTCTATTTCCAGCTGCGGATGTGTTTTTCCTGCTCAGTCTCCATGGCAGCAGAAGTGACCTCTCTACAGGGTTCATAGCGAAGCAGGATCAGAACATGAAATGTAATGACATTTTAAATATCGATAGAAAGAAGATTGATCACTTAGATAAGAACCATGTATGTCGCAGCATTGAATAGTGTCAGACTCTATGACTAAACCATTCTTTAAACACGGTTATCAGTCAGCTGTTTCAGGACACGTTGTTTATATCATTTCTAGTCCCTGTTTCTGTTTGAACTCTGTCATGGATCCTAAAATAACCTGTTTGTACTGCTGATGTTCTCTCTGCACAGTTGAAGCCTGTTTTGGTCTGCGTTGAACAAAGACGTGTCAGTTTCACATTATCGCCTGGTACTCTGTGTGACACGAGTATAAATAGAAGCTTTGTTTGCTCTTATTTTCAGACTGCTTTGTGTCTGCATAAAGCAGCAAAAGAAGAAGAGCACGAGGGAGACAGTCCGAGGCATGAATTACACTCAATAACCTCTGCAGGAAACAATACTTTCATTCAGGGGGAGGAGCTTAAAGAGCTTCAGTATAAAACGTAGAGTTAAATAAGTGCTTCATAACTCAAACGAGACACAGAGAGCACAAACAGGACAACTCCTCAAACATAAACAATGGGTCGTTTTTTTCCATATATAATAATATCATATATTAATATCAAACATATAAAACATTATTAATATGCTCCTGTTGGTGGGACTCAGAGAAGGTGCATCAGGTATGAAAATATGATCATCAACCCTCCCCCCCTCTCTTTTGTCCAATCAGACGCTCAGACGTCAAATAGCCACATCACCTTCCACCCAATCAGACTTTCACCCTCTCCAGAGCCACGCCCCTCAGCCCTCCTCACTCGTCCTGCATCGTCATGCTGCTCGCTCTGGATGCAGTTGTCATGGAGATGGAGACGGGCTCAGCGTCAGCCGGTGGCTCTGTTACTATGGAGACAGCAGCAGCAGCCTGTGAGGAGCGGCTCAGAAACCATCGCAT
The DNA here is from genome assembly GCF_963930695.1 of Labrus bergylta. Classification (NCBI taxonomy): domain Eukaryota; kingdom Metazoa; phylum Chordata; class Actinopteri; order Labriformes; family Labridae; genus Labrus; species Labrus bergylta. The sequence continues at coordinate 35,776,811 of NC_089197.1, forward strand.
GCTGATCCTGATCGGAGAGATCTCCACCTGCCATCACCTTGACGCTGCCAGGACACAGATTTCACAAGGTATGGGGGGCAAGGGGGGCGGCTGTGTGTGTGTGTGTGTGTGTGTGTGTGTGTGCAAACACTCAGTGCATCATAAGAACATTCAGTTCTAAAAAGCTTAAGCCTAGACACGAGGATTAAAGGGGTTAAAAAGGCAGCTCACATGCTAAGCGAAGAGCCGAGGAATAAAAGAGCGTTTAGAGCGTTTAGAGCGTTTAGAGCGTTTAGAGCGTTAAGAGTGTTTAGAGCGTTTAGAGCATTTAGAGCGTTAAGAGTGTTTAGAGCTTTTAGAGCATTTATAGCATTTATAGCGTTTAGAGCGTTAAGAGTGTTTACAGTGTTTAGAGAGTTAAAATCGTCTAAAGCTTTAGAGCTGAAAAGGCTCAGTCACTCCTGAGCTTAAAATGTGACCTCAGGACGGTCAGAAACATTTGATAAGTGGATCTGAGTTTGTGATATAATAGGTTGTTTTCAAAGGTCCGAGAGATTACTTGAAGCTGGCTCATTTATCGATTTGTATGTCAGTAATACAATCTTAGAATCAATCAAGAAATGCACAGGGAGCCAGTGAAGAGGAGTTTAAAGATTGGGAGACGTGTTCGTGTTTCCTTTAAGCAGTTAAAAAACAAGATGCAGCATCTTGGACAAGCTGCAAGCGAGACAAAAACGCTAACACCAATGCGTTAGTACATTTGAATAATCAAGACATGTGCATAAATGACCTTCTCAGAATCAATCAAAGATAGAACAGATTTGGCTCTTGATGAATAAAACATACTTTAGAGGCAGAAACCAAAAAAAAAACTGGCAAAACCAGGTTCATGATAAATAGCCATCTGCTGAAAATACTGCGCCCGGCTTGAAAAATGGGATAGAGGGTGATGAGATAGCACAAACGATGGGTAGTAACTAAGTATGTGGGTTAGTAACTAAGATTTACAGATAGTTAGCCTACATTTTACAGCAGCAGTATTGGGACCTGGTCCATACCTGCGCTAGCCCAAACTATAAGCTTTATCAAAAAGTATGTCCATTCTTAAAAGTACAGAGTGTGTCTGCCTCCCGGACCATGACTGGTAGATGATTCCAAAGGAAAGGGGCCTGATAACTGAAGACCTTTTCTCCCATAGTACATTTAGAGACCGTAGGTACCATGAGCAGGCCTGATAACTGAAGGCGCTACCTCCCATAGTACATTTAGAGACCGTAGGTACCGCGAGCAGGCCTGATAACTGAAGGCTCTACCTCCCATAGTACATTTAGAGACCGTAGGTACCGCGAGCAGGCCTGATAACTGAAGGCGCTACCTCCCATAGTACATTTAGAGACCGTAGGTACCGCGAGCAGGCCTGATAACTGAAGGCGCTACCTCCCATAGTACATTTAGAGACCGTAGGTACCGCGAGCAGGCCTGATAACTGAAGGCTCTACCTCCCATAGTACATTTAGAGACCGTAGGTACCGCGAGCAGGCCTGATAACTGAAGGCTCTACCTCCCATAGTACATTTAGAGACCGTAGGTACCGCGAGCAGGCCTGATAATTGAAGGCGCTACCTCCCATAGTACATTTAGAGACCGTAGGTACCATGAGCAGGCCTGATAACTGAAGGCTCTACCTCCCATAGTACATTTAGAGACCGTAGGTACCATGAGCAGGCCTGATAACTGAAGGCGCTACCTCCCATAGTACATTTAGAGACCGTAGGTACCACGAGCAGGTCTGATGACTGAATGCTCTACCTCCCATAGTACATTTACAGACTGTATATCTTGATCAAATATAACTCCTAGACTCCTAACAGTGGTGCTAGAGGCTGATGTCATTAAGTACAGTTATATCATTAGATAAAGTCTTGTTGAGGTTTTTAGGGCCTAGCACAATAACAAGCACACTTCTAGTTTACATAACTGATTGTTGTCATCAGGCTTCATAGATATGTATAGCTGAGTACCATCTGCATAGTAATGATTTTGACACAGCTCATGTGAAACATATTTAGCACTGATGTTCCCTCTGACGTGTTGTAGGAGAAGAAGTCAAAGTCCACAGTTCACACCTCAGATGTGTTCTGAATGACAACACCTTTATTCATGTTCCCACTGACTCTCCTCGTCTGTCGCTGTCCTACTTGAATGACAACCATCCATACAAAATAATACCATAAAAATCTTTAGAATAAAATACATCTATCCCTAACTCTGATCTGAAAAACGTCTTCAATGTCGCGTCAAACGTGGGAGAAACGTGTAACGACACTAACGAGTGATATACAGATCAAACTTTTTAAGTCCTGACTCCGGCCTCATAACTGGACTTTAGGTATCTGCTGACTGTGAGTCCTGACTCCGACCTCATACCTGGACTTCAGGTATCTGCTGACTGTGAGTCCTGACTCTGACCTCATACCTGGACTTCAGGTATCTGCTGACTGTGAGTCCTGACTCCGGCCTCTTAACTGGACTTCAGGTATCTGCTGACTGTAAGTCCTGACTCTGGCCTCATAACTGGACTTCAGGTAGCTGCTGACACTCACTCTGAGACTCACTCTGATGTCAGACACACAGATACCTGGCTGAAATATGAAATGAATCTTCCTCTGAATGTAAAACTTAAGCCCCGTGTTGTGTCTTTGAACAGGTCTTCGTTCCTGGAGCGTGGATGAGACGGTTTGTGACCTGAACAAAGAGCTGAAGCTGTTTGAGAGCAGACACACGGCCACGTTCTCCTCAGACGTCCACGGTCAGTGTCACATCTGTCTGTCTGTCGGTTTGTCTGTCTGTGTGTGTGTGTGTGTGTGTGTGTGTGTGTGTGTGTGTGTTTGTGCGTGTGTGTGTGTGTGTGTTTGTGCGTGTGTGTGTGTGTGTGTGTGGGTATGTGTGAGTGTGTGTGTGTGTGATGCTGAGCTGACAGAAAGGTGCGCTCTCTCTCGCTAAGATCTGATATCAGGAGAGTTAAGAAGACAAACAGAACAGGTGACACATGTATAGAGATGATGATGTCATAAGTTGTACAGATGATGATATGGTGCAATGTATGTGTGTGTGTGTGTGTGTGTGTGTGTGTGTGTGTGTAAGCTCTGATTTAAAGACCCATTAAACTGAGCTGCTGTTTCAGATGAACGTGAGCTGATTAATAATTCAGAGGGTGTTATTGATCCTTCAGCATCTGCACACATGAGGGGGAGGGGCTTCATCTGGACCTCATACACACAGACACACACACACACACACACACTACTGGTGACTGTAAAGTGAGTTTTACTGTAACAGTGTAAGTGTAGATTTTTGTGACAGTGTGCAGTATGTATGTGTGTGTGTGTGTGTGTGTGTGCGCGCGTGTGTGCGTGCGTGCGTGTGTGTGTGTGTGTGCGCGTGAGTGAGTGAGTGTGTGTGTGTATGTGTGTGTGTCCGTGCATGCGTGCGTGCGTGTGTGCGTGTGTGCGTGCGTGTGTGTGTGTGTGCGTGCGTGTGTGTGTGTGTGTGTGTGTGTGTATGGACTGTGTGTGCAGAGGAGGGTGTAGTAAGTCAAGCTGTGAGGCGTTCAGGTGTCATGCTGCACAGATGAGGAGACGTTGTCAAACAGAACATAAAATCAGCAGATCAGCGGAAGAAGACAGATTCTGTCTTAATACTGTCAGTCTCTGTGAGATAACACAGTCTAGACGAACCTGGGTGTCATGATTGATGACCAGCTAACTTTTAAGGTTCAAGTAGCCTCGATTGCCCGGTCATGTCAATTTGCCCTGTACAACATCAAGAAGATCAGACCTTACCTGTCAGAACACGCTACGCAGCTCCTGGTACAGGCTCTTCACGCATCGATTATTGCAACTCTCTACTGGCAGGTCTTCCTACATGCACTATCAAACCCCTGCAGATGATATAAAATGCAGCAGCACGACTGGTCTTCAACCTTCCTAAAAGAGCACATGTCACTCCGCTGTTCATCTCCTTACACTGGCTCCTTACTGCTCACATCAAATTTAAAACTCTGCTGCTCGCTTACAAAACAGACACAAAAACAGCTCCTCCTTACTTTAACTCTCTCATTCAGGTCTACACTCCCTCCCGCCCACTGCGCTCTGCCAATGAAAGGCGTCTGATCCAACCTTCACAACAGGGTCCTAAGTCTCTGACTAGACTCTTCTCTGTTGCCCCCCGGTGGTTTTTGGGGCTTTTTGTGCCTTTAATTGAGAGATAGGACAGTGGACAGAGTTGGAAACCAGGGAGAGAGAGTGGGGAATGACATGCGGGAAAGGAGCCACAGGCTGGACTCGAACCTTGGCCGCCCGCGTTGAGGACTACAGCCTCCATACATGGGGCGCGCGCACTAACCACTATGCCACCAGCGTCCCAATTATTATTACTTTCAGGATGGTTTTGATGCTGATTAGAACTCAGAACAGCTGTCCATGTTGTGTCCTGCCTCTGGTAACTTCCTGTCAGCACCTCTGGTCACTTCCTGTCAGCACCTGAACTCTGCCTTTAGTCACTTCCTGTCAGCACCACTGTTCACTTCCTGTCAGCACCTGTACTCTGCCTCCAGTCACTTCCTGTCAGCACCACTGGTCACTTCCTGTCAGCACCTGTACTCTGCCTCTAGTCACTTCCTGTCAGCACCACTAGTCACTTCCTGTCAGCACCACTGGTCACTTCCTGTCAGCACCTGTACTCTGCCTCCGGTCACTTCCTGTCAGCACCTTTGGTCACTTCCTGTCAGCACCTGTGTGTCCGATCAAACTTAAAGCTGTTTGTTTGCACTTCCTGACGTTGTCTTCTCCTCTCTCTCTTTGCTTGTGTTGTTCTTACTCTCTGATTTTCACCGCTTTGGATAAAAGTGTCTGAAAAATTTGATGTAGATAATAAAGATGATAGTTTGATATGTGAGATAATAGAGATATTGATGTGATGGTAGACAGACAGTGATTCAAACTGTGACTTTTTGAAACCCAGCAGCTGCTGTTTGAATGACAGCTGTCTGAATGTCCCTGAACACACCATCATCATCAGCACGCTCTAACTGGAGGATTAAAGGCCATGTTTATCACAGAGGACATGAGTAATCAGAACAGTCTTCACTCCAGGCGTAATCCCACCAACAAACACAAATCTTCTGTTTGTTCATCTCTAGTATTTCTCCACATAACGTTTAACCGGCTGTAACCTCGGTGTGTTTAACCTCTACTCTCAGAAAAGCAAACTTGAAACTTTAGTGTTCCTGCTGGAGGTGAAAGAGTTAATAACATGAGATTTACTCTGTCGTCTTCTTCTATGAACACATGAAGTCTCTGTGTGCATCATCTCATTAGCTGACTGTGGAGGAGCTATACACATTTTTACTGTCATTAACACTTCAGAAAAAAGGGTTAGACTTCACTGTGATTGGACAGTTGAAATGTTTTAATGTTTTATCACACAATGTGGCATTTTGTGATTTTTTTAATAAAATATTTTTGCGTTTAAATAAATTATTTTTTGACCTTCAGGGCCGCTGTAGGATCAGCATGTAGGAGGACATCCTCTAACAATGAACTTGTTATTAATAAGATTTGATCTCATAAGATGATGACATTGAAATGTAGATATATTTTTTTCCTCTTCTGATGACGTTACTGAGTAAACATCCTGCATTAAATCACCATCACACACCGTTATTACATTTTCTCCTGATTCACGCGAACGCAGCTGGGTCACGAATAATATTCCCATGTTCGACGGGTCCGTAAATGCAGCACGAGGCAGCAGCTAGCAGAGTGTAGGTGTAGAACTGTAGCAAGCCTTCATCCTCATCCTCATCTTCATCCTCAGCAGCAGCAGCATCATCCAGCCCCGCCCTCCTCCTCCTGCTGCTTCCATCACTGATCCGCGCTCTCTCTCCGCGCTGTCTCCGCGCTGTCTCCGGTCATTCTCTGGTTCAGTGTCCGTCTCAGGCTGGAGGATTGCCGTGCTCCCCGGGTGGAGTGTGTCCGCTCCTTGTGTAGCTGTGTGGAGGTTTGGAGGTGAGCAGACTGCAGGTTTTCTCTGAGCGGAGGAATGTTTGATCTATGACGGAGGCTCGAGCTTCACCCTGCAGACACACACACACACACACACACACACACACACACACACACACACACACACACACACACACACACACACAAAGCTGCATGATAACAGAGAGCTCTGCTTTATTATCAGACTGTGTTTTGTGCTGCGTTCAAGTGCCGTCATGTCCGTTGTGTTTGTAGTGCAGATTATAGCCTACTGAGGTCATTGTGCTCCTTTTTCTGTTCATGTTTCCTCCTCACATGATGCTCTGAAGTCTCATCTCTCTCTCTCTGTTAGCCTTCAGTGTGAAGAAATATCAGCTGATCAGGTCTGATGGAGTATCTGCAGGGTTTAGTCTATGAAGGGTTCTGATTTCTGTGTGTGTGTGTGTGTGTGTGTGTGTGTGTGTGTGTGTGTGTGTGTGTGTGTGCGTGTTAGTGTGTGTGTGTGTGTGTGTGTGTGTGTGTGTGTTAGTGTGTGTGTGCGTGTTAGTATGTGTGTGTGTAAGATGTGTAGTGAGTGAGATGATAAAGGTATCTTACTATATGATCAGACATTAAGGAAACATGCTATGTTGAAGTGCTGGCTTCTCTGACAACAATGCAGCAGCCAGTATGTCCTCCTTCTAACTTTAGATTCTGCTCCTGAATGCTCTGGATTTGTTTGGACCAGAGAAGGTAGGCGCTTTTAAGGTCACCCCCCACACGGCCGTTTTGGACGCCACTCGGTTTGCCAGATATGAGAGCAGTTATCAGGTCAACAGGTGTTGCAGCGATGGAAGCGGGCAAGAGAAGTGGTTCAGATAGAAAGGTTTACAGACCCATGCAGAGCTGGATAAACACTGGAGCTTCAGTGTCCACCACATAGCAACCTGCGTGAGCATCAACTCTAGAGAGGAGGGGGGGGAGACAGCTCTTTACAATGTTTAGAATTTAGACTGCAGTACCCATTTTAAACACTAGGGGTCAGAGTTACATACTGCTCCTTTAAAGTTAAATCTTTCATTTGAGTCTCTTGGAGGTTTATCTCTTAGTTTGAAGTGTTTGCAGAGATTTAAGATCTGAAAGTGAGAGCTCAGATTAATGTGTTGGTAACAAAATGTACCTACAGTCACAATGTGTGTGTGTGTGTGTGTGTGTGTGTGTTTGTATCTCTTCTCTCTATGAAAAGTCATAAACAGCATGTTATCGTCTGGATATGATGTTATCAACAAGACAAACTCTTCAAATCCAGTCTCCATTGAGATGCTCAAGGCCTGCAGGGGGCGCTGTGTGGAACAGACACCAGGGACAGCTGAGCACGGTTCTGTCCGTTTACGCCTGCAGCGCAAGCTAGCTGCACGGTTAACTGCGCGCCGTCACTGACACACTGCTCCTCCCAGAGTCACCATCTGACCTTTGACCTCTTAACCATCAGGAGGTTGGAGATCTGTCCTGATACTCCTGAGCTCCTCTCTCTTCCTCAGAGCGCCCCTACAGACGAGTCACATATTTTGAATTTAGCGAGCAATGTTCATATAGTTGTTTCAACCCGTTTGCTTTCATTTGCAGCGTTTTTCAGTCGTGTCATGTTTTGCTATTTTTTCTGAATGTTTGTCGTCTCTGAGAGGTAACCTCTCGGCCGCTCTGAGAAACTATGTGTGTGTGTCGAGAGACTCTCAGAATGTTTCCATGCACTCTTAAAGGGATACTTGACCCGTTGAAACATAAATCTGTATTGATATTGAGTCATATATGTATAGAAATGTGAAATACATTTTGAAGTTGGATTTTGAAGGCAGAAAGTGTCTTTTTGGCTCATGTGGATGAAAGACAACAAATCCCAGAATGCACAGCACCGCATGCCACTCCCACTAAGGTCAGGTTTACAGACATATTTACTTCAACACATACAGCAGTTTCCTCAACAGATTCTGAGATTTGGTTGGTCCTGAATGCTCTGGATTTGTTTGGACCAGAGAAGGTAGGCGCTTTTAAGGTCACCCCCCTCACGGCCGTTTTGGACGCCCCTCGGTTTGCCAGATATGAGAGCAGTTATCAGGTCAACAGGTGTTGCAGCGATGGAAGCGGGCAAGAGAAGTGGTTCAGATAGAAGTGATTGTACCCGACCTAAAAAGCCTCTGCATGTTTCTAATAAGCTCCACGAGCAGAAACGTGCTCAAACTAGGATCAATATTGGAGATACTTTTGAAAAATGGAGAGAGGTTAGAACACAGAAAGGTTTACAGACCCATGCAGAGCTGGATAAACACTGAAGCTTCAGTGTCCACCACATGGCAACCTGCGTGAGCATCAACTCTAGAGAGGGGGGGGAGACAGCTCTCTACAATGTTTAGAATTTAGAAATGTGAAATACATTTTGAAGTTGGATTTTGAAGGCAGAAAGTGTCTTTTTGGCTCATGTGGATGAAAGACAACAAATCCCAGAATGCACAGCACCGCAGGCCACTCCCACTAAGGTCAGGTTTCGGCAGTTTCCTCAACAGATTCTGAGATTTCTTCCAGAAGGAATTAGCATCTTGTAAATTCCTGTCAGAAAACAGACTCTATAGCCGATTTCACATATGCACTCCGGATAATATCTAGATATTTACAGGAGGACTTCTCCGGAGATTCTAGTAGCAAGTAGCAATTCACATATGTTCCTCACAGCGGGGGACTCTTCCTGTCAGAGGGGAGGGGCCACGGGGGATTTCCCGACGTAAGACGTGACGTAAATAAACAACGTGGAAGTAGCGGCCGAAGCAACAGAGTCCACTACACGACGTTATAATGAGAATATTTGTCTTATAAAATATATAGATATAATATTTGTCTTATATCAATGCTATGTGTAATCCAATGGAATGACAACAGCCACAAAAGAGAGGAGAACAACATACTGACCAACAGAATGCAGACGTTTAATTACGTGCACGGAGACCATAGTGGTCGCGTGCAGACACTTTAGCCGCTCACTTTATAAACATCATTCTTTTTTCATCGAGTTGAAATCTGTGGAGTATATCCTGCTGCATTCTCACATGAGCTCCTCCAGATTATCTGCGGAAAAAATACTAGGGGTCTGGCAGGATAAACTCCGGGTAATATTGGAGTAAAACATTTGGCTGTTGCGTTCGCACATACAGCTCTTCCTGGAAATATCTGGAGATTTTCAGGAGATTTCCATATGTGTGAAAAGGGTTTATGTCTGTGTTCATAGGCAAACAGTGAGAGCACCGACACTACCAGTCTGCCCCAGCTCGAGCCGGCCCGGGCTCCTCGTCCTCACCGCCGCCTAAAATCAGGTCTTATGTCTCGGCTGTAGCAGCCGCCACTATATTGCGTCTCGTAGATATAACCACGAACATCTGATTCGAGCACAAGACCTTCAGAATCCCCTTCATCTCAGTTTGAAGTTGAAACATAATTTATTCATACTTTCATTCTTCTCATCTTTCTCCATAAAGCCTGTTAGCATAGCTACAAAGCAAGATGGCAGATGTTGAGTTTGGATTCTAGGAGTGAGGTCCCACCCACTGATCTGTGATTGGTCTGTAGCTTCTGATTGGGCAGACTGAAAAAGTGCAGCATGGAGGAAGGACTGAATCCAACATGGCTGCTCCCTGTGATGAATTTACAGACTAATCTCTCTCTCTCTCTCTGCTTGCTCGCTCTCTGCTCTCTTCAGTGGATGTGGGTGACCTGATTTCAGCTGAAGTTGAAACAGTTGAAACAGTCTGTCTCTGCTGAGATCACATTAAAACACACACACACACACACACACACACACACACACACACACACACACACACACACACACACACACACACACACACACACACATTGGACATGGAGGTTTGCGTCAGTCCTGATAGTGAGGGTGGGGGAGCTTTGTAGGTAATGAAGTGGCTACGCTTGGGGTTGATGATTTATCATTAACCAGAGGTACTCCAGACCTGCAGGGGGCGCTCTGTGACAAAGTTAATGGAAGAGAGAGGGAGAGAGGAAGAGAGAGAGAGGGAGAGAGCGAGAGGGAGAGAGGAAGAGAGAGAGGAAGGAAGAGAGAGAGAGGAAGAGAGAGAGAGAGGGAGACAGAGAGTGAGAGAGAGAGGGAGAGAGGAAGAGAGAGAGAGAGCTGTGTTATGCTGATGTGAATAGAGAGGTGGAGATGTTGCAAACAAGCTGACGGTAAAGGTGATACAGATTTAAAGAGTAGACGCCCCGGTCACAGAATATTGTGACTGTTTTCAAACTCTTGCACGCTGCACACACACCACGTAGACGTGTCACAGCAGCTTCAGGACTGAAGACCTGAACGCTTTTTTATTATGAAGCTTCAGTAGTTTTTGAAACTATTGTACAAACATGAATAACAAACAAACGTCACCCATTGTTGTTGTAGTCCATCTACTAGCTCATGGATACTGGAAGCGTACAGAGCATGTGTCAACAGTCTCAGAGCAGCTGTTTGTTTTCAGTTTACTGCTGGAGTCCCATCGATGGCGGTCTCCATGCTGGAAATGCTGTCTCTTTCAGTCAATCTACAGGCAGGCTGAGAGCTGGAGCTGAGGCGGGTTGTAAACCTCCTGACAAACCGTGAGGTCACTGAGACATGTGTGAGTGGGCGGAACACTGATGTCATTCAGTGGGCGGAGCTTTACTCTTCTTCACTGCTCGCCTCAGTTACCGGCGTGATGTTAACACACAAACATTACTGAACGCACCTCCTCCTCTTCCTCCTCTTCATCCTCCGCCAGCACACTGAGAAGGAAGAGGAGGCGCGTTCAGTAATGTGATCTTAGTCTCACATTTCAATGGATAGAGGACATTATCTGTGTGTCCCTATGTGTGTGTGTTGTGCTGTAGGAGGATGTTGAGTCTATAAATAGATTTTCAGTAATGGATCTCCTTCATACACATCGAGATGCTGCTCCTCTTCACCTCCTGCACCATGTGTTGTTGCAGCTCCCTCCCTCACCCCCTCCTCTCCCCTCCCTTACAGAAATGCTGCAATGCGTCTCCTTGTCTCAGACTGGGTCAGTGTAACTCAGCTGGCAGCTACAGCCTGACAGGTCTCCATAGCAACAGCCAATCCGGCGCCATTGTAAAGGGTTTTTATTCAGCGTTTTTGTAGTGATTGTTTGAGAGAAGAGCGTTTTCCAGGATTAAAAAGGTTGGGTGGGAGGAGAGAGGGGAAGGGTGAGATCGAGAGAGAGAACGTGAGAGAGTGAAAGGGAGAGAGTGATGGCGTTGGCAGGTGTTGTAAACAGGACGTCATCCTGACAGTTCAAACACTCATTTAATTCTTCATCCTGTCAGAAATAAGAACAGAAAAATGTATACTTTACTCCATCACGTAAACATTCATGTTCTGTGTTCCTATGACGACCATGTGATGCATGTACTCTGTAAAAATACACCTGTTGGCCTTGTAGACCCTTTCAGGGCCGATGATATCACCATTATTATTATATACAATATTAGCTAGAGGCTAAACGAAGTAGAGGGAAACATGGTTCACATTTTTACCTTTTACAAGCCGCCACTGTCAGTTAACAACATTTAACATGTTGCTAACCTCTTATCAAAGCTAACACGTGTGGCTAACGGTTGTTTTAAGTGTAGCTGTTTCATTCCATGTAAACCAGAACAGTCACACAGATATCAGATATGTAGTGAGGTTGACTTTCAAAAAGAACCTGTAGGTTCACTACATCTCAAGCCATACAATCTCAGCTCACCGCCATGATGTAGCTGTTTGTTTTGACAATGATTCAAACCTGTAGTTTTCTCTGCTGAGTTGTCCTCACTGTAGTTCCTCTGCTGAGTTGTTCTCACTGTAGTTTTTTTGCTGAGTTGTCCTCACTGTAGTTCCTCTGCTGAGTTGTTCTCACTGTAGTTTTTTTGCTGAGTTGTCCTCACTGCAGTTTTCTCTGCTGAGTTGTCCTCACTGCAGTTTTCTCTGCTGAGTTTTCCTCGCTGTAGTTTTCTCTGCTGAGTTGTCCTCACTGTAGTTTCTCTGCTGAGTTGTCCTCACTGTAGTTTTTTTCTGCTGAGTCGTCCTTACTGTGTTTTCTCTGCTGACTCGTCCTCACCGTAGTTTTCTCTGCTAAGTCCTCCTTACTCTGTTTTCTCTGCTAAGTCCTCCTTACTCTGTTTTCTCTGCTGAGTCGTCCTCACCGTAGTTTTCTCTGCTGAGTTGTCCTCACTGTAGTTTTCTCTGGTGAGTCGTCCTCGCCGTAGTTTTCTCTGCTGAGTCGTCCTCACTGTAGTTTTCTCTGCTGAGTCGTCCTCACTGTAGTTTCTCTGCTGAGTTGTCCTCACTGTAATTTTCTCTGCTGAGTTGTCCTCACATTTTCTTTTTGCTGACTCGTCCTCACTGAGTTTTCTCTGCTGAGTCGTCCTCACTCTAGTTTTACCTGCTGTGTGTCTGCAGGTCAGAGGACTCTGCAGTATCAGAGTGATGTTTTAGAGACCGTGGTGTTGGTGAACCCGTCAGAGGAGACCGCTGCCTCACAGGTGAGTCTAACAGAGGGTCATCATGATACCATAATTTTAAACTTAAATATGATGCTAGTACAAATCTAATTATATCAATACAATTTTTTTTACGACTGCCACAAAAGTAGAAGTCCTTGGCACCCAACATTGGGAAATATATTTGTTTGCAATAATCAAAAATGTCTGAAAAACTCAAACTGTTTGTCACATCATTTGTGCAAACTACTTGCACAAGACTTTACGTGTTCTGTGAAAATGAGTCAGGTGTTAACTTGTTAGCTCAGGCTGTGAGTCGCTGACATGAGTTTATGTTTTAGTTTATAGTTTTTTCTCCTGCTCACTTAGACACAGTTAACTATGATGTTGTATTTGTATTATAAGAAGAGCGTAATAAACCATAATCATGAGCTTATTAAATTATTTCACTCATGCACATTTTAGCCACTGTTTGTGTTAAAAGTGAGTATTTATAAATGGGCCAGCTCCATCCAAGGTCTCCGTCCTCAATGTGTCAAAAGTCAGGTTGTATAATATAGTATTACATTCTTAAAATCTGTTGATTTTAACTTAAGTCCAATCATAGTTTGGTATTATGGAGTATCAACTGGGATGGCCAAACAGACTTTTATGGGGGCCCATGCCACCCCTGGACATGCCTCTGACATCAGAAAAAGATGGCTGCTGTGTAAAAATTAAGATGGGAAGTGAAGTGAAATATTGAATCTCTGACATGTCGTGGGCTCTGGTCATTCAAATAAAACGCTTACCGAAAGAGCTGCTTGCGATCGTTCCCCAGAGATTTTTTTATCCCTTCAGAATATAAACATTGGATGTTTTAGTTAGATCTGGTTTATAATGGAACTTTTTGCTGAAAAGGTATTAAGATCCTCAGCTATGATAGTTTTTACTCTGTTCTATGCTCAGATTCGCTCTCTGATCACGGACTGTGCGGGACATAAGCTGCTGATTCTGAGCGGACAGATCTCTGAACAGGGAGGTGACATCCTACTGCGAGGCGGAGCGTTCACCTGGCAGCACTTCTCAGACATTATCTCAAACCCTGAAGTAAGCACAGTGTCCTCTCTCTTAAAACACCCTTACCCCTCGTGTGTGTGCATGGATAAACAGTACATCTCACAAAGACTGCTTTTTACTGTTTCCCATGTTTGTAGGTGATTGAGCACCTGTCCAGATCATCTTCACAGCAGCTGTCAAGGCTTACTGTTTCCTGTCAGGGAGACGGGGGCTGGAGTTCCCTTGGCCAAAGCCAGGAGCAGCAGTCAATCCAGAATCTTCTGGAATACCGCTTGAACCCTGAACCCCACCTCCCAGACATGGACGGAGTCAATGAGTTCAGCGAGTATGTCTCAGAGACTGTGGACGTGCCGTCATCCTTTGACCTCCTGGAGCCCCCGAACTCTGGAGGTTTTCTGAAGCTGTCCAAACCCTGTTGCTACATCTTCCCTGGAGGCCGAGGAGACTCCGCTCTGTTCGCTGTGAATGGATTCAACATCCTGGTGGATGGAGGATCTGACCGGAAGTCTTGCTTCTGGAAACTGGTTCGCCACCTGGACAGGATCGACTCAGTTCTGCTCACCCATATTGGTGCAGACAATCTCCCCGGCATCAACGGGTTGTTTCAGAGAAAGATTGCAGAGCAGGAGGAGGAACGTAACCAAGGATCTGGTTCCAGCAGTAATGGGGACTGGGTGAAGAACCTGATTTCTCCTGAGCTTGGGATCGTGTTTTTCAATGTCCCAGAGAAACTGCGAATGCCTGAGTCCACGCTGAAAGTGAAGAGAAGCATCGAAGAAGCATCTCTGACGTTACAGTACCTCAACAAGCTTGGAATCACACCAGAGCCTCTGCACAGAGTGGTCAGCAACACCATTGAACCCATCACACTGTTCCACAAACTGGGCGTGGGGAAGTTAGACATGTACGTGTTGAATCCTGTGAAGGAGAGTAAGGAGATGCAGTTTTTAATGCAGAAATGGGCTGGAAACAGCAAAGCCAAGACAGGGATTACACTGCCCAATGGAAAGGAAGGAGAAATATCCGTCCCATATTTGACATCAGTCACTGCCCTCATTGTTTGGATCCCTCACCGTCCAACAGAAAAGATAGTCAGGGTGCTCTTCCCTGGAAATGCACCGCAGAATAAAATCTTCGAGGGCCTTGAGAAACTGAAACACCTCGACTTCCTGCGATACCCTGTTGCCACTCAAAAAGACATATCATCTGGCGCACCTCCCCCCATCATCAAACAGACTAAAATGAGATCAAGAACTGACAGCAAAGAGAGTCTGAAATCTTCCCCTAAACCACACTCTAAAACAGCAAAGAAAGAAGCCAGTGGACAGGAGGAAGAGTCAAAGAGCAACATCACTAAAGAGAACAAAGCAGACAAGAAGGAAGAGAAGAAACCCAAAAGTGAGAGTCTGAAGGCCACCAAACAACAGAAAAACAGTGAGGTGGCCCCAGCAGCAGACAAAAAGTCAGAGAAAAAGAAAATATCCAAAACTGCCAAAAAAGAGAAAGCATCCAAGATGGATGAAAAGAAGGACAAAGAGAAAAAAGAAATCAAGAAAGAGAAACGAGAGGTCAAGAAAGACGAAAATATACGAAAAGAAGAGAAAAAAGAAAGCAAAGCCAAGGAGGATAAAAAGAAGGATCCGAGCAAACCAGAGCTGAGAAAAATAACCAAACCTGACCTGAAGCCACTCACTCCTGAAGTTAGAAAAACTCTGCATAAGGCTAAGACTCAGGCCAAGCCTAAGACAGACAAAAATAAAGCAGTGAAAGAGGCAGACAATGTTAAAAAGCCAGTCCCAAAGAACATCCCAGAGGAAGTGGCTGCGGCAGCTTTGGCTGACAGGTCCATCGTGTCCTCCCCAGAGGACCTGACCGAGGACTTTGAGGCTCTGAAACAACAAGAGCAGTCTAAAGTAAAGAGTACGCCCATCGAGAACGATGTGATCTCTGGACATACTAAAATTTCGTCCTTAATTTTCCCTCATGAAAAGGTCACACCTCAATCCATTGAAATGAAACCTGCTTCCCCCAAATCCCCTGACAAGAAGGAGGAAGACAAAGGCAAGGCGGCATCAGGACAAAGTGCTGGAACTACAAGCTATGGCTTTGACAAGAAGTATGAAGAGGAGAAAATGGAGAAATATGACAAATACTCCCTCAAAGCTGACATAAAAGACAGCTCAAAGAAGAGTGAAAGTTCAGAGGAAGAGGGCGATGTCATTGAAAAGGCTGAACTGGAAGGAACAGAAGATGAGGAGGTCCTGAAATATAAAACAGACGAAGCCAAAAAGGACAAAAGTGGAAAGGAGTGGGAAAACAAGCCAAGTGATGCTAAACTTTACTCAACTGCAGCCTTGTCCGGGAAAGTAGCTGCTTCAGCCTCTGAGCAGTTCTCCTTCATACAAGATGAGACCATCCCGGGTTACTCTGAGACCGAACAGACCATCTCAGATGAGGAGATCCACGAGGAAACAGAAGACAGGATCCCACAGTTGCGCTACGACGTGGGCTCCTATGAAGTCTCTATCCCTGATGTCCCCGGGACTTTTGACTCCATGCATGGTATAAAGGAGATGAAGGGCTCAGATGTCAAACCCAAAGCCTTCATGAGTGGTCAGGAGCCAGAGCTAGCCCCGTACCCTTCCATCATTTCTGCTCCTCTAGCAGAAGAGGAGCACATCTCCTCCGCAACATCCATCACAGAGTACGACAAACTCTCATCATTTGCAACTTCTGTAGCTGAGGACCAGTCAATAGCCTCAGTGACAGCGCCTCAGACCGAGGATGCTGCCAGGAACTCTCTCCTGCTCGACACCACCAACAGTGTCCCCTCTCGACCAGATGCCATCCATGGTAAGGACTATCTGCACTCAGCAGGAACCATCTCTCCAACCTCGTCTCTGGAGGACGACAAGTGCTTCAAGTCTCCTTCCTCTGATGAGTACCAGCCCAATATCCCTGAGATGGAGGCTGATTCCAAGACCAAATCAGTCCATGAAGAGGAAGATGATGAGGAAGACGAGGATGAGGACCAGACTCCAAATGTTGACATTCCTCTGGGAAAGCTCCAGGAGGGTTATGAACATGCAGCCTCCTTGATGCTCCAGCAGAAGGATAAATCTCCCTCTGCTCCCTTCTCTTCTCAGACCCTCTTCCCCATGCAGTCCTCTCCCTCACAGGCTGTCAAAGAAAACCAGGCTCTCTTCAGCACAGAGCAATCTAAGAGTGCTGACACCAAGCCTGTTTCCCCCCCTCCATCTTTATCTTTGGGATTAGAGCCTCACCCCAGGCAGGAGAGTGAGGAAAGATGTCTGAGTCCAGACGACAGCACCATGAGGATGGCCTCACCTACACAGTCTGTGCCCACAAGCAGCGGCTACTCTCCGACAGAGGAAAAGAACTTCAGGACAGAAGAAAAGGATGAGGCCATGACCGATGTTAAAGCTGATGCCCTTAAAACAGTCACTGTCTCTGACAACACCTCCTTTATTGCACTGCCAGGCGACAAAACAGAAACTGAAGCGTCAGAAGAATCTGAAGAAGACCAAGAGGACGAGTGTTACGCTGAAAAAGATCTAAAGCCTACTGTCAAGGCCAAACTTATGGAGGCAAAAGAGGGATGCTTCTTGGATGAAGACTTCGCCTTTGAAGCAAAATCTACAAAGATAGAAACAGAAGTCAAGAGTTCAGACAAAACACAAGTTTCCTTCAGCACAGTAGAGAAACTAAAACCTCAAGTGATGTATTCAGACGAAGACGAAGATGAAAATGAAGATGATTTTCCAATAGGGGTAGGGTCTAAGCCCTTAACAACTGATGAAAGTGCGGACGAAACCGATATTGCTTTCAAAGAACCTGAGAAAAGTGTTCACTTCAGTCTCTATGATTTCCCTGAAAAGCAGGGTAAAGAAAAGGCTGCATATATAAGACAAGACACGCCCTATGTGCACGGCAAAACATTCTCTTACAGTGACATTTATGACAGCAAAACAAGCTCAGTGGACTCTGATTCATATTGGCAGGAGTCCTTGGAAAAGACAGAGAAGGACAATGCAAAGATTGATGTGGATCTTCAGAAACAAAAGTCCACTTCCCCAGTCACAACAACGGACAAGACGTCAGAGAAGGAAGGATTAACATCTCATGGAAAAGATTCTACTGCCTCATGGCTTCATTCCTCCTCCTCCTCCTCTACGCCTCCATTTGAAAGGGAGGTGGAAGGAGAGGAGCCATATGAATACAGCATGGGAAGCCGGTTGCCTTCAGTGGCCACTTCTTTATCATCAGAAAATGACTCATTTAAAAGTCAGACTGACGGCACAAAGCCCCAAACGTCCTCCCCAATGACAGATGTAGACAAACCTGCTGCCACAGGCTACAGTGAGAAAGGAGCCTGCTTGGAGGTTGATATGCGAAAACTAACAGCAAGAGATGAGGAGGACTATGATGATGATGTTGTTGATGAAGATGATGATGAGGAGGAGGAAGACGAAGAGGAGGAGGACGAGGAGGAAGATGGTGCTGGTGATTCTTACATGGAAAAAGGCACCAAAGACAAATCAGAGAAGGAAGTAAAAAGTCCAATCAGTGAAATGTGTGGCTCAAATAGACCTGAATTCATGGTTTCCATGGCTGGATATGGCTTTAACAGTCAGGGCAAGCCAAGTGTGACAGAAAGCAGTGCAAGCTCACTCCAAAAGGCTGAAGACAAGAACAAGGTGGACTCCTCACCCTTCAGTGAAAGGACCATGGGAATGGGGGCTACAGGATTCTCAGGGTACGAGTACTCGTATCAAAGTGGAATTAAAGACTCGTCCTCATCACATCTGCCTGCCGATAAAGGGAAAGAGGATTTCACTGTGAAATCATCAGAGGACAGTTATTACCAGAACGACAGAGCAGATCCTGACTTTGACAAACGGAAGACACCGGACTTGCTGAGTAAGAAATCTTTGGACACAAGCTTTCAGTACACAAGCACCGCAGGGCCAGGCTACTCCTCCTCTTCAGCCTACAGCTACTCCTCCTCCACCTCCGGCTCCCTCTCCACCAGCCGGCAGTTTGGGGAGGAGCTGGAAACGCCTGCAGAGCCGCTCTTTGAGTATTCATCCTTCAAAGATGAGCACTCTCCGGTCATCGATTCTCCCTACTCGTGCTCTGCTGGCACTAAAGACGACTATCTCGAAGTGTCAGAAAAACAGATGACAGCTACAACCAAGGCTGAGTCCTCCTCTAGTTTACCCCGTTTCTCCCCCCTCAGCCCATTCGAAGAGCCCAAATCTGTACCCTCTCTCTCATCCACTGCCTTTGCTGAGGACAAGAAAGAGCGTTCATTAGGTGGAGTCACGGATAAAGGCCCTCAGTTGGACTGCTTCTATAAGCCTGAGTGGTCTGAAGGGTCCAAGCTGGACTCAGCTGTTGGGTTTGGGGCCTCAGCAGGACCTTTTGCTCCACCTGCAGAGTTCTCCAAGGACAAAGAGGCAGCCAGTGCAGCTCTATTTGGAGTTACATCCTCACCACGCCCAGATATAGAAGGCAAACATTACTTTGAGGAGACGGATAGCAGTGAAGAAGAGGATGAGGAGGCCTTTATGCGTGACATGACTCGCAGGTCGCCTTCCAGCGGCCTTGCTGGTAAACTCTCATTTTCTGAAATGCCTGTTGGCCAAACCACCAGTGACAAAACAGGTGGAGCACTGCCCGATGTTCTAGGCACCTACATGCCCTCAGCCGTCCAGGCTGGCAAGCCAGACACTTCCAATGGCCCCACAGAAGTCATCTCAGGTTCCAGCCTTCCTGTTGGAGCTACAGCAAGTGGGGCATCAGGCCCAGCCAAGGTGGAGCCCAGAGAGGGAGACGCAGGCTACAGGAGCTCCTATGAGTGGGAGATGACAAAGAGCCAGATGGTGCCTGGAGACTCTCCTCCACATTACCGTCATGATGATGAGTTTGAAGAGGAGTGTGAGATGGAGCCAGAGCACCCTGCCCGCCCACTCTCACTCTCCTCATCCAATCAGCCATTTCGCTCTCCGTTCTACGCTGAGGAGTGCAGCCAAGGAGGGCAGGATGATGATGATGATGATGATGATGACGACAGTGATCAGGATGTTCCCGGTCATGTGTCCCTGGGAGCCACCTCCTCTTACACCAGTCGTTCCTCTCCTGGATACTCCTCCTCTGAGTGCAGACAGCGTAAAGAGGACCTCTCACCTTCCTTCATCAACCCGTGCATGCGGCAGTTAGCCAGTGATGAAGATGATGATGAGCAAGGGCAAAGAAGCGACCAGTCACAAGATGGCGATGATCTCGATCTGTCGGTTAAGAAAAGGTCTCACAAGCACCCTCATGGACACCCGTCTCACAGCAGGGACAGCAGCTCTCTGCACCAAGCTGGAGGCATGTCGGCAGGACTGGGACTGGCCACAGAGGACACACCGCCCACCTCCATCAGCGAGTCTCTGGCCTCTCAGTCAGACTCTGATGTGCCTCCGGGCACAGAAGAATACCCCTCAGTCTCCGGGGAGGGGAACTTGGAATCGGATGAGGATGCAGACTACATGCCTGGGGATAAATTCTCTGCAGCCGGGGGAGGCAACCATTATTCCTCCAGGAGGAGCCATGACCCTACACCTACCCCCCTCATGGACCCCAACCCTCACCCTCCACGCCCGGATGTTTGCATGGTGGATCCAGACTCCATTGATAACGGCTCTGTGAAGAAAGAGCCAAAAGCCAAGACCTTAAAGAAGACTTCTGCGAAAACCAAATCAGCATCCCCTGCCAGGCGCAAGAGGTCCCCAATGCCGGTCAAACAAACAGCGTCTCCTCGCAGTGCCTCGCTAAAGAAGAAGGATGTCGACAAGAGCTCTCGTATGTCCCGTCTGTCGGATGGACAGGGCTCCAAAGAGGATGACCTCTCTCGGTCCAGCTACAACCTCAGCAAGGGGCTGACCAATGGAGTAAAGAGCAATTCAGGTAAACCCTTCAATCCATGAATGATGTTCAATCCACATTGATTCTCAAAGATAAATGTTTTTAGTGACCCGTTGGTTCTCTGACCCAGGTTCTCAGAAGTCTGGCTCTGCGGCTGCCTCTGGCCTTCCGATCTACGTGGACTTGGCCTACATTCCCAACCACTGCAGCGCCAAGAACGTGGACCAGGAGTTTTTCAAACGTGTTCGCTCTGCATACTATGTGGTGAGCGGTAACGATGCTGCGAGTGGTGAACCTAGCCGGGGTGTTCTCGATGCGCTGCTGGACGGCAAAGCTCAGTGGGGATCAAACCTGCAGGTAACATTGTGCTCTGATGGCACCCTGAGGCTGACTGCTGAGATTATATGAGATATACTTATACTGTGGTTGGGTTTGAGGCAGTCTGCATGCTCTTTAAAGAGTGCTGTCAGTTTTCTGTCATTTAAAGTGGAGATGTTATTATTCAGTGAAATGGCTTGATATGAAATAACAGGGGTGCAAACTTGACAGTAAATGTGACAGCGTCAACAAATGTAATAAGGCCAGAGGGAATATAAACTTAATGAAAACCAGCAGGGGCAAAACATCAGGTTAATATATTGATAATGTTACATATTTAATGATAGAAGAGAAAATATTGTCATACTTGATGACTGCATTATGATGCTCTCTCAGACTCTGCTCTGAGAGCTACTTGTAGTGACTGCCCTTCACATCACCCCTTAGTAGAACATGGTAAGCCCTGTTCTGCAAATTCATCCCATTTATAAAAAGGGACTGAAGGTTGGGAGCATGGGTTTTTCATGTTTCACTGAAGCTTTATCAAACAGTTAGAACATAAAATAGATATAGACAAGCAATTGTGTTTTTCTTATTGTTTGCACTGCTTCTTTAGTCGGTCTGAATGCTAAAATCGTCTGTAAATTCACATTTTAAAGCTGATATTTAAAAAACATATGCCCAGGGGAGAATGCCCCCCCTAGGAGGTTTGGATCCATGTCACCTTTTTCATCCCTGATGAGTTTGCACCCCTGAAATAAGAAATGACGGTCATGGTTACAAACAGACCAATCTGCCTTCTAACTGATGGAAATAATTTATGACTGAAGCTAACTCCGCCTGGGTAAACCCTGTAACTGTCAATCAGCGGACTCTGTGGGGGTATAATAAAGACTCTTCCTCTCAGCTGAGTCACATTTCCTGCTTTCTCATCTCTCAGGTGACTCTGATCCCAACCCATGACACCGAGGTGACCCGGGACTGGTACCAGCAGACTCACGAGAAGCAGCAGGAGCTGAACGTCATGGTCCTGGCCTCCAGCAGCACCGTGGTCATGCAGGACGAGTCTTTCCCCGCCTGCAAGATTGAGTTCTAACATCCTGAAGTAGATGTGTTTAAGAAGGCTCTGATGTGATGCTCTGTGTCTGCCTCACACTCTGCTGGAACAGAACCAGATCAGTCTTCATTCATTAGTCCGTTGTGACTTGCTCTGTTTGGTTTCAGGTGTTCTTTACTGTCATCACTGCATCATTGTGACCCCGTCCTGTCAGCTTTTATTTTGAATCCCTGTAGTGACGTCTATGATTATCTATGAGGAGACAAACTGCCCGTTGTATTATAAATAAAAACCTTATATAGGAAAATATAGGACCTGATGGTTGGCTGCTTGACGTCTAATTAGACTTAATGGAAGCACAAGTTTTGTACCTTAAGGCATCAAAGCAACAGAAAGATTTCAGTGATTCCCAAATGTAATTTCTTTAGCATGTGATCACAGGGGATCACTAATAAGACCAGTGTTCACTGACAGAACATACTCATGGTTCAGTGGTGACATAGAGAGACAGAAGACGTTGTGATAGATCTTCATTGAGTCTTCATTAGTAAATATACAGAAATAGAACCACGCCGTCATCCGACCGTTCTTAAAGTACGACGTCATGTTTTTAAAGCTTTTTTTTGTGTTTTCATTTCACGTCTGGACGTAGAGGAGGGTGAGGAGCACTTCCTGTTTCTTTCAACTGAGACTAAAGTCACATCAACAGATCTTTATAAATGTAGAGGGAAATAGTCGGACTCATCCACTGGAACATGAGGAACTTCATCAGGAATACGAAGAACATGAGGAAGACGAGGAGTGAGGAAGACGAGGAGCGTGAGGAGCATGTGTCCGTTCAGTCTGTTTGAAGGAGGAGATTTTAGCAGACGGTCACATGTGCCTTTGTGTCGCGCTGAGCTGCTTTGTCTGTGACTCATCAACGGGACTTTGAACGCACCACCTCAGTATTCAGGTTTCCAGTTCCTGCAGCTGCCACATGAAGAAGCACAAACAGAAAGCCGTGCGCAAACCTCAGAGCTCTTTTTTAATGTATGAAGATACATGTTGACGTTCAGCCTGTGAAATGTTGTTTCTTTGATTTATTACAGACGTTTGGGTTTGTAGAAGAGTCACTTCATCGATGCTTCTGTTCTTCCTCCAGCGGGACGTCAGTGGATGTTTTTAACTCTCTTCTTACAGCGTGTGACGGACGGTTTGATACTTTGATAAGTTTTGTTTGTAACTTTTTAACCAGGAACAGAAACCGTCTGTCACATGACCTTCGCCCTTCATTTCATTTTCTCTGATTCCTCCTGATGCATGAACAGACGCATGTTAGGAAAGATGACGGCTTCTCGGGGAGCCGAGCGGCTCTAGTTTGAATGTGAAGATGCAGTTTACCTTTATGTTCTCAGTGGAGGACTTAGATCTCCTGGTTGCCTTGGTTACTGTGCATCATACGGGCACATGGACAGGAAGTAAATCACTGCTGTGTGCGGGATGAACCTGCAGTAGTTCCTCCAACAGATTAACTTTGACAGATGTCTTTTTTTTTGACGGCTGATTAAAGTGTCAGAATTCATCGGACTCACACGGCGGCCATTTTCCTCTGATGTCACGCTCATGTTCTGGTTCCACAAAAAAAAAATCGTCCAATCATGTTTGAGCAGCTGTGGCTGTTTTCAGGCTGAAAGCGAGCAGGAAGAGAGCAAAGAGAAATAACCAGAAGACACAACCAATCAGAGAACAGCTGACTGATTCAAACATCTGATTGGACAACAATCAAAGAGGAAGCAGAGTCAGGTTTAAAGGCGGTTTCAGACAGGTGTGTAGGAGAGGTATTCATTGGACAAACATGGCAGATAAACTCACACACGGTTACACAAAAACATTGGCACCGTTTAGATAAATATCAAACGGGAGAAACGGGAGATTTCCTACATTAATACAGACCTTCAACACAGCAGGGAGCTGGAGCGTCAGAGTGATGTCAGAGGGGAATGACCTCACAGTTTGTGTGACAAACATTGAGGAGGAATGACAAGCTCTGCCCAATCTGAGAAAAATCCAGTCTCAATTTCTCTGATGGGTTTAACGGTGACATCACTTCCTGTTAACCCAGTCAGCCAATGACGGTTGACGTGTACTCTGCATTCCTGTTTAATACTGCTTCAGTGTAAAGGCTCATTATGAACAAATCAGAAGCACTCATCACTCAGACTCAAACTGCCAGACACATTTGAATCTTGTACTTTTTCTTACATAGAAAACCTGCTGCCTTTATATCCCAATCACCAAAAGAGATCGGAGGCACTCATCAAACAGACAGTTGGTTATAGTGAGCCCTGCTTGTACGTGCATGTGTATCGTAATAGCTGCATACATAACATAGAAATGCTATAATAAATAAAGATGTATATTTAAGAAGCTGAAGGAGGAACATGTGAGCTGCTGTATAGAACGCTGCGTGATCATTTCTTCCTCTTTCTGCTTCAGGCTTCTTTCATCTCTTGTATTAAGTGCAATACTCCCTCTCTTTGAAGGCTTCAGAGGTCAAATATAAGTCAAATAACAGATCTATTGTTCAAAAGGGAATAAGTGACCAATAAAATCATCATTTACTGACTCATGTCTCCGTCTTCTGTCCTCTTTACCATCATCATGTCATGTTTCATTTAGAGACTGTAGGTACCACGAGCAGGCCTGATAACTGAAGGCTCTACCTGCCATAGTACATTTAGGGCCAGATTTACTAAAGGTTTGCGTGTCTTAAAACGTGTGCAAACTTGATAGACCAGCAAAAAAAGTGTTATCTGATCTACTAACAGCGCGCAGTGAGGACTGCGTCTTTCAAATGAGCAAAACAACACGCATTGACCATTTAGTACGTTTACCTTAATGAATATGCAATATGGGGCGTTTCTGCCCTAACGTTCAAAATACTGGGGGGAGAAAATGCAAACAAGTTGAGTACACGCATTGCGATTTACCAAGCCTGACAAAAATTGCGGTGACTATGACAGTTCCTGTATTTAACACCTTTGAAAAGAACGTGCTAACCCAGGAGACCAGTGTTACACACAACAGACTGCTGTTATTGAAGTTAGGAGGAGACATAGGCACAACAAAAGAAGGCATAAAGATCGCGTTTTTCCCCACAAGTGTTTACATGTTTCAAATGACAGAAAAATAAATGGCATGCATTTATTTTTTAATTTTATTCAATATTCTAATCGTTAAGGAAGAGAAACACCATGATTAAACTACAGGCTATTGTTGTCATAGCCTATAGCCAAAGAAAACTGAATGTCCACAACCTCTGCATTCTATAGAATTTCAACATTGACATTTATTTCTTCCTATTTCCCTCTTTTCACCAACATTATATTTTAAACCGGGGATTTCCTTTTTCTCGGGTTGCGCCTCTCTCCCCCAGCTCGCCCCCTCTGGTGCGCTCCTCTCCATAATGCGCTCGTCTCCTCCATCTAAAGCCCGCTGCTGCTACTCTGTAGGACGCTTTGATTGGGGGACCTCACCACTGTTTGTACCCCCGTCTTCGATACCTCTTTCCAGGGCATTTATGTCCGATCAGATACAGCGCTGGCCAGCTGTCTGCTGCACAACAACGGCGAGTGTAGAGCGCCCGTGCCACAGAGGACACAGCTCGCACCTCCTGCGCAATGTATGACACTTTATTCTTAAGATTAAGGGAAGAAAAGAGAGGCCCTGTTTAATGCCGATGCTTTCTTATAACCAAGATTTTCTTTGTAATATTCAGATTTATCTCCTATAACTTAAACGTATTTATTGCGTTTATTTGCCTCTCTCACTAATACCTATTTTGCGCTTGCAGTCATCCTGCTTTCTGTCCAAACTCTCCGTGATGTAAACCAGTAGAACACGCAAAAACCTAACTTAAATAGTACCGCCTCCACAAGGTTTACACCTGGCGTCATTAACGCAAATTTTCTTAGTAGATCACCCGCAAAACGCCCACCAACCAAACGTGCAAACTTTTGGAATGAACACGCAATTTAGTACTCTTTACTTGGGAGCTTAGTAAATCTGGCCCTTAGAGACTGTAGGTACCATGAGCAGGCCTGATAACTGAAGGCTCCACCTCCTCTTGAAATGTGTTTTATGTTTGAGTTAAAGGACATGTCTTGATCAAATAGGTCTCTTAGATTCCTAACAGTGGTGCTAAATGTCAGGAAGTAAAATGTTGGTTATTTTTAAGGGCTTTCATAGGTTTTCCAAAAACAAACAGCTCATGACATTTGTGAGGTGGGTATAAAAATACCAGATTTTATTGTCGTCTCTCGATGCATTTCTTAATAAATATTCTCTCATTCTGATTAAATTAACTTTGTGACCATGTGTACAGACTTTGGCAGTGACACAAACACGCAGACACGCACACGCGCACACACAGATGCAGACACACGCACACAGACACGCAGACACACAGACACTGAAACAAACACACGCAGACACACACACAGGCGCGCGCGCGCGCACACACACACACACACACCCACACGCACGCACGCACACACACACACTTTGACTTGCACTTGAAACAGAAATGATTTCTTTTTATCTAATCAACAACTAATGACACACAGAGTAGAGTCGCTCATTTCCTGTTTGTCTTCAAAGAATCTGTCAGTCTCTGTATCCTGTAAAAACATACACACAGTTAGGATGGAGCGCCTCCTGCTGGATGATATCAGCGTGTGACACAGAGCTTGCACAGCCTGAAGAGTCTTTGAGCCTCTTTTAGCTCCTTGTTTCTTTTTAACAACACATCATCGATTATTTAAAGTCACACTCTGATTCATTCACTCAACAGTTTCTGCTGACTCATGGTTAGCATCAGGCTGATTCAATGTTTATACAGGATACGCAACCTGTTAACTCAACGCTAACATGTTAGCTCAATGCTAACATATTACGGTGTAACCAGTAGATGTAAACGTAGACGCTGCCTGGCCTGCTGCTACGCGTCTGACTTTCCCATCATTCTGGGAGAAGAAAGGAGCAGAGTTGCATGAATACATGTCCGACGTTTGTTACTGACATTTGAATCTGCTTAAATATTTTAATCGTGTATTGACCTCCTGCTGTCACAGACTTACATTTACATAGCTGCGGCTACCCATTTCGAAGATGGCAGCAGTGTAAAGGCTACTCAGAAGCCCAAAAGCAGCATCTACGTGTAAACATCTATGACTGTTACCTGTGGGCGCAAACAGGTTAGCTGTAACAGGTTAGCTGTAACATTGTGTCTGTGGGTGATTGTGCTGGCTGAACTTTGATCCTGCAGCTTTAAGAACGGAGACGTCTCAGTTTGATGATCCTTCAGATACACAGGAGGTTCCTTGCTGTGTGTGTGTATGTCTGCGTGTGTGTGTGAATGTGTGCGTCTATGTGTTTGAAGGTATGTATGTGTGAGTTGTGTGTGTGTATGTGTGTCTGTCAGTGTGTTGTGTCTGTGTGTGCATGGTTTGTATGTGCGTTTTCCTGTATATGTGTGTCTGTGTGTGTGTGCATGTACATGTGTGTCTGTGACTTTGTGTGTGCATGTACATGTGTGTCTATGACTGTGAGTGTGGGTGTGTGTGTGTTAGTGTGTGTGTGTGTGTGTGCGCGCGCGCATGTACATGTGTGTCTGTGACTGTGAGTGTGTGTGTGTGTGTGTGTGTGTGTGTGTGTGTGTGTGTATGCATGTACATGTGTGTCTGTGACTGTGAGTGTGTGTGTGTGTGTGTGCGCACGCGCGCATGTACGTGTGTGTGTGTGTGTGTGTGTGCGTGCATGCATGTACATGTGTGTGTGTGTGTGTGTGTGGTCAGATGAAGTGTCTGTCTGAACAGATCTGATCGTCTTAAGGCTCTGCTGTGTGCTTGGCACTGCCCTCTGGTGGCGTCTCAGAGTGGGCGGGGCTCTCCAGCCCGTCCGTCCACAGCTCCATGGACTCCTGGGTGTCAAAGAACTGATCAGGCCCCTCAGGGCTCTGGGGGGTCTGGGAACTGGAGCCGGCCTCGCTGCTGCTCTCTCTGAGCTCAAGGAGGACGGGCAGCGAGCCAGGGGGGCAAAAGCCCTCCATCCTGCTCAGAGCCAGCTCTGCTAAGGCGGAGCACGCTGGTCTGAGGGTGGGGTCGCAGATGGACTCTAGAGCTGCAGGGTCCTCCTCTGCGGAGGCTGGATTCTCAAGGAGGGGGGAGGTGGGGTCAGACTCCTCCTCGGGGGAGTTGTTTGGAGTCAGAGGGAGCTCAGCGGGCTGTGAGGGGGCAGGGCCTGTGGTATCCACGTTGTGTGACCCTGCTGCAGAGGGGTGAGGTGGGTGAGTCTCCTCACTGCTCTGCGGGGTGAGACAGATCCGGTCACTGAAGCTGAAGCGGGGAGAGGTATCAGCGGTGGTCGGGGAGGAGGGTCCGGCGCTGGAGACGGTGGAGGAGGGGCCGCTGCTGTCTGCAGACAAAAACAATGAAGGCGTGATATGAGACGTGACAGCTTATAAAATCTGTGCTGATGACGAAATTACTTTTTAAATAGTTTATACTTTAATCATTTCTATTGTGTTTGGTAAGAGAAAACACCTCAGCCTCTTTTTCAGACACAAACAAACTTTAAGATTCTCTTCAGACTTTAAGAACCAGAGTCTGTGAAAATAAGGACCCGGTCTAAAAGAAGCTTTATAGTTATAGTAGAAAAGACGACAGACAGAACAAAGTGAGGCCGAGCAGGCGACATGTTTCCACAAATAACTCCAGGGTTTTTCCTGCATAGAGAATTCTTTGGCGCCCCCCAAAGAGGTTTTACCCAGCACCAAAGGAAAATCACGAGCGCCAAAAGAAAAGCAAATCAAATCCTCTCTGAATGTATGTTAAAAATATCAATACATCAAACGACTGCTGAACAAGCAGAACATAAACTTAAATACGACGTCTTTGACTTATAGCAGTCATCTCCCCTAACGTCCATTTACGCATGTGGCTCGTGCTGGATAGCCAGCTGATTGACTGTTTGTTTCTTTTGACTGGTTCAATTCAATTCAATTCAAAAAACTTTATTTGTCCCTGGGGGGCAATTCAAAGGCACACAGAGCAGTAAATTAACAACAGTGCAAGTAAACAAAACATTTTAACCTAAATATAAAGTGTCAATTTAAATACAACTTAAAGCTTAAACTTAACTTAAAAATACAAAATATAAAAGAGTAGATATAAGTGGACAGTGATCGGACTGACAGATGTAAACAGATGTAACCATAACTATGTGCAGTAGTGACCAGATGTAAACAGAACTATGTGCGGTAACGAGAAATATATATACAGTGGGTACGGAAAGTATTCAGACCCCTTTACATTTTTCACTCTTTGTTTCATTGCAGCCATTTGCTAAAATCAAAAAAGTTCATTTTATTTCTCATTCATGTACACTCAGCACCCCATCTTGACAGAAAAAAAACAGAAATGTAGAAATTTTTGCAAATTTATTAAAAAATAAAAACTGAAATATCACATGGTCTTAAGTATTCAGACCCTTTGCTGTGACACTCATATTTAACTCACATGCTGTCCATTTCTTCTGATCCTCCTTGAGATGGTTCTGCTCCTTCATTGGAGTCCAGCTGTGTTTAATTAAACTGATTGGACTTGATTAGGAAAGGCACACACCTGTCTATATAAGACCTTACAGCTCACAGTGCATGTCAGAGCAAATGAGAATCATGAGGTCGAAGGAACTGCCCAAGGAGCTCAGAGACAGAATTGTGGCAAGGCACAGATCTGGCCAAGGTTACAAAAGAATTTCTGCAGCACTCAAGGTTCCTAAGAGCACAGTGGCCTCCATAATCCTTAAATGGAAGAAGTTTGGGACGACCAGAACTCTTCCTAGACCTGACCGTCCAGCCAAACTGAGCAATCGTGGGAGAAGAGCCTTGGTGAGAAAGGTAAAGAAGAACCCAAAGATCACTGTGGCTGAGCTCCAGAGATGCAGTAGGGAGATGGGAGAAAGTTCCACAAAGTCAACTATCACTGCAGCCCTCCACCAGTCGGGGCTTTGTGGCAGAGTGGCCCGACGGAAGCCTCTCCTCAGTGCAAGACATATGAAAGCCTGCATAGAGTTTGCCAAAAAACACATGAAGGACTCCCAGACTATGAGAAAGAAGATTCTCTGGTCTGATGAGACCAAGATTGAACTTTTTGGCTTTCATTCTAAGCGGTATGTGTGGAGAAAACCAGGCACTGCTCATCACCTGCCCAATACAATCCCAACAGTGAAACATGGTGGTGGCAGCATCATGCTATGGGGGTGTTTTTCAGCTGCAGGGACAGGACGACTGGTTGCAATTGAAGAAAAGATGAATGCGGCCAAGTACAGAGATATCCTGGAAGAAAACCTCTTCCAGAGTGCTCAGGACCTCAGACTGGGCCGAAGGTTCACCTTCCAACAAGACAATGACCCTAAGCACACAGCTAAAATAACAAAGGAGTGGCTTCGGAACAACTCTGTGACCATTCTTGACTGGCCCAGCCAGAGCCCTGACCTAAACCCAATTGAGCATCTCTGGAGAGACCTGAAAATGGCTGTCCACCAACATTCATCATCCAACCTGACAGAACGGCAGAGGATCCCCAAATCCAGGTGTGAAAAACTTGTTGCATCATGGCTGTACTAGCTCAAAAGGGTGCTTCTACTCAATACTGAGCAAAGGGTCTGAATACTTATGACCATGTGATATTTCAGTTTTTCTTTGTTAATAAATTTGCAAAAATTTCTACATTTGTTTTTTTTCTGTCAAGATGGGGTGCTGAGTGTACATTAATGAGAAATAAAATGAACTTTTTTGACTTTAGCAAATGGCTGCAATGAAACAGAGTGAAAAACGTAAAGGGGTCTGAATACTTTCCGTACCCACTGTATATACAGAACTATGTGCAGTAAACGAGAAATCAATATATATATACAGAGCTATGTGTAAGTAGGCAAATACTAAATGATAAGTTATTAAGGTGCATGGTGAATAATGGAACATCATGACGCTCCGCTGACACCCACAAGCGTTAAATGAGGGTTGATTTTCCGTTTGGCGAGTTAATTTCAAAGAGCAATCCACTTCATGGCAGTAAATATTTATCCCAACAGCCATGTCAAAACTATACTAAACCACGTATGATGTAGGCTAGCTGCGGCTACTTGGGACGGGTCATCACGCCGAGACGAGACACACCAACATACATGGCTGCAAACGCAAACACACCGCACGCACCTGTTTACTTGTAGTGCAACGAAACACGTTTGATCCGCTATCCATATGGACCGAGTCGGGAACCCACATTCAACTTTTCTCCGTCCACTTCCTCCGTGTCTGCTTTTATCAACAATCAATAACTTAACGATCGTAAAGTCAGCCAGCTGTAGTCTGTGACCTTCTCCACACAGACTGTCAGACAGCGCTGCAGTATAGCCAGCAAATATATTCTTATTATTTCTCAATTTCCTGATCTGATCAAATGATCCAAATGATCTGTGACTGAAATCTGTGATTATTTGACATAATACCTTAACTCAAATAAATGTACTTAAACAAATGTGTATGTAAAACGAAAACACAATTTAAAGGAAAAGAGCATCCATCATAGGAAGAGGGTGAAATGAACTGGCAGGATGTGACCCCCCCTCTCCCTCAAAATCCCTCTCCTCCCATGTTTCACTGTTGCAATAAAAAAAAAATCTTTACCAGATTTAATTGGGGTTTCAGTAACTTAAGCATAATGATAATACTCTTTATAAAATGGTCAGAAATAACAGGAAATATAAAGACTTCTGTCAAATAAGGTAATACAGACTCAGACTATACTGTTATACGCGGGTCGAACGTTTACTACAGCGCATATAATCACCCCCCAAAGGCCCATTCTGAGCCAGGAAAAACCCTGAACTCTGAGACATCTGAGTGTGTGTGTGTGACACTCACACCACGGCGGCCTGTCGGAGCGAGATCTGGAGGAGGAGGAGAGGACTCTCTGAGGGATGTAAGAGTCCACTGACGGCTGGTTGTGTGAGTCAAACATGGCCGACAGAGCTGCAGGTAGAAACATGATTCCAGTCAGTGAGAGAGAGAACATGAACACCATACCTGTTTGTTACCATGGTAACAGAATGATATGTCCTGGTTTTAACCACCAAATACAAGACAAACTCCAGCACACTGTCTTCATTGAATTTAGAAGATTGCCTGTTTTTTTGAGTGGACTTAGTTCTCTTCTCCACTCATTAAAGAGTCAGTGCTTCTCGATATGATTGGTCAGTAAAGCAACAGAGACTGTATGGTTATAAAACATGTGGTATCAAGTATCCAGTAATCAAACATGAGTGTTGTCTGACCTCTGCTGGTCCTGGTGTGGGGGTCCCCGGCACTCTCACACACGCCGGCCAGGAACTCGTTGACCTGTTTGAGCGACAGTGAGTTGTGCAGAGTCTCCAGAGGATAGATGGACGGCACCATAGAGCAGCCATCAAAGCCTGCAGAGGACAGAGGAAGCAAACAGTCATCAGAGTATCACAGTTCAACCTTTACCCCAACATGGAGCCAGAGTAATCATGCTGCTGCCTCTGTACATGACCCCCAACACACTGAGAACTCCTCAGTGACCCTCCAGCTCACCTGGTCACAGGTGAGGAGCAGACACCATGCTGAACACGACTCAGAGAGGAACAGGTCAGCACACGTCTAAAACCACTCTCTGTTAAATACGCATTCAGTTGAGTGTGAACACTGCAGCTCAGGTCCAACACACACACACACCATCAGCCACCTCGTCCTGTTAGTCCAAAACCAGGGCACACCTGACCCGCTCCACTAGGGTCCAACCATCAGTCTGCCCTCAGCTGCACACTGTGACAACAAACAGCTGAAGGTTTCTGCAGCCTACATGTGAAGAGTCCATGTTAAAGGATGAGCAGCTGAGTCAGCAGGATGCAGACAAGATGCTGCTGCATGTGTGTGTGTGTTCACAGTGTGTTTGTCAGTATGTGTGAACACAGTGTGTATGCACAGTGTGTTTGTCAGAGTGTGTGTGTGTGTGCACAGTGTGTTTGTCAGTGTGTGTGTGTGTATGCACAGTGTGTGTGTGTGTGTGTGTGTGTATGCACAGTGTGTTTGTCAGAGTGTGTGTGTGTGTGCACACAGTGTGTTTGTCAGTGTGTGTGTGTGTATGCACAGTGTGTTTGTCAGTGTGTGTGTGTGTGTGTGTGTGTGTGTGTATGCACAGTGTGTTTGTCAGAGTGTGTGTGTGTGTGCACAGTGTGTTTGTCAGTGTGTGTGTGTGTATGCACAGTGTCAATTGATCTTGAACACTAAAGCTGATATCTGATGCGGCTCACACTAACTCCTCCCTGCTCTCATACTTCAGTGGTTAGAGTCAATGGATGCTTTTTCACAGGTCAGGTTGTAAAGACACGTTTTTCAATACATTCTGTTTTGATTGAGTGATTGATAGTAAAGGACAGGTGTGTAGGAGAGGGAAGCACAAACATGCAGAAGATCCTCTACAGTTTGCATGAATCAAAACAAATATACCAATGTTTGGAGTCTCACACTTCTGTTGTCTTGGTATCAAACATCAGAACCTTTACATATGTCTGGTACTGTGCAAACCCGAGTGGCAGGTGTGGTGATAAATATCTGAATCTAGATTTTGTGAGGAATCATGAATGGGTTTGCAATGCAGGGCTGAAGAGGCTATAGTTGGTCATATTTAACCTTTGACCTTCTGGTTTGGAGTGTTGTTAAAAAATCCTCAGAAATGGTGCAAAAATCCCCAAAAGCTCAAAGCTATGGAAGCCCTAAGCAGACAAACATCCACACGTTTTATTTCACTCCATTATCCCAAGATCTCCACTCATTAATCTCGTTCTCTCTGGAAAGGTTTGGTTTCCCCGAGATCTCGAGAAACAGGTGAAATGTTGGTTAACACGAGACAAAAGAGTAAGAGAAAACCTGTGGATGTTTGTCCGCTAAGGGCTTCCGTACACAACACTCAGCATGCAGCAACACCAGAGTCGAGCACATCGAGCACATCGAGCACAATGAACCCTGAGCTGTATTAGACAGGAGCACCAGGGAGGGGGCGGGGCTGACCGTGGAGGTACTCTACGGGCTCCTGGCCGGAGATGAGCCAGTTTCTGAGGAGGCGCAGGTGGTAGGAGCACTGATGGAGGTGATGAGCCAGAGCTCCATCCAGAGAGAGCTGACGACCCAGGCTGAGGTCTGAGGAGAAACGCCTCAACAACTGAGCCACATGGTGCTCCTCCAGGGGCTCTGAGGAGGAGCGGGGGGGGGGGGGGGGGGGGGGGGGCAGACATAAGAAAGAGAAGAGACAGATGAGGAGGAAGAGGAGGAAGAGGAGGAGGGAGGACAGAGAGAAGAAGGAGGAGGGAGGATGGAGGAGAGAAGGAGGGAGGACAGATAGAAGGAGGGAGGACAGAGAGAAGAAGGAGGAGGGAGGACGGAGGAGAGAAGGAGGGAGGACAGATACAAGGAGAGAAGGAGGGAGGACAGAGAGGAGAGAAGGAGGGAGGACAGATAGAAGGAGGAGGGGGGGCAGAGAGGAGGAGGGAGGACAGAGAGAAGGAGAGAAGGACAGAAAGAAGGAGGAGGGAGGACAGAGAGAAGAAGGAAAGGAGGGAGGACAGAAAGGAGGAGGGAAGACAGATGGAAGAAAGAGGAAGGGGCAGAGAGGAAGAGGAGAAGGAGGAGGGAGGACAGAGAAAAGGAAAGAAGGAGGGAGGACAGAGAGGAGGAGGAGGAGGGAGGACAGATAGATGGAGAAGGGGGCAGGGAGGAAGAGGAGGAGAGGGGACAGAGAAGAGGAGGAGAAAGAGGAGGAGGGATGGAGAAGAGGAGTAAAATGAAGGAAAAAGGAGGATGAGTATATAGGAAGAGGAAGAGAGATAGGAAGAGGAGGAAGAGGAAAAGATAGTGAAAAGATGAGGATGAGGGATGCAGGAGGAGGAGCATCACAGGAGTAACTTCAGAGAGGAAACAATAGTTTGCAGCGAAAGGCTCAGAGAGACGACTAAGGGTGCAGTGTGTGTGTGTGTGTGTGTTGCTCCTCTGCAGAGTCTCAGTGTGTGTAATTTATTATCTGTCTGATATTCAAATACATTAAATGTAATCTGTTATTAAAGCCACCGTGAGGAACAGACATGTTCGGTGAGCTGTGTGGGTCAAAGGTGAGAGCTCTGTGTCAGCTGTTAGTGTGCAGATCAATCTGACATGAATCTACCTGCACAGGTAACTGATTATAAAAGCTGCAGCTGGACACTCACAGCAAACACACACTCCATCAGGGGGCGGGGTCATACCTTTGGCAGTGCACCACACAGGTGGAGCCACTGCTGCAGTGGATGTGTCATCTTTAGTTCCTTAGGTGAAAAATATACATAAGAAAGAAACACTCACACACACTGTTTTACAAGGCATCACCTTAAAGGGCCAGTACCCTCTAATTTAACCTCTAAAACATGTTTACATGGCATCATCTTAAGGGCCAGTACCATCATTTTAAATCTCAAACTCATGTTTACATTGTATCATCTTTTTTTTTTTGGGTGGGGGGGGGGGGGCTTTTTGTGCCTTTAATTGAGAGATAAGACAGTGGATAGAGTCGGAAATCAGGGAGAGAGAGGGGAATGACGTGGGAAAGGAGCCACAGGCCGGACTCGAACCTGGGCCGCCCGCGTTGAGGACTATAGCCTCCATACATGGGGCGCACTAACCACTGCGCCATCAGCGCCCTGACATTGTATCATCTTAAAGGGCCAGTAGCATCATTTTAAATCTCAAACTCATGTTTACATGGTACTGTCTTAAAGGGCCAGAACCACCACTTTTAAATCATACATGCTCCAAAAAACATTGGCAACATTTGTGTGTAGGTGAGCAATGGATGCAACAAAAGAATGCAGGCAAATGCAAGTGGTTTAAATTGGACAAAAACATTACCAACGTTTCTGTAGAGAAACATTTGCAGCAAAGTGCGCAAGAAAGGAATGAATGAAACTAAAATTGCAGGCAAACTTTTGCACGACACATGTCAAACGTTGCCAGTGTTTGAATATCCCTTATTAGACATTTTCCGGTTTTTGATAAACATAAATTGCACAAAAATATTTACACTGCCAATCTCTGTTTAAAGGTGTTTGCCATCAATGTTTAATAATTAAAAACAATAAATGACCCAAAATCAAGTGTCAAGGACTTCTAACAACCTGTTTACCTGCTGCAGACTTTACAGCCTGTTTACCTGCTGCAGACGTTACAGTCTGTTTACCTGCTGCAGACTTTACAGTCCGTTTACCTGCTGCAGACGTTACAGCCTGTTTACCTGCTGCAGACGTTACAGTCTGTTTACCTGCTGCAGACTTTACAGCCTGTTTACCTGCTGCAGACGTTACAGCCTGTTTACCTGCTGCAGACGTTACAGTCTGTTTACCTGCTGCAGACTTTACAGCCTGTTTACCTGCTGCAGACGTTACAGCCTGTTTACCTGCTGCAGACGTTACAGTCTGTTTACCTGCTGCAGACTTTACAGTCTGTTTACCTGCTGCAGACGTTACAGCCTGTTTACCTGCTGCAGGCATTACAGTCTGTTTACCTGCTGCAGGCATTACAGTCTGTTTACCTGCTGCAGGATAAACAGATCAGGTACTTTTTCTACCCGTTGTCATTTAGATTTGAAATCTTTGGTTCAGGGTTCAGCTATAAAGATAATGGTGTTGCCCACTCTAACAGGCCGTGCTTGTTCACGCTGTTCCAGCCGTCCCATCAGTGTTCACATGGTTTCCACCAGTGACATCAGTTTCAGGGTGCAAACTCAAAAAGATGTCATGGATCCACACCTCCAAGGGGGGTACGGGGGCATGCTCCCCCGGGAAGATTTTTTGTAATATCAGCTTTAAAATGTGAATTTATAGACAATTTTAGCATTCAGACCGACTAAAGAAGCAGTGCAAACAATAAGAAAAACACAATTGCTTGTCGATATCTATTTTATGTTCTAACTGTTTGATAAAGCTTCAGTGAAACATGAAAAACACATGCTCCCAACCTTCAGTTCCTTTTTATAAATGGGATGAATTTGCAGAACAGGGCTTACCATGTTCTACTAAGGGGTGATGTGAAGGGTCTGAGAGAGCATCATAATGCAGTCATCAAGTATGACAATATTTTCTCTTCTATCATTAAATATGTAACATTATCAATATATGAACCTGATGTTTAGCTCCTGCTGGTTTTCATTAAGTTTATATTCCCTCTCTTATTACATGTGTTGACCAGCTGTCACTTTAATGTTGCCTGAGATAATAATGAACCAGAAAGCTGTATGACGTTACCTTCAAGCTAGCACGCATTTCTCTCAACATCTTTACCTACGGCTACCAAATGGTTAATATGATCAGACAGCATGTTGAACAGAAAGGCTGGCTTGCTAGCCAGACTTTTAATCTTTCCACATTGTTTTCACGGAAAAATAACGTTATGTAAATTAGCCATGTGCTGCACATTGCGGTGCGGCGATATTGTGCAATCGCGGCCGGCGTGAGGAGGGTCTGCGGAGTGCCTGAGCGCCCAGCGCGTCTCCAAGATTTTGTAACAAAGCGGACAGGTTCGCGCCGACCTCGTTGCAATGATTGGCTGCAGGGCCCGGAAGTACTTTCTTCCCGTGTTGAACGTTGAGCGCTCTGACTGCAGTCAGTATGATGACTTGACGCATGAATAAGGTTTTAGATTCATGACAGCTCGTGTCGCAGATTTAAACCCCCTTCAGACCATCAGACTCCATGACTCAGACCACCAGACTCAGACTCGAAGGCCATCAGTCTCAGATACAATCAGACTCAGAGACCATCAGACTCATAGACTTAAGGCACGGTCACACTGGCCATCCGTACCGTGCTGTACCCAAGCACGATTGCCCTCCCAGGGCCATTCCCCTGCTGGCCGGCATGGCCCGCGGTCACACTACACAGGACTATCAGTGCCTAAGCACGATTACCTCTTGTACATAACGTTGTAATACAATACATGCACGCTTTATGTTATTATGAAGTGTGCTCAGTTTACAAACAAGCAGACGAGAGAGAAAGAGAGAGAGAGGAAAAAGAGACACGCAGTCGAATCCGCGTCTGCACATCAGAGAAAAACACAGAGAGCATGACAGCTACTTTACAGCTTATTTTAAGCCATTTTAATCAGACACAGCAATAAAAAAATAAAAAAATAAAATAGACGTGCGGACTCGAGTGAGTCCGCGTGGACGCCCGCACATCGGAGAACAACACAGAGAACATAACAGCTACTTTGACGCTTATATTGTGTCATTTTAGTCAGATACAGCCATGAAACTCTAAGTTTTTCCATAATGAAGGCTCCATGACATAGAGCCCATCAGAGACCACCAGACTCCATGACATAGAGACCATCAGACTCACTGGCTCAGAGACCACCAGACTCAGAGACCATCAGGCTCAGGGCGCAGTCACACTAGCAAAGGTGTTTCTTACTGTTGTTGGGGTTTTATCTAATCAACTTTGGTTATATATATATATATATTTTGTAACGTAAGCTTTTATTAACTTTTAACAGTTTTTAAAACAATGCAGCACATCTTATACCAAAAATAAAAAATAAAAAGGTACAGAGCACTTGGGCAGAGCATGCAAGTCATCTCCTAGCATGAGATAACAAAAATAACAAAATAATGCCACAGACATAAGAGAGGTACAGCCATCAACATGAATCCATTCTATGACCTTATTTTAACATGTTGCCAAAACAGATCCCATATCTCTGTCATCTTACCACCAACATTAATTTTTCCCCAACATGATTTCATATGAAGAGATCTTAACCATTTAACTTTGGTTATATTCTTTATAATTATATTTAATTATTATTAATATGAATAACAATATCATTAAACTATGTTTAATCAACTCAGGGCACCACCCTGAAATCAGGTAAAAATAACCAATAATTAATAACTATATTTAAGAAATTGAAGGTGTGAAATCCGTACACAAAGCCTTCGCATCCAGCTTATGCAAATACACCAGTAATCATGAACAACTGCTCTCTTAAATTATAACAGAATTTATTTAAACAAAGCCACATCAATCCAAAATCAATGAACTTAATCAAACAAATAACTATTACAAACTAATCTAAGCAAACAAACATTATCAAGCAAAACTTGTGAATGAGGCGTAAAAGTGTTTGTGTGTGGATGAGAGAAAGAGAGAGAGAGAGAGAGAGAGAGAGTGAGAGAAAGAGAGAGAGAGAGAGAGAGAAATCAAGATGGTGGAGCGAGACAATGCACCATGTGGCTTCGTCACATGTGGACAAAATGGTGGACAACAAAGGAAGCCATGTGGCTGCCTTTTGAAATAGTTGAGCTCTCTGAGCTGAGTTCAGTAACTGTTACTTAAACACCAGAAAGCCAGTGGCCAGACTTTGATTCAACGGCGGGTACACTGGTCTTTCTGTTTGTGAAAGCCTGAAAACTAGCATAGCATTGAATGAAAACACATAGAGGCAAACACGGCCATTCATCACAATAAAACAAATGCAGCGGCTTACAACAGATAATAAACAGAATGTGACGTCTCATCAACAATAATGCATAATTATCAGTGGTTATAAAAGAAACATAACTATTTCTGAAACTATTTCTGCTCAGACCAAAGCTCTTACTTGGGGTAACTCCTGGTGATCATTGCAAAGTTGGTTGGATCTCCACTCTGTTGAATATTAAATCAACAGATTCAGGCAAGTTTCCTTCATGGCAGATGTAGGAGGAGGGTAGCGGGGATTCAGATCTTTGACCAGAGCGCTGCTCTGTGGTCTTCTGGTTGCAGGAGCCGAGTTCTTTATTTGTCCTTGTGGCTTCAGGGTTCAGTGGGCTTTTCTTCAGCGCTCCTGTCTAGTTCAATGACGTCTTACAAAAAATCAAAGGAAAGAAACTCTTCTTTTTGCTCGAACTTGACAGCATCTGATTGCGCCCAAAACTCCTAAAAATATGCTGTGGAAGTAGTCAGCTGAATCCCCAGATGCTTGAATTCAGCGTGTGAAGAGCTACTTAGACTGAGCAACCTCAACTCTGGAGTTTAACCTATGTAAGTCAAGAACAGGAAGATTGCCTTTTCACACCTATTTGTTAGTTGCTGTTGTGGGGGGGGGGGGGGGGGGGGTGCTGGGCCTGAGAAAAAAAAAAAAAAAGAAAAACAAAAAGGGTGGTCTGAGTCCACACATCAGAGAACAACACAGAGAACATGACAGCTACTTTATTGACTTTGAGTCCTATTTTGAGTCATGTTAGTTGATACAGCCAGAACAGTGCAGGATTTCTCCATAATGAAGGCTGTCCACGTTGTGTACCCGTGCTTGTGCTCGTGCTTGTGCATGAACTGTACTGTGCCGATGCACACCTCACATGTGTGCCAGGGAAGTGTACTTTGCTTGAGCATGGATCGGCGCACTAACACTAGTCAAATGAACTGGACTTAAGGGGTGAAGGGTGCTTGGTCATGGTACGGATTGCCGAATGCGCCCTCAGTGACTCGGAGACCATCAGACTCCATGACAAAAAGACCATCAGACTCAGAGACCATCAGACTCAGGGACACATAGAACATACAACTCAGAGACCATCAGACACAGTAACTCAGAGACCATCAGACTCCATGACACAGAGACCATCAGACTCAGAGACCATCATACTCCATGACACAGAGACCATCAGACTTCATGATACAAAGACCATCAGACTCAGAGACCATCAGACTCATAGACCATCAGACTCAGTAACTCAGAGACCATCAGACTCCATGACACAAAGACCATCAGACTCAGTGACTCAGAGACTATCAGACTCCATGACACAGAGACCATCAGACTCAGAGACCATCAGACTCCATGACACAAAGACCATCAGACTTCATGACACAGAGACCATCAGACTCCATGACACAGACCCCA
Organism: Labrus bergylta; assembly: GCF_963930695.1. Taxonomy (NCBI): domain Eukaryota; kingdom Metazoa; phylum Chordata; class Actinopteri; order Labriformes; family Labridae; genus Labrus; species Labrus bergylta. Next base: position 35,817,747 of record NC_089197.1, read on the forward strand.
TCAGACTCAGGCCGTATCTGGATTGCCAAGTACATACTGAATCTTTCAGTAGGCAGTATGCAGTACATACTATCCGTGCTGTATACTGTTAGTACCTACTATTCAGTATGCACACACAGTAGGCAGATATTTGTGCCTACTCGCTGACACAAAGACCATCAGACTCAGGGACACATTTTACATACAACTCAGAGACCATCAGACTCAGAGTCCATAAGACTCCATGACACAGAGACCATCAGACTCGCTGACACAAAGACCATCAGACTCAGGGACACATTTTACATACAACTCAGAGACCATCAGACTCAGAGTCCATAAGACTCCATGACACAGAGACCATCAGACTCCATGATACAAATACCATCAGACTCAGAGACTATCAGACTCAGTAACTCAGAGACCATCAGACACAAAGACCATCAGACTAAGAGATCATCAGATTCGCTGACACAAAGACCATCAGACTCAGGGACACATTTTACATACAACTCAGAGACCATCAGACTCAGAGACCATCAGACTCCATGACACAGAGACCATCAGACTTCATGACACAGAGACCATCAGACTCCATGACACAGAGACCATCAGACTTCATGACACAGAGACCATCAGACTCCATGACACAGAGACCATCAGATTTCATGACTCAGAGAGCATCAGACTTCATGATACAGAGACCATCAGACTCCATGATACAAATACCATCAGACTCAGAGACTATCAGACTCAGTAACTCAGAGACCATCAGACACAAAGACCATCAGACTAAGAGACCATCAGACTCCATGACACAGAGACCATCAGACTCAGGCACAGTATCCGAATTGCCAAGTACATACTGAATCTTTCAGTAGGCAGTAGGCAGTATGCAGTACATACTATCCGTGCTGTATACTGTTAGTACCTACTATTCAGTATGCACACACAGTAGGCAGATATTTGTGCCTACTTCTTCTGATTCATTCAGTATGAAAGTGACGTCATTTACGTTTCCCGAACCGGCCGCATTCACCCGTTTTTTTTGTTTTGTTTTTGTTTAGCTTTATTCAAGAAGAGTAATGCACATATACAGTCAGGTAAACAAAACAATATCACAATGTAAATCAAGTAAAAGACAGATTAAATAACTAAATAACATACAGTACATAAAGAAAAGTACAAATGAAAGACAGTAATATGCAGAATATGAAGTAAACCAATACAGACACATTTAAATAGTTAAATCATTATTTAAATAGAGGGAGAAAGGTTTTATAGTAATGCAGATATTTGTTATATTTTCTGTTGTTAATTTAAAGTAGTGATTTCAGTCGGGACTTTAATTCTAGATTAAAAATTGATTAAATTAATCCACGCTCGTTTGTTTTGATTTGGAGGCGGACGTGACGATTTACGTTTAATTTCGCACAGCATTGTAAAATACAATTCATTTCCTGAAAGCACACATCCGATCCATACTGCATAAAACCCGGAAGTTAGTATCCATACTGGAATGTTCAGTATACTGCGCGGACCCAAAAAATGCATACTGAATGACCATGAAAGTTCAGTATACTGAAACTCCTACTGAATAGTACGTACTGCATACTGAACTGTGACAATTCGGAAAGGGCCTCAGAGACCATCAGACTCCATGACACAGAGACCATCAGACTTCATGACACAGAGACCATCAGACTCCAACACACAGAGACTATCAGACTTCAGATACAAGGACCATCAGACTCAGAGACCATCAGACTCAGGGACACACAGAACATACAACTCAGAGACCATCAGACACAGAGACCATCTGACTCAGTAACTCAGAGACCATCAGACTCGCTGACACAAAGACCATCAGACTCAGGGACACATTTGACATACAACTCAGAGACCATCAGACTCAGGGACACACAGAACATACAACTCAGAGACCATCAGACACAGAGACCATCTGACTCAGTAACTCAGAGACCATCAGACTCGCTGACACAAAGACCATCAGACTCAGAGACCATCAGACTCCATGACACAGAGACCATCAGACTCAGTGACTCAGAGTGCATCAGACTCAGTGACACAGAGACCATCAGACTCCATGACACAGAGACTATCAGACTCCATGACTCAGAGAGCATCAGACTCAGTGACACAGAGACCATCAGACTCCATGACACAGAGACTATCAGACTCCATGACTCAGAGAGCATCAGACTTCATGACACAGAGACCATCAGAGACCATCAGACTCCATGACTCAGAGAGCATCAGACTCAGTAACTCAGAGAGCATCAGACTCAGTGACACAGAGACCATCAGACTCCATGACACAGAGACTATCAGACTCCATGACTCAGAGAGCATCAGACTTCATGACACAGAGACCATCAGAGACCATCAGACTCCATGACTCAGAGAGCATCAGACTTAATGACTCAGAGAGCATCAGACTCAGTGACACAGAGAGCATCAGACTCAGTGACACAGAGAGCATCAGACTCAGTGACACAGAGAGCATCAGACTCAGTGACACAGAGAGCATCAGACTCAGTGACACAGAGACCATCAGACTCAGTGACACAGAGACCATCAGACTCAGTGACACAGAGACCATCAGACTCCATGACACAAAGACCATCAGACTCCATGACTCAGAGAGCATCAGACTTCATGACTCAGAGAGCATCAGACTCAGTGACTCAGAGACCATCAGACTCAGTGACACAGAGACCATCAGACTCAGTGACTCAGAGACCATCAAACTCCATGACTCAGAGAACATCAGACTCAGTGACACAGAGACCATCAGACTCAGTGACTCAGAGAGCAGCATAAACATCGTTCATGTGTTGTTTCAGGTCTCAAACACCCCAAACAAACACTTGTGTGGTCATCAATCAGACACACTGAGCGATGACGGTTTGAGGGCCCACATGTGTGACGGACACGTGTGATGGACCATATTTGAAACATTTGTCTGTTCATCTGTCAGGAGATTCAGTGTTCATTGTGGAGCTGAGGGTTCAATATGAATGTGCTGGTGTTTGAACATGAGCAGTCGAGGATATCTCTCTCTCGCTCTCACACACACACACTCATCTGCTCAGTGTACATGATAGAAGTGAAGTCTCAGGTAATGGTGAATATTCACACGATGATACACAGGGTTCCCATCATGAAGCTGCTTCATTTATTTTGTGACACATGAACAGGTGGAGACTTTTGACCTCTTTTATCATACAAATGTTGGCTGTGTCCGTATAAATCATGGACATCACTTATATTGAAGAAATAAAGGGATTTTAAAGGATGTTTCTAAGTTAGTTTAAAAGTCACAGCAGGGAGTCCAGCTGATCCTGTCCCAGGTGTATCTATCTCATGAGTCTTAGGTCTCTAAGGTGTCTAAGGTGTATATATCTCATGTGTCTCAGGCATCTAAGGTGTCTCAGGCATCTAAGGTGTCTCAGGTATCTAAGGTGTCTCATGTGTATCTGTCTCATGTGTCTCGTGTATATATCTCATGTGTCTAAGGTGTCTCAGGTATCTAAGGTGTCTCATGTGTATCTATCTCATGTGTATCTCAGGTGTCTAAGGTGTCTCAGGTATCTAAGATGTCTCGTGTATCTATCTCATGTGTATATATCTCATGTGTCTCAGGTATCTAAGGTGTCTCATGTGTATCTATCTCATGTGTCCAAGGTGTCTCAGGTGTCTCGTGTATCTATTTCATGTGTCTCATGTGTATAAGGTATCTAAGGTGTCTCATGTGTATCTATCTCATGTGTCTAAGGTATCTAATAGGGGTGTAAAGGTACACGTACTCAGACCGGACCGTTTTGGTACGCGCGGAACAGAAGTTCTTTGATCTGTGTTCCCACACGGACCGTAAAGTGGAAGCAAACTTCAGTGTGAAGGAAGGCTGCGGCCGTGGATATGGGACACAACTTTTAGTTAGTAACTTGTAAAAAAGTTCAAACATAAACTGTGCAAACTGTGCAGATTACTAGTTCCTCGAGTCCTGTCGGTTTGGACAGTTGCATATAGCCGGGATGGAGTTCTTTTTACGGACTTACTCTTAAGTTTCGTTTTCATTTTCAGCGATGATCCCGCTCTAACAGCACTACGGCGTAAAAGGGGAGGGGGAGACGCTTCTGTGTGGGAGCATAACCTGTAGCATGATAGAATGAACACCCTCCCTCCCCAACAGAAAACCTTTTGCTAGTAATTCTGAACGGGCCAAAGCCACAACAAATGCCATTGAAGTTCTTATATCGACAGAGGGAAATATTAATAGTTCTGCGATGAAACTATACTGTCCCAGATGTGATTAGCTTTATAATGTGCTCAAAGGGCATTCAAAAAAGTGTTGCCTTCATAAACCAAAAGGTGTCAGTGGAATTAAAAATAAATATTTTTACATATAGGCTATATTAATTACTTCATTTCATTCTAAAATATTTTATTTAATTCATATCTTTTATTTATTGGAGACTCTTTTGGTTGAATGATGCAGCATAAGTTTATTATTATTATTTTTTTAAATGTTTAATTTAAAAAGTAACCTGAGCAGGTATACAAGTCTGTACTGTCGATGTTGCACTTAGCCCAATGTGTAAAAGGGAAATTCTAAATGCTCCCAATAAAGAAAAAAAAAAGTGTTGCATCAGGTCCCTTTGCCGTACCGAAAATGTACCGAACCGAAGCTTCAAAACTTGGAACCATACCGAACCAAAATTTTTGTGTACCGTTACACCCCTAGTATCTAAGGTGTCTCAGGTGTATCTATCTCATGTGTATATATCTCATGTGTCTAAGGTATCTAAGGTGTCTCTATCTCATGTGTCTCAGGTATCTAAGGTGTCTCATGTGTATATATCTCATGTGTCTCAGGTATCTAAGGTGTCACATGTGTATCTATCTCATGTGTCTTTATCTCGTGTCTCAGGTATCTAAAGTGTCTCTAGCTCATGTGTCTCGGGTATCTAAAGTGTCTCATGTGTATCTATCTCGTGTCTTATGTGTCTCAGGTGTCTCATGTGTATATATCTTATGTGTCTTGGGTATCTAAGGTGTCTCATGTGTATATATCTCGTGTCTCAGGTGTCTGAGGTGACTTAGGTATATAAGGTGTCTCATGTGTATCTATCTCACGTGTCTCGTGTATATATCTCATGTGTCTCGGGTATCTAAGGTGTCTCATGTGTATACATCTCATGTGTCTCAGGTGTCTTGTGTGTCTCATATGTTTGAAGTGTGGAAAGTGTCTCATGTTACTCAGGTTTGTCATGTGTCTCTTGTGTCTAGTATTCCTCGTATGTTTAAAGTGTGTCAGGTGTCTCATGTGTCAAAGGTGTCTCAGGTGACTCATGTGTCTCAATCTCATGTGTCTGAGGTGTCTTGTGTATTTCTTGTTTGAAGTATGTCAGGTGTCTCTGTGTCAGGCCTGCCTGTGACTCTATCGGAGGCCTGGCTACGAGTCTATCAGAGGCCTAGCTGTGAGTCTATCGGTGGCCTGGCTGTGAGTCGATCAGAGGCCTAGCTGTGAGTCTATCGGTGGCCTGGCTGTGAGTCTATCAGAGACCTGGCTGTGACTCTATCGGAGACCTGGCTGTGACTCTAACATGATATTACTGACACAGTGAATGAGAGGTGGGAACCCTGGTTAGAAGATAATGTCAGGTAGTGTTAGAAAAGTAAGAGTTCAAAGCATATGGGTAAACAATACAAATTCAATTATTAGAAATAAACACATTAACTTGGATGCTGGAGGAGCATGTGGAAAAAAACAAAACAAAAACAACAACCCAAGGTCCAAAAAGAACAGATTGAAGACATGCAGACAAAAGGGAGGTGAGGTGGAGAAATACTTGAAAGAAGCAGACGTACCATTAGTCGGATACTTTGCAAACGACACAGAAAATCGTTTTACTGCCGGCATAGACAACAACTCTGAGGAAATAAAACAAAAATCACTGGAGTTACTAGGAGTCACAGTGACTGTCTGTCTGTCATGTTTGATCTTCTCCCTGCTCTGATCACTTTGTGCCTGAAGCTTCTGGTAACACTCACATACGTGAACACGTTTTAAAGATGGCTGTGGGGCAACACATGGTGGGACATCTTCTCATGACAAAGTGAGGTGACATGTTGAAATTAAAAAAACGTCAAAACAAATATCAAACCTGAGAAACCAACCAGACCTGTGCCTTCCTGTCCTCTAACTGAACGAGCTCATGAACAACACGCCACGGCCATGAACCACCTGAGCAGCATTAAAGAGCTCCATCAGGGCAGAAAATAAAACGAGCGTCCTCACAGAGGCACATGCACTGAAACACAGCGATATGAACCACTGCATCACCACAAGCTTCATGTGAGCTGGAACAAGATGGACGACACAGACCACAGCATGTGACTGTATGATACCACAGTGACACCTAGTGGACAACATCAGCACAGACGTCAATGTCAGCGCCATGTTTGGATGCAACTTTAAGCCCTAGACATCATAAACATAAATAATGACTGAAAAAACAACGGGACGTCAAAACCTGTCAGAGGAGAAATATATATTTATATAAGTGTGATCAAATATTCAATCTGTGATCTGTTTTCTGTTTCCTCAGACCAGTGAAGGATGGTCTGAGAAACAGAATCTATTCAACTTTGATATGATGGTTAGTAAACATTAAAAACATTGTGGCAGTTTGATACCATGGCAACTAAAATACAAGTCCTAGACACCCAGCAATAGACAATGTATTGTTTTTAATGATTAAACACTACAGGCAAACTCCTGTACACCATCGAAACTGCACAAAAACATCAGCAACAGGAAATATTGACAAATGTTGGATAAAGACAGGCAATGTTAGCCATTTGCAAAAATGCTGTGACAAACATTGTTGAACGTCTTGGTGCAATTTCAAGTGTGTGCAGGAGTCTTCCTGCAATTTTTGTTGCATCCATTCCTCTCCTAAACCAATGTTTTTTGTGCAAAACAGAAACTTTGCAGACGTTTGGCTGCATTCTTTGTTCATCGAGAAGTCAAAAATATCAAACACTGAGTGAACACATGCATGACGCACGCTCACATTGCTAATGTCTTAGTGCTGTCTCGACTGTGTGCATTCTTCATTGCACTCGTTTCTCTCCGACACACAACTGTTGCAAATGTTCTTGGACATTCTTATAAACCATCGTATGTGTATGGTATAAAAACACGGTTAACATATTTGAAGGTGTCATAACGGACGCAAACTGACTTCAGGACACGATATGTTCATGATCTGTTTATCTTAAATCAGTGCTTTTCCCTCGGTGTAGTTTGGCTGTAGAGAGTGATGTCACAGCTGTTTATGGTTTAAAACGTAAAGGTCTCTCTCTGCAGGGATCCATTGTGTCATGTTGTCACACACTTTGAATAACTACGGGAGCCTGTCAGGGACAGAAACAACTTTCTTTCTGGATTATAAGCAGCTATAAAAGTCGGGTTGAGTGACTGCTCATATCTTGGACTGTCATGTTAGATCATAAAGGGTTAAAAAATGGCTGCTGACATCTTTCTAGCTCTGACAAACACTTCAATGTTTTTGTGATTGCTTTAAAGGGTTAACAGGAAACAGTCAGTAAGAGGCTGAAATCAAGCCGAGCACCTTGATAAGCAGACGAGGAGCGTGTCTGTCTGACTTCTCCTACAGAATCAAGAGGAAGTGACAGAAAGAGAGTATCACAGATGGAACAGGATGCTCAGTGCCGCCATGATGATGAACACAAACACATGGGAGGGTCATGACTGTGATGATGATGATGGGGGGGGGGGGGGGGCAGGTAACAGAAATGTTCACGTCATTATACATGCACAGGTCTGAACAAACATCATAAGAAGCTTCCAGAAACATGTGAGACTGACGGAGACAAAGGAGCTGTCCTGCACTGTGAGATCTGTGCTGCACACTTTTACTGATTACTATCCATCGATAACTTTGCTAACATGAACCACACACATCACTGCCCCTCCATACACAGCTCAGGAACACATGTAGAGGAGTCTGTCTCTACATGTAAAGGTCATGTAGAGACAGACTCAGAGACAAACTTAGAGACCGCTACATGTAGAGACAGACTCAGAGACTGCTACATGTAGAGACAGACTCAGAGACCGCTACATGTAGAGACAGACTCAGAGACTGCTACATGTAAAGACAGACTCAGAGACCGCCACATGTAGAGACAGACTCAGAGACAGCTACATGTAGAGACAGACTCAGAGACTGCTACATGTAGAGACAGACTCAGAGACCGCCACATGTAGCGACAGACTCAGAGACCACCACATGTAGAGACAGACTCAGAGACCGCTAAATGTAGAGACAGACTCAGAGACAGACTCAGAGACCGCTACATGTAGAGACAGACTCAGAGACCGCTACATGTAGAGACAGACTCAGAGACAGACTCAGAGACCGCTACATGTGGAGACAGACTCAGAGACCGCTACATGTAGAGACAGACTCAGAGACCGCTACATGTGGAGACAGACTCAGAGACAGACTCAGAGACTGCTACATGTAGAGACAGACTCAGAGACCGCTATATGTGGAGACAGACTCAAAGACCGCTACATGTGGAGACAGACTCAGAGACCGCTACATGTGGAGACAGACTCAGAGACCGCTACATGTGGAGACAGACTCAGAGACCGCTACAGGCTACACCTGTGTGAACAGGTGTTCACTCTAAGACTCCCTGAAGATGATCTTTCTATCACGTCTCCTGTCCTTGCTTCACCACAGACTGTAAATAAGGAGTGGATGATACCAGCAGATCATACTGGACACAGGACCATCTTGTTATTCTCGAGACAGACCATATAAGGACAAGAGGGAGGAGCTGGAGAGGAGCATGTCCTTATATGGTCACTTCTGGTTAAGTGCTAATCTTCACACAGACTATAAAAATAAAACTGGTCCTCAGAGGGTCTTATAGGCCCAGCTGAGCAAGTCTCAAGTCATCAGTGTAGTGGCTCAGAGTCTTGCTCAGAGTCTGGCTAAGTCTGCGTTGTGAAAAAAGAACAGAAAAGATGGCTTTGGGGTCCAGAATGACCATGGCCCTCTTATGAACATGATATTCAGAGCCTCTCATTCCCACTGTTCTGATGCTGCTATCTGACTCCTGTAACCATAGTAACCCTGTCTACAGCTCCGTCAGTCTGCTAAAGCTCTTTATATGTAACATGTGGGGCCTGTGATATAATGTGGCCCTGTGCAGCTTGGTGAAGAGCGCCGTCTCAAACACGTACCGTCTTTGTAGGACAGACTGCCGGCGGAGAATTTTTTGCGATGTGCACGTGCGTAGTCCTGCAGGTTAGGGGCGCTAGAGGACCCACCTAGGACAGTGGTGCTGAAGAGGCCGGCACACTGAGAGCCTGCGGGGGGGGGGGGGGGGGGGGGGCGGGGGCGGTTAGTGACCTCTAATTATCATGCTGTTACTCAAACACACAATAAGAAAGAGAGAGAGAGAGAGACAGAGACAGGAGACCACGCAACATCATCTCAGTGTGTGTGAGTGTGAGTCTGTGTGCGTGTGAGTGTCTGTGTGTGAGTGAGAGTGTGAGTGTGCGTGTGCGAGTGGGTGTGTGTGTGCGAGTGTGTAAGTGAGAGTGTGAGTGTAAGTGTGTGTGTGTATGTGTGTGGGTGTGTGTGTGAGCGCTCATCACAGGAGGACACACACTTTTTAAAGACTATAATGAGAAATTAGCCTTTCATAGAGTCGTATCAGGTCTCGACCGTCTTGTTATACGTTACATATAAACAGGTTCTGTGTCCAGTAAACATCCTGTGCTTCACATTTATTTTCACTTATTGGTGCACTTCATTTCCCAAAATGCTTTTCAACATTACTTTGTCGGGCGGGTTAAGAGCAAAGACTGTATATTAAGATGGACGGAGCAACAGCTGGTCTCCATGCTGGACATGCTGTCTCACCCTTACCTTCAGTCAACCTAACAACAGGCTGAGAGCTGGAGCTGAGGCGGGTTTTAAACCTCCTGACAAACCATTACACCGCGCCCACCTGTCAATTAGGTCAGCTACACGCCTTATTGTGAATAACTCTTATCCTTCATCAAATCAAAACTGATGAGTCATCAAAACATTCACCCCCCCCCCATACAGTGTGTGTCCATCGAGACATGAGCTAATCAGACCTATTTGGTTTTTTGAACCAGGATGTGAACATGTTAATCTCTGCTGTAAAAACAGGCTTTTTAGAATGGGTGTGTATATGACTTCCTGTGCTTCTGCAGCCAGCCTCTAGTGGACACTGCAGGATGTTACACTTCAGAGGTTGCTGCTTGGGTTTGACCAGCCTCCTTCTGTGCATTGCTGTTGGGCTGTTTTTTTTGTTTCATTTAATTGCACACATTGACAGTGAAGTATCTTTTTAATCTGTGCTGGCTCCAGATCACCAGAGCATTATGTCAGCCCCTGTCCTGGAGGATATTCTGGGTTCAATTCGGTACGACTTAGAGAAACAGAGAAGCGTCGTCCATTTTAATATACAGTCGATGCTAAAGAGAGATCTGTCCTGATGTCTTTTCTACGTTTGATCGGTAAGTTTAAATATATTATAAACACAGATGGTTAAAACAAACTGACACACACACAGATCAAACTTCAGGGTGTGTTTGAACATCTGCTTCATCAGGATGACAATGAGGAGGGCGGAATCACAGAGAGAGGAGGGCGTAGAGCTAATTAAAGGTTATTACTCTGAAGAAGTCAAAATCATCATCAGGGTCAATAAAGAGAATATAATGGAGTATGAAGCACACAGCTCTTAGAGGAGACCATTTAAGATCTCTGACAAAGATTCTTCACTTTTCATTCGAAGTGCAAAAAGAGAAGAACAAGAGTGATAAACTGTGGCATAGAGAAACAGGTGCTGACCTTTAAAAGTCTTTACATTTAACAATCAGGTTGTTCATCTACACTCTAATGTCGTTCTGAATAACACTCTAACGTCTGAGTTATGATAAACAGACTTAAATGAGGGAGAGTCACCCCCTCCCTGCCCCCATCATCCACACAAACACACAGGGTAACCATGGAAACAAGTTGTAACAACACCTACCTAATCCACTTTGTTTCATCTCCGGAGACTGACGCGAGCAGAGCGAGAAGAGACGATAGCTGCCCACCTTAGAGGAGGAGGTCTCTGACAGAACCTGAACACACACGCACACGCACACGCACACACACACACACACACACAAACACACAAACACGCACTATTGTTAGGTGTTTTCATGTCAGTCTGAGGACAGGTGTTTCAGTCTGTGGACAGGTGTTTCAGTCTGAGGACAGGTGTTTCAGTCTGAGGACAGGTGTTTCAGTCTGTGGACAGGTGTTTCAGTCTGTGGACAGGTGTTTCAGTCTGAGGACAGGTGGTTCAGTGTGTGGACAGGTGTTTCAGTGTGTGGACAGGTGGACAGGTGTTTCAGTCTGAAGACAGGTGTTTGAGTCTGAGGACAGGTGTTTCAGTGTGTGGACAGGTGTTTCAGTGTGTGGACAGATGGACAGGCGTTTCAATCTGAGGACAGGTGTTTTAGTCTTAGGACAGGTGTTTCAGTGTGTGGACAGGTGTTTCAGTCTGAGGAGAGGTGTTTCAGTCTGAGGACAGGTGGTTCAATCTGAGGACAGGTGTTTCAGTCTGTGGACAGGTGTTTCAGCGTGTGGACAGGTGTTTCAGTCTGAGGAGAGGTATTTCAGTGTGTGGACAGGTGTTTCAGTCTGAGGACAGGTGCACAGTGCTTCACCTCCATGGATCCTGTCTTGTGGTTGCGTATGAGCGGGGACCTTCTCTGGATGGTGATTGGCTCAGACAGTGGCACGGCATGGTCCGTCTCGTCTCGTGATAGGTCTTCCAGGCTGCCAGGGTCGGTCTGTTTCTGTCCGTTCTTCAGGAGAAGAAGAAGAAGTAAGGCTGTGTGCGTTGCTGTGTGCAGAACAAACAAACACCATGCAGGTGCTCGCTGCGACTCTACCTGTCGAGCCATCTCCGCTGAGGCTGGCCTGAAGCCGAAACCTGTGGGGGCGTTCTCCTCCTCCTCCACACCTTTAACACCAGGACTGAAGTGAAGCTCCACGTGGAAACGTTCCTCTGAGGACGGCTCCTACACAGAACAACACAACACTTGTTAGCAAGAAGTCAGTGCTGTTAGAGCATAAACCATGACTTATCTCAACACTTCATCACGATTTAACTGATCAGTTAACCACGATTCATTGCTGAACCAACCGTTTATCACGATTCATCGCTGAACCAACCGTTTATCACTGTTGGGGTTTTATCAAGTCAAATTTGGTTATATTCTTTAATAATTATATTTAATTATTATTAATATAAATAACAATATCATCAACTATGTTTAATCAACTCGGGGGCACCACTCCCAATCAGGGAAATATAACCAAAAATCAGTCTCAAATTAGTTACTTAATTACTAATATTATTAATAATTAATAACCTTTATTTAATAAATTGAAGGCGTGAAATCCGTACACAAAGCCCTCGCACCCAGCTTATATCACAATGCAAATACACCAGAAATGACAAACAACTGCTCTCTTAAATTATAACAGAATTTATTTAACAAAGCCACATGAAGTCAATCAATGAAACTCAATCAAACAAATAACTATTACAAACTAATCTAAGCAAACAAGATATCTACAAACAGGGTGGGCGGCTGTAGCTCAGTTGGTAGAGTTGTGGTCAAACCGCTCTACATCCTTTGCCATAGATTCAATGAGCCTTGTGCGCATTCTTTGATCTCTGGGTAAAAGGGAGCCATCCGAGTCATCTGAGGTTTTGATATTTCTCAGCTGTGAATCATGCGATGGGAACCTACAGGTAGCAGGAGGGGGCGTGGTGTTATCTCTGCTATGAAGTGACTTGTGGGGCATTTCCACGTGGCGGGGCTTCATGGTCTGGAGAGGTGGGACGGTATTTATCCCGAACACCCAGACTATTTACAGGGTCGTTATAGGAGGAGCGCGCCCTTGTGCCGTGGTCGACTTGGCGGCCCTTTGTCCTTTCCTCCAGGTCTTGCAACATGTCTGTCTCCCTCCTCCAGGAACTTGGTTCAGTATCCCATCCTTCATCTGAGGCTTCCCTAAGCTGACATGGGGGCTTGCAGTACGGTACCTGCCGATCCTGTGTGGTGTCTCCGGCTACTGGGCTGCGGGCAGTTGGTTGGCTGCTGGCTGACGGTCTCTCGGCTGCCTTGCTGGATTGATCGGGTTTCCAGGCTGGTCTCTGCTGCAATTCTCCTGCCGTTGACAACTCCAGGCTACGCAAGTTTGCTGTCCACTGTTTACGGAGCTAGCGGTTGGTTAGCTGATTAGCTGCTAGCCGCTGGATCCTCCTACACCGGTCTCCGACACCGTTCTGCTGCGCGCTGCTGCGATCCCTCGTCCAGGCAGCGTGAACCTACCAACCACGCTATCCGGCGTGCTGCAGCAGGTGACTCTACCACTCGTCTTTCTCTGTTGTCGACTCCCGAACATTTCGCACTTTGGAACTGCTGGCCGCTCTGACTTTTAGGCTGTTACAATGAAGCTACTTCTTGCCCTGTTCACTTTGTCCTCGCTATTGGATCCAAATATATTCCAAATACGTGCCGATGCACCTGGATACAGGCCATTGCCTACGGGTCTGCCTAATGTGATGACCCTCACCTGGTCCTTTTGTGAATTGATGTTTGTGTCCCCGTATGTGCCTGTTTTGAAAGATGCAAACTACCTTTGTTTGATGTGTATTTCCGTCTTGAAAAACTATTTCACATTGTCAGAGATCTCACTAATTGATCTTGTCAAGCATCATAATGACGGTCCTGTACCAACACTAAATGCAAAGAAAAAAGGTTTTATTCTACTTCTACTTTTACTCTCAGGCAATGTTAAACCAAATCCAGGCCCTGCACTGAATAATATTGCTACACCTGATGAATTCAGAGCCAGAACTGGCCTTGGTATCATTCATATTTATGTTCGGAGCCTTGTCCCAAAATTGGACCTAATTAAAATTTGGACACAGTCAACTGATACTGATATTCTTGTATTGTCTGAAACCTGGCTTAGTAAGTCAGTGTCAGACAAAGATATTTTTATTAAAGGTTACAATGTCTTTCGTTGTGATCGGCCCAGAATCTCAGTTTTGGGTTGTTATAGACCTCCATCTAGTTATGTTGCTGGACTAAATTCCAGTGAGCTACTTTTGGTTGGGGACCTAAATTGTGATTGGCTGTCCACAGCCTCGGACAGCCTCAGATCTGTTTGTGACTAGGGTTAGTGACTCTCTAAACTTGTCTCAACTGATTGATAGTCCAACTCGTCCTAATATTAAACAACCCACAAGATCAACCCTACTGAACTTAATTTTGACAAATGCAACTCATAAGTATACTGATATAGGGGTTTTTGCAAATAATTTAAGTGATCATTGTGCCATTGCAACAGTTCGAAATGCCAAACTTCCCAAAACCAAGCCTCGGCTTCTTCTTAAAAGAGATTTTAAACACTTTTACGAACAAGCTTTTATACATGATCTGGCTTGTTTTGATTGGACCAGAGTTTCTCTCTTTGACAATGTAGAGCTAGCCTGGAAGTATTTTTATGACGGATTTCTGTTTTTAATAGACAAACATGCCCCGTTTCGCAAATTCAGGGTTAAAGGGCGAAACAACCCCTGGTTTTCAACAGAGATTGGAAATCTACTTAAAGATAGGGATGTTGCCTGGGCCAGGGCCAGGAAATCCAAAACCCTAGTGGATTGGCTCCTCTTTCGCCAGCTTCGGAATAAATGTACAACCCAATCTCTAAAACCACAAAAAATCTTAATGACCCAAAGAAATTTTGGAAAGTCATAAAATCTTCTTCTGGCCATGTGCCAGTGATGTGCCAGCCCACTTAGTCAAAGAGTCTTGCATCCTGACTGACAAATCAGCCATGCTAAATTGTTTTAATGAACGGGTTATTTAATTTCAGCTGGCTTTTTATTTGACTCCTTGCACCCTGACTTGGTAAAATCCGACAAAAATCAGGATAATGCATCACTGGCATCTGAGGTTGATAGTCAACTTACTGTTCATCCTTTTCAATTTATGCCAGTGTCAACCACTGAGGTGCAGAGAGCATTACAGAAACTGGACTCCAGGAAATCAGCAGGTCCTGAGAAACTTGAGCCGAAACTTGAGCCGATAATTTTATTGCTGAGCCTCTTTCATATATTTTTAACTTGAGTCTGATCAGCAATGAAATCCCAAAGGTCTGGAAATCAGCATTTGTTCTTCCCCTGTTAAAAGGGGGTGAACCCTCACAAGTAAACAATTACAGACCAATTTCTAAACTTTGCATTTTGGCTAAAGTATTTGAAAAAATCATTAGTGAACAACTGAAGGATTTTTTGGATGCCAATAATGTATTATCTAAGTATCAGTCAGGTTTTAGAAAAAAAACATGGCACTGTTACAGCTGCTCTTAAGGTTTTAACTGACATTATTGAAATAACTGATTGTAAGCAATTTTGTGTAGCTCTCTTTATCGATTTATCAAAGGCCTTTGATACAGTTGATCACGGATTATTGCTCAAAATCCTTCAAGTTGGTTTATCAAAGCAAGCAGCCTCCTGGTTTGGCAACTATCTGTCAAACAGAACGCAATGCGTGCAAATGGCAGGATCCACCTCTTCCTTTTTAGAAATCTCAAAAGGGGTGCCCAAGGTTCGACACAGGGACCTATTTTATTTTCCATTTATATCAATAATGTGTGAAAATTTGTCAAATGCCATGTATCACTTTTATGCTGATGACACTATCATCTATTGTTGCTCAGTATCTGTTGCACAAGCTTTTGAGTTTTTGCAGTCAGCTTTCAATGTTGTCCAGTCTCGTTTGAGGGAACTAAGGTTGGTCATAAACACTGATAAAACAAAGCTCATGTTGTTTTCTCCTTTAAGTGGAGAAACAGCAAATGTCCCTTTGATTTTAACTTCTCAAGGAAATGTAATCGAACTTGTCAAAAGCTACGAGTACTTGGGATTTATTCTTGAGAGTGATCTGTCTTTTAAATCACATATTGCCAATTTGGCCTCTAACTTAACTTAAGGTGAAGTTAGGATATTATTACAGAAATAAATCCTGCTTTTCCCTCAGAACAAGGAAACTTCTTGTTTCATCAACCTTTCTTCCTTTGTTGGATTATGGAGATGTACTGTATATGGGCGCCTCGGCCAAATGTTTACAGTCATTGGACACCGTGTATCACTGTGCGTTGAGATTTTTGACTGGGTTGACTTCACTCGCTACTGTGACCTGTACACTAACTCAGATTGGCCATCTTTGAAGGTGCGATGAAAGAGAGAGAGGGGGGGGGAGATAGAGGGCTCCATGAGAGCACCATGTGGAGCTACGTCACGTAGGTACAAAATGGTGGACAAAGGAAGCTGTGTGGCTTAGCTTGAGCTAATTGTGAAAGCATTTAACTGAAAGTAAACTAGCATAGCACAGGCGAACACAGCAGTTCAGCAACAAAAACAAATGCAGCAGCTTACAGCAGATAATAAACAAATGCAGCAGCTTACAGCAGATAATAAACAGAATGTGACGTTCAGTCAACAATAATGCACAATTATCGATTGTTATAGAATAAACCTTCCTAAACTATTCTATGGTCATACTAAAGCCTTACTTGGAATCACTTTTCTGATGACTGTTTCAAGGTTCGGTTGGTCTTCAAATCTGTTGAATCACCAGATTCAGGCAGGTTTCCGTGGCAGATGAAAAGAGATGGCAGCAGGAGTCAGATTTGAGACAAGAGCAATGCTCTATTGTCTTTCTTTTTGCAGGAGTAGATTTTCCTTGGTGTATTCTTCTTCAGGTAACAGTGGTTGTCTGTAGCAGTCCTGTCCAGTTGTGTTCACCGACACTGACGAGAATAATAGGAAAGAATCTCTCTGTGCTCGAACCAGATAGTAACTGATTGAGTCAAAACTCCTAAAGCAGACCTTGGAGGTAGGTCAGGTTGAAATGCGTGTCTCTACTGAAGCTGGAAGCTTGTGAAGAGAGGTGTCCTCTGGTGTAGGGAGACCACAAGTGAAGAGATCGAACAATGAGAGGCGGCTGCTTTTATCGACCCTACACTTAACACCTATGTGTTGGATGTTGCAGAGCATGCTGGGAGTGTTTCTGCAGGGCAGGGCATGCTGGGAGCAAGAGTCATTTAAGTACTCGTACTCAGGCTTCTGTGGCTACAGGCCGGACATTTGTTTCAATACATGCAGATCCCAACATCACGTTTTATCGCTGAACCAACTGTTTATCACAATTCATCGCTGAACAAAAAACGTTTATCACAATCTATCACAAACGGACGACACAGTTCTCCTGTCTCTGCTGTCAGGCCCCTCTCAGCACCATGGACCAGTTCTTCAGGAGTTTGTGGAGTGGTGTGACAGCTCCTGCCTCGAACTGAACGTGAGCAAGACCAAAGACATGGTGGTGACCTTCTCCAACAAGCAGAGGGAACTGGCTGCATCAGCAATCACCACAATCCATGGGAATCCTGTCGAACTAGTAGAGGAGTATAAGTACCTGTGTACCATCTTCGACAGCCTGCTGAAATTCGCCTCCAACACCGAGGAGATTCTCAGGAAATGTCAGCAGCAAAAATACCTCCTAAGGAAGCTCAATTCCTTTGGAGTCAGTAAGAACATTCTTCTGACCTTCTACTACTCCTTCATTGAGAGCATTATTACTTTTTCTATAACCTGCTGGTTCCACTCTACCACCCTCCAGAACAGAAACCGCCTGCAGAGCACGGTCACAGTCTGCTCTAAGATCATTGGACTACCTGTAAGGACTTTGACATCGATCTATGAGCAACAGACAATCAGGCTAGCAGGTCGGATTATGCAGGACCCCTCACACGCTCTCTCTTCCCAGCGTTTGAGTGGCTCCCCTCAGGACGCCGGCTTCGCTGTCCCTGCTGCAGGACACAGAGGAGAAGAGCAACCTTCGTTCCCAGGGCTGTCCAGCTTTATCTGGTCTCATGCACTACATCACTTTATTCTATCCATTTTATATCAGTATTCATAAAGTTCTGGTTAATTTATTCCTGTTGTTTCTTATCCATCATTGCACTACGGTCACTTTATCAAATTTTTACCTTACAGTTATATTGTATATATTAGTTCTGTTGTTCCATTATTCACCATGTACCTTAATAACTTATCATTTAGTATTTGCCTACTTGCACATAGCTCTGTATATATATATTTATTTCTCGTTACCGCACATAGTTCTGTTTACATCTGGTCACTACTGCACATAGTTATGGTTACATCTGTTTACATCTGTTAGTCCGATCACTGTCCACTTATATCTACTCTTTTATATTTTGTATTTTTAAGTTAAGTCTAAGCTTTAAGTTGTATTTAAATTGACACTTTCTATTTAGGTTAAAATGTTTTGTTTACTTGCACTGTTGTTAATTTACTGCTCTGTGTGCCTTTGAATTGCCCCCCGGGGACAAATAAAGTTTTTTTTAATTGAATTGAATTGAACAGTTTTTGTTAGGCTTTTATTTTGAATTTCTGTGCTGTGTTAAACCAGGGTACTTTCCTTCTCGTTTGGATTAAAACCTGCTTTTATTTTGAAAGAAAATAGTGAACAGTTAGGCTTTTCAGGCCACACACTACCTTATTGTTATCCTCGTACAACATGATGACAATCTGAGTCATGTAGTTGAGTTCTGAGACAGCACTGAGGTAGTCCATGGCCCGCTTCCACTGCTGGTCCTTCTCCTCCTGTTCAGAGCAGGCAGACAGACACACACACACACAGACACACACAGACACACACAGACACACAGACACACAGACACACACACACACACACACACACACACACACACACACACACACACACACACACACACACACACACACACACACACACACACACACACACACACACACACACACACACACACACACACACACACACACACACACACACACACACACACACACACACACACACACACACACAATTAATTAACAGGTGTCCCTCTCAGCAGCTGTTGTGTTCCTCATGTTTTTTGATGCTTACGTCCAGCAGGCCTCCGTAGCGGAAGATGCTGAGCAGAGAGTGGACGTGACTCTCGCTGGTGAAATATAAACGAGTCCTGACGTGGCGACCTGGTGACATGACTCCTCGGGAGTACCTGTGAACACACACCTCTGTCACACACACACACATATTATTCCAGAATGTGAAACAACAGGAGACTCACAGAGGGTGCAGCTTGTTGACCGACTCGTCCTCATGCGTCCTCTGCAGATCAAGCTGCATCTTTCTGACCAGAGGGAGGCAGTACGCGTACGCTATGTCCAACTTCTCCACTTTGTTTATACCGTACTCCTACAGACAGACACACACACACACACACACACACACACACACACACACACACACACACACACACACACACACACACACACACACACACACACACACACACACACACACACACACACACACACACACACACACACACACACACACACACACACACACACACACACACACACACACACACACACACACACACAGTACTGATTAACCCTTGCTCAGTCTTCGTTCATTAAGAAATATCAAACCAAAGGTAAATACAGAATCCTGTCTTCTGATTGGTGCAGGTGTAACCCTCACCTGAGGGATGACGATGTCAGCTAAAGCGCGGGACAGTCTGAAAAGCTCTAGTGTGTCCTCCAGGCCCAGCGTGGAGTTGTGGATGACGTCATACTTCACGCAGTCATAGATGTCGGGGATCTTACTGATGTCGTAGCGTCCGTTCTTCATCCGGAAATCCCTCTCCAGTTTGGACCAGCGCTGCAGCATCAGCTCCAGAGTCTCACTGTGGTACAGCTGCAGATCTTATACACACAAACACGGTTTATCTTTACCAAACTACTTTTGATTTTTTATTCATTAACCCAGTGATTTTTATATTATGGGATTGTTTTAAGGCTGACAGGTGAATTTCTCACCTGCTGACTTCGGGTCCTCCATCCTGGTGCGGATCTGTGACGTGAGGCTCTGAATGAGGGCGTACACCTGATCACAGGTGGACACGGGGTTCTGCACGATCCTCATGGAGTTCACAAGAGAGGCACTGCAGTTTGGAGCCAGCTGACGAGCACACACACACACACAAAATAACTTAAGCAAGAACATATATTCATGGCTCAGGTACACGAGATGTTATGAGAGATCTGTAACCTCAGACTCTTCTAGCAGTCGATAATGATTGTACCTTAACTTCCACAGGTGTAGAAAAAGGTGAAGACGAGCACCAACAGGTGAACACACTCAGGTCAGAGACTCACCCTGTCGTAGTCCTCCTCGATGAAGTCTCGGTCCTTCTGCAGAATGTCGTGGAGGCGGGCCTTCACTCTGTGCTGACAGCTGCTCAGAGAGTCACTGTCGTTATCCAGAAGACCGTTCATGTTGGCGCTCTTCACCATCTGAACCAGGATGGGCGTCAGCTCGCCCTCCAGAGCCAGCAGGCCCTGAAGATACAACACACACACACCACACCACACCACACCACACCACACCACACCACACACAGATGATGTGTTAATCTGTGACTCAAATTCAAAAACCAAAGTGATCATCATAAAACGTGTCTACACTGAAGAACAAATTTTACCAAATCAGATAATAACAGTGAGTTTGACAGCGAGTACAGGTAACAGGTGAGCTGAGCATCTTCACTGGTCTCTCCATTCATTCCATTATGATTAATGCACATGGCTACTTTTTCATAAACAGAGACACACATAAATAAGTGTCAAGAGTCATAAATATGAACTCCTTTTGTATCATTCAATGTCTAAAATCTCTCTATTGGTCTGCGTTACCTTTGTTTACTCACCACCGTGGACAATACATAAAACAACCTCACTGCGCAAAACAACTGGACTTACTCTGTTCAAAGCTTTCTATTGGTCAGAACTTAAAATAATCACACATAACACAGATTAATAAAGGAAACCTCTCAGTAAATTAGAAGACTTTGTACCTTTGCAAAGGCTGCAGCGGTCATCTGAACCCGTCCTTCATCAGACGCATAAATCTTCAGGTCGTGTCTGTAAGTGCTGTGAAGCCTCAACAACCCACAGCCTGGAAACCCAGCATAGTCTCCTAAACACACACACAGCATAGTCTCCTATAAACACACACACAGCATAGTCTCCTAAACACACACACACACAGCATAGTCTCACACACACACACACACAGCCTAGTCTCACACACACACACAGCCTAGTCTCACGCACGCACGCACACACATTCCAAGCAGCAAAGTTGTACGCTCTATCAAGGACACGCCCACAAGGACGCTTCCTTAAATGTTCCTGCGAGTGCAAACAGAGCTGGCCAATCAGAGGAGAGTGGGCATGTGGGGAGAGGAAAACGAGAGCTACCTATGTAACTACGGTTCTATGAATTCTGGATGACCGCCAGAGGCAGTTCTTAACACTGGATTATATCTGTCTCGTGCACGTGCAGGTCGAGTATTTAATATCAACAAAGTCACGTGACCTGGGATGACGCCTAACGTAGCCTAAATAGCCCGCGTCATCACGTGAGACGCCCCTTCAGAATCTTCTCGCCAAGATTTTGAGTGACGGAGAACTCTGGCGGTCATACATAACATAGCTCTCGTTCTATTTCATTCTTCCTGACCACCAGAGGCAGTTCTTAACACTGGATGACTAATACCAGCATTGTCA
Organism: Labrus bergylta; assembly: GCF_963930695.1. NCBI lineage: Eukaryota > Metazoa > Chordata > Actinopteri > Labriformes > Labridae > Labrus > Labrus bergylta. The sequence continues at coordinate 35,839,599 of NC_089197.1, forward strand.
CAAGGAATCCCAACTCACCGTGAACGGTCTTAAGGTTCCTGAAAAACAGCTGCTCCCAGTGCCCTGGGAGCAGCGACATTTACCCTGTAAAAAGGTACATGGTGTGGCCCAAGTGGCTGCAGCACATATCTCACTTAGAGGGAACCCCCGTAGTGAGGCCCAGGAAGTAGAGACACTCCTGGTGGAATGGCCCTTGAAATTAAGTGGCATTGGCAGACCCCTTGACCTGTAGGCCTTTTCAATAGCCATAACAATCCACCTGGAACTCCTCTGCTTGGACAGGGCCTGTCCTTTCTTGTGGCTGCCATAGCAGATAAACAGGCAATCAGAGTGGCGAAAACTTGAGGTTGCTTGGATGTAGTGTCTCAAAGCCCTAACTGGGCAGAGCAGCTCTGCTGAATTGGCTTCCTCATCCTGCAGGGATGAGGGGTGATAAGCTCCCATCAATGACCTGATTAAAGTGGCTTGCCCCCAACCTCTTGGGGAAGAATGATGGGTTAGGCCAAAGTGCCACTCTTGTGCCATCTGAGTTCCATCGCATGCATGCCTCACTCACCGACAAGGCTTGAAGCTCACTCACATGTTTTGCCGAAGCCATCGCCAGAAGAAAAACCTTTGCTGACAGCCACTCAATCCCTGCCTGCCCCAGAGGCTCAAAGGGGGGGGGGGCAAAGGCCTTCAAGCACCAAAGGCAGGTCCCACAAGGGAACCTTAACAGCCAGCGGAGGGTTTCGCCACTGAGCACCTCTAAGAAACTGGGTCACCAGAGTGTGATACCCCAAGGTGTGGTTATCAACTTTAATATGCCTGGCCGAAATCACATCCACATATACCTTTAAGGTGGAAACAGAGAGCTCCTTCTCTAGCAGACTGCAGAAACCGCAGTACTACTGGCACAGAGGTACTCTCAGGAGTCTCTTTGTGGGCTCTACACCATTCTGAAAAAAGCTTCCACCTGTTGGCATAAAGTGCCCTTGTGGAGGTGCCCTCGAGTCATTTATGGTCTGGATAACCGCTTGGTCACAAGCAGTTAGGAGTGGTTCAGGCCCCTCAAGGGCCATACCCACAATTGCAGACGCTCCGGAGTCGGATGCCAGATGCTGCCCCCCAGCTGTGAGAGCAGATCCTGCTGTGTCGGCAGGCACCATGGAACTCCGTTCAGAAGACTGTACATGCGTGGAAACCAGGGCCTTCCTGGCCAGTTCGGGGGAACCAAAAAAGTCTGTGGTTGACCTGCTATAGTAGGCAGCATTGCTGCTATGAGAAAAAATGGTGGGAAGGCATAAAGAAGACGATCTGGCCATGTGTGTGCCAGAGCATCCTGTCCTAGAGGACTCGTCGTCTCCATCAAGGAGAACCAAGGAGGGCAGTGGGTTGAGGACCTCGAACCAAACAGGTCCACCTCTGCCTTGCCATATATTCGCCATATCTCCTCTATAACCTCTGGAGGGAGGTTTCTGGTGAGATAGAAAGTCTGCCACCAGGTTCTGTGGCCCCGGCAGGTACATGGCCCTGAGGCTGGCAAGGCGAGGGAAAGCCCATACCAGGAGACGGTGCACCACCCGCAGCAGCCGGGTTGACCTTGTGCCCTCTTGATGATTGATATGGTAGACTGCAGACATGTTGGAACGCACAAGAACATGTCTGCCCTTTAAATAAGGCAGGAACTCGATGAGTGCCAAATGCATTGCCCGGAGCTCGAGCACATTTATGTGCTGCGTAGCCTCCAGCGCTGTCCAAAGCCCTCTCACCGCTCTGCACTTCCACACTGCCCCCCAACCTGAAGTTGAGGCATCGGTCATTACAACTTGCGACGTGAGGATACCCAACAAGACGGCACCACTGATGTTACCGTCGTTAGCATACCCAACAGCCTGAGGAAAAGGCTGTACTGTAACCTCCTGCCCCTCCGCAAACAGAGGAGAAGCTGGAGTATGGCCTCCACTCTGCGGAGGCCAGCATACAACCTGAATCCAGGGTCAATCCAATAAACACTGCCCTTTGGCTGGGTATGAGACAGCTCTTTGCGTAATTGACTGTGAGGCCCAACTGTGACACATGGTGAAGAAGTGCTGAAGTGTCGAGGCACAGATCAGCCAGTCATCCAGGTATGGGTGGACATGCATACCCCTGGCCTGCAATGGGGCCAATGCTGCCCGCATGCACCGTGTAAAGACCCGTGGGGCCAGGGACAGCCCGAAGGGAAGCACTTTGAACTGATAAACCCTGCCTTCGAATGCAAAGCGCAGGAATTTTCTGTGATGGAGTGCGATTGGCACATGAAAGTATGCGTCCTTTAAATCGATAGATGTGAACCAACTCTGCCGTGTCACGGCCTGGAGCACATCTGCTGTTCTCAGCATGTGGAAGGGCAACACCTTCAGAAATGTGTTCAGCCCTCTTAGATCTAGGATAGGGCAAAACCCACCTTCTTTTTTGGGGATCAGAAAATACACTGAGTAGAACCCACCTTGCTGTGTCTGATGATTTACGCCTTCTATGGCGTCCTTCTCCAGGAGGTTGGCTATCTCCTGGCTGAGTGCCTGACGTCTTGTGGGGTCACTGACTGTGGTATGTCGGACCCCACTGAAAACTGGGGGCCGGCGTCGGAACTGAAGAGTGTACCCTTGGGAAAGCGTGGCCACCACCCAAGGGTCTGAAGTACAGCTTCTCCAGTAGCTGAGGTGCTGCTCGGAGAAGCGTCCGACGGCCAGCCCTGGGGCATCAGGGCCTGCCCCCCTGTCCCTTGTGGGGCGAAACCCAGACCCCTGACCTCTCTGGGTCTGCGGCGCTGAATGCGGGGGAGCCTATTGGTGGTAATCAGGCCACTCAAAGGCTTGTGAGGTTCTTGGGCAGCCACCAACCCGGCTGGCAGTCGAGGACAACCAGTGCCATAACCCGCCTGAGGCCGTCGTCTCAGAGCAGGCACAGGGCCCTGAAGGTTAGCAAACTGTAACCGAGTTTGGTTCGCCTGGACTCCACGCTCTAAGGCTTGGTGTGCTGCTGGCCCAAACAACTCCCCTGGCACTACTGGGAGAACCCGAAGAGCCCTCCAACCTGGCTCAGGAAGTGGAGACTGAGCCAGCCATACCTGGCGCCTAGTCAGGGTTAGTGTTGACATTAACCTGCCAAGCTCCCTTGTCATAAGGGCAAATGCCTGCAAAGATGTGTCATTCAGTCTCTGGATGGATGCATCCAGGCCAGAGGACTGCAGGGACTGTGACAGGGCTAGTATCAAATGTGACAGTGAGTTACCAATACGCCCCATGCGGGCCGCCGTATCATAACATTTCACCAGAAAATCTTCTGTCATGCGACACTGCGGTCTGGGACAGCGAGCATCAGGTCTCAAGACCTTATCAGGTGACACAATGAGGGAGGCTATAGCTGGTTCTACCGCTGGCATCTGGGCCAGCCCATAACTGCCAGCATTCTACATGGAAGCCAGGGCCCTGCTGTTAGAAGTGTGGTGAGACAGAGACTTGGGGTCTGGTGAGAAAGACACTTGGGGTCTGGCCAGCACTTGTGGAGCTCCTCAATGTATGGCTGGGATGGTGGTACAAAGAAGCTTGCCTGCGGAGGGAACCGCCTAAAGAAGGCGCTGGCTGGGGTGCTGGAGGCCGGGGTCTCATCCAAGCCCAAGCGTGCCAGTGCCATATGCACCACTGGTTTAACAGAGGCTGGGGCAGCCTCTGAACCCACCCTGGATCCGCTTACCGTTCGCTGAGAACCGGCATGAACGGAAGCATCCACTGGCCCCACAAAACTGGCTACAGGAAGCCCTTGTAGACAAGGCATCCCCATCCCAATCAGGTGGGCCCTCTCCTGGACTTGCTACCGCCCTGCTCGGCCGAAGTTTAACAAGCAGAGTCTTAGTCTCTGCAAACTCTGAGGCTAGTTTATCAACCTTAATGGCTAAACCATCCACCTTCTTACGTCTCTTCCTACGTGGAGCACATTCCGGCGGTGCCCCACCACGCCTTCTTGAAGCCGATCCAGATGAAGGCAGCTGGTCTCCAGGCTGCTGTCCTTCCACCTCAACCAGCCGGGCCAGCTTCAGATCCCATGGCATGAAACTGCAATTCATGCACGGACTATCTGACAGCCCCTCCCTCAGGTGTGCCACACCGAGGCATATAGGGCACTCATCATGGCCATCGGATGTATGCAGCGGCGCCATGCATGAACGGCAAACATGGGACCCGAACATGTCAGACATGGTTACCTATCTGGGTAGTGTTACTCGGGAGCGAAAACATTCAGTGGCAACAAACACCCACAAATCAAATCAACTCCCTATCCGTTGACCAATGGGCAGCGCTTACAGATGCACTGCTTAACAAACAATTAAGCTGTTCTGTCTTTTCTTTTTCAATATTTCTCTTTTTATATCCTAAATTATTTTACCATTAACCGTTTACTGGGGAGCCCTCGCTCTTTTACACAAACAAAAAATGTCACGCCTCGACGAACCCACTCGCGTAGCAGTCAATTACCATCAGCTGTCACACACCGTGATACCATCAGCCTTGCGGTGAAAGCGCAGACACTTCTCACAGCGGAAAAAACAACCAAAGAAACCCGAAGCTCACTGTACAGCTAAGGAAGGGTTAATACTTATCTCAGCGGTCCAACATCAAGCTATCATTAGCCAGTCCGTAATGCGCTGAGAGCCCCAGCGAAAACACCGGTCAGACAGCTCGGTACGATGAAACAATGTAGCCGTTGTAACTAATCGCAGCCCCTGAAGGACGAAATTCCGTAGCTCCAACCGTGGTTGCAGGGCTCCAAGCAAAAAGTTTTTCGGCTTCCTTCTGTAAACAACCTGCATCGCGGATACCTGCGAGAAGATAGAAGGGGCGTCTCACGTGATGACGCGGGCTATTTAAGCTACGTCAGGTGTCATCCCAGGTCACATGTGACTTGTTGATATTAAATACTCGACCTGCGCGTGCACGAGACAGATATAATCCAGTGTTAAGAACTGCCTCTGGCAGTCAGGAAGAATGAAATAGAACTGAAATGAAGCGTTTCATGCAGAGGCTGAAATGAGGGATTTTACTGACGCCAGTATCAGATACATAAGTTTTTGAGCAACGCATCTGAAAACGCAATACTCAACAGGTGTCCCAGACTGACATCATTACTGCTGACAGTGAGGATAATAGATCTCCTTTAAACCCAAAGCTGCTGTGAGAAGAAAACCCAGAGCAGCGATGGTCCGTTCATACAAACAGGATGGTAAATACTGATGGTGTCTCATAAAGATCCAACATTTATGTCTCTTAAAAGAAGAAATCTAGGGAGGAGACACATTGTGAAGGAGTTTAGCTGCGGTCTCTAGGGTGTCTATATATGTTACTGTGGTATTGAAATAGTGATCAATATTGTTTGATTTTCCTGGTATATCTTGGCTTGATATTCTGGTGGTTCTCCAGCTGAGGACTGAACCTCAGGTCTGTGACTGACAGCTGGAAAACAGAGCTACTGCAGCAGATAACCTGCAGTTTCTCACCTTGTCCTCCAGGGTACATGCAGCGGAAAGCTCGGCCCAGCTCCTCGGCCTGCACTCTGCCTGCGGGAGTCAGCTCACCCCCCCACTTCAGCACCAGCAGCAGAGACGGGCCCTCTTTACGCGTGTCTGAACACACAAGAACATCTTAACACTGTGCACAGGTGAGTAACGTACAATCTGGTGTGTAAGACACACTTTCAATGACCATTCCTTCATCTATAAAGTGTGCTGCGTTCTGTAAACTGCTCCACCCATTTAAGGGGGGGTCGGCCTGCAGAACATTTTTTTTTCCCAGAGGTTAGTCCATTTTATTAATTTAGATATTTGAATGTAAACATTCTTCATATTTAGATTTTTAATTTCACGTCTTTGTGAAGTCTGTCAGCGTGTTTTATTTATTTATTATATTTTATTTGCTTTTCTTAATGAGGATACATCAAAATAAACACAGTATACAAACTTTGGTGTCAGTTAACAATAGTCAGTTTAGCCTCCTTAATATTCTCTTCAGACTTTGTGATGGGTTTTAAAGTCAGTCCACTTTTTCCATTTTCCTCGGCCTGCAGAACATTTTTAACAGAGTCGATGTCATTTCCTTCTCTCTGAACACGTATAAATTATTTTTTTCTGGCTGCAGCATGAGACACTTTTTCTACGTTTATCCCGATGAACGTGGTCGCTCGTGTCAGGTCAGAAATGCAGCCAATGATTAAATCATCTTAATGCTGTCATGCAGCTAAACTTTCTGTTGGAGTGCAATCGTTCACTCAGATTCAACCAGAAATCTGAAGACTGATGATTCACTGAGCACGTCCACCACACCCATCACTGTCATTAACCACACAGAGCACCTGCAGTAGACTCCCTGTCCAGTGAGCAGCAACTTGCATGACATCTAGTCCAGCTGGCTTTGTTATCTACATAAACTCCTCAAAAAAAGTTTGGAAATGTTATTTTGGTCACTTATTTGGCCCCTTTAATAATACTAATTGGTGTTGTATTTTATATCGTTGGAAAGCCTGATTAGTCATCTTTACGAGGTATAACTTGTTCTTGGAATGTGCCACACAGCTAAATGTGTGGGTAGCGCCGCAAAACAATGTGCCAAATTCCCCTGCAATGTTCTCCTGTTAGTATTCACTCCTGTTTTGAGTTTCTTGGTGTATTGGATGATTGCACTCTCCCACAGTAATAAGGAACAAACAACACATGGTGGCCATTTTGACACTTTATTCATTTGACACTGTCAGGGACCTCAGTAGCGTGTGGAAGATCCATACGAGGCCACAACAGCTTGGCCCCTCCTCCTCATGCTGGTCACCAGCCTGGTGAGAGTTGTTGAAGGTTAACCAGCATGGTTGTGTTGGTCACTCTGGCATGAACAGCACGCCCATGATGATCCCACAAGTGCTGTCAATTAGGTGCCAATCAGGTGTCAATCATACACCTGTAACTGTCACACACCTGACAGTACTTGAAGCTCAAAACAGGAGTGAATACCAACAGAAGAACATTGCAGGGGATTTTGGCACATTTTTTTTAGAGCACTACCCACCCGTTTAGCTGTGTTGCTCATTCCATGAATGCACAATCCTTACAAGTTATACCTCGTTCTAAAGGTGACTAATCAGGCTTTCCAAGGATATAACATACAACACCAATTAGTATTATTAAAGTGACCAAAATAACATTTCCAAACTTTTTTTGAGGAGTTTAGTTTGGAGGGGGAGACGTTCGTACCTTCTTCCTCTGAGGAGGTTTTGGGCTGTCCATGGGGCAGGTAGGTCAGCTGAACTTTACGGTTGATTCCAGAGAAGTGACCGTACCTTTAAGAAGAAAAAACAACAGCATGAAGTCAGGTAACTCAAACACCTAGCTGTGGGAGTGTCAGCCACCTGGGGGAGGGGTTACTGCCCTTTGTGATGTCATGAAGGGAAAATCTCCAAACGGCCTGTTTGAGCACACATTTTCTGAAAAGTGGAGCAGGCAAAAGACGGAGAGGATGGACTTTTCTCATCATTGGGGGGTTTGAAGACAGACTAGAGACACATGTTAGAGTTAGAGAAACATGGGGAAGTGGATTTTGTATTATATGGGACCTTTAAAGGTGTGTTAAACAGTTCAAAGTTCGATCATTAGTCTGTGGTGGTTTGAAGCTTTCTGCTAAAGTGGTTTAAGAATAGAAATCATTGAATTGACTTTTCTGTTTGTCTGAACTGTTTCAGCCTCTGTCTGTCTGTGGGTGAACTTCCTGTTTCAGCCTCTGTCTGTCTGTGGGTGAACTTCCTGTTTTTGTGTCTGTCCGTCTGTGGGTGAACTTCCTGTTTTTGTGTCTGTCCGTCTGTGGGTGAACTTCCTGTTTTTGTTTCTGTCTGTCTGTGGGTGAACTTCCTGTTTCAGCCTCTGTCTGTCTGTGGGTGAACTTCCTGTTTTTGTGTCTGTCTGTAGGTGAACTTCCTGTTTGAGCCTCTGTCTGTCTGTGGGTGAACTTCCTGTTTCAGCCTCTGTCTGTCTGTGGGTGAACTTCCTGTTTTTGTGTCTGTCCGTCTGTGGGTGAACTTCCTGTTTTTGTTTCTGTCTGTCTGTGGGTGAACTTCCTGTTTCAGCCTCTGTCTGTCTGTGGATGAACTTCCTGTTTTTGTGTCTGTCTGTCTGTCTGTCTGTCTGTGGGTGAACTTCCTGTTTTTGTGTCTGTCTGTAGGTGAACTTCCTGTTTGAGCCTCTGTCTGTCTGTGGGTGAACTTCCTGTTTTTGTTTCTGTCTGCCTGGTTCCCTCATGTTGTCTTTCGTGTACCTGTGGTGTTGCATGCTGCAGGTCTAATTTTCTCCGGGATGATAATACGGTTGAAGTGAATATAACAGAGTGGCGTGAAAGTGTGCCTCACATTTCCAGAACCGTCTTCAGCTGCTCCAGTTTGGACTTCTTCTCCTCGATCTCACAGTCGTTGTGTTGACCCAGCTCCACCAGCAGCTGCCGCGTGATGTCCAGCACCTCCTGGAACACAGACCAGAATACACAGAGGGAATCATTAAACACACACACACAGCAGGCAGACACACACAGACCACAAAACACAGATGGAGTCATTAAACACACACACAGCAGACATACAGCAGACACACACACCGCACAGCCTACTCTACCTGTCTGACCTCCCCCCTACCTGTCTGACATCCCCCCCACCTGTCTGTGCTCCTCTCCATCTGACTCCCAAAAACCATCAGAGACCCTCCCACCACTAACAGACTCTCCTGATCCTCATTGTCTCTGACAATAGTTCTGCTTTGATTTGCATCTTTGAGTCTTCTGAGCTTTGTAAGTCTAATGTATGATGATGATGATGATGACATTGTTGTTACCTGCAGCTGTTTGGGCTTCTTCAGCTTTAATTTGCCTGTCTTGTATCCTCCATATTTTTCAAACAGATCAAAGAACCTGAAACATTCAAAGACAAACTTTTTAATAGATGTGCAACAGTTCTGATACGGCAGAATTTGAACCATATAATCTGTGACTGAAATTAAATCAAAAAGTAAAGAATCTTTAAAGAATAAAACATCTTCAGTCAGATCTGTAATCTCCAGAATGCTGTAAACATCAGCAATGTTTATGTGCAATTGAGATTTCTGAATGCGGGCTCATTTCATAGACTGAAGGAAATAGAAGCCTGAGCTGTTTTTTTTACAGGAGTCTGATTTTTACTAGAATCATGTCAAAGTTGAAACAAGCCCACGTTGCAGTCAACAGAAGTTGCTAACAGAGGTCACCCACATGGGGTTTCGGACTTCCATTTTCATCTTCTGTTTGGGCGTTCGGTCACCGTGTCTGATGACAGCGATGACGCAGCGGAGCTCCATCCTGCAGAGAGAAACACAAAGTTTACACCCACAATAAAAACCACTGTTAGTTGATCTCAACACCAAGCGGATAAAGCTTGTTCTAAAACCAGGGTGAACCTTATGTTGTCTTTTACCCGTGGACATGGATTTGGTCTGCTTCCTGTTGGACAGGCAGGTGACAAACACCGGCCGTTAGCTTGTGCTAGCGTGCGTTAGCTTGCAGTGTAGCTACAAGCAGTAAACAAACAGCGCTCTGCAGCGAATCTTTGCAGAGCGCAACATGATAAAAACACAAACACCTGCATTCATCAACAGTAACACACCTGCTCTGTCAGCACCTCATACACCTGACTGTCTGCGTGTGTGTGTGTGTGTCTCTGTCTGTCTGTCTGCCTCTCTCTCTCTGTCTTACTGTCTGCCTGTCTCTCCGCCTGCCTCTGTCTGTCTGTCTCTCTGTCTGCCTGCATGTCTGTCTTTCTGTCTGTCTGTCAGTCAGTCAGTCTTCCTGTCTCTGTGTCTGTCTGCCTGTCTGTCTGACTCACATGGTTCCTGAGGTGGTTGGGACGATGGGGATGTCCTCGGCCTCTGTGGGGATGGACCACGGGATCTGAAACTGAGGGGCCAGCTCACGCATCACAATGTTCCTACAGAGACACAAAGAGTTAAATAAAGAAGACACAAAGAGAGAGAAACAGAAATCTGCTCTGGATTTAGTTTAAATTAAACATTTGGTACCCGAGGATCTTTGCACAGTCGTCGTAGTACTTCATGGAGTTTTTAACAAAACTGAAGCCGTTGACGTCACAGACAAAAGAGTGTCCGTTAGCTCTCAGGAGATCGAAGCCACAAACTGTTTGCTGCAGCGAGGAGAGAGAGAGAGATAGAGGGCGAGACGTTGATTTCATTCTAATTAACATGTGAGCACTCATTACTTTCTGTTTTCAGACACCAGAGGACTAACTCAGTGATACAGAGACAAACACTTTCTAACCTTGAAGGCGAGGCAGACTTTTCGAGCCACCAGTTTCTCCATGGCTGACAGCATGACGGGGTATCGGACCTCCTTCCCCTCGCTGTCTCTCTCCACCTTCCCGTCCAGAGCAGGAGACTTCCGAGCCTCAGCATGAGCGTAGTCCGGCCCTACAGTGTACACCTTAGGACAGGTGAAACACAGTTAAATAATCACTGTTGTAACAGCACAAATAAAGAACAACAGAAGGTTAAAGTAACAGACATCAGAGAGTAAGAACAACATGAGCAAGAATCCAGAGAGAAGGAAACAATGTCAGGAAGTGCAAACAAACAGCTTTAAGTCTGATCGGACACACAGGTGCTGACAGGAAGTGACCAGAGGTGCTGACATGAAGTGACCAGAGGCAGGACACAACATGGACAGCTGTTCTGAGTTTTAATCAGCATCAAAACCATCCTAAAAATAATAATATCATCCTCATTATTAAGTTAGTAGGTATTCATGAAAGAGCTGGGTCTTTAGCTTTTTCTTAAAGATGCAGAGGGACTCTGCAGACCGAATGGAGTTTGAAAGTTTATTCCACCACCGGGGGGCAACAGAGAAGAGTCTAGTCAGAGACTTAGGACCCTGTTGTGAAGGTTGGATCAGACGCCTTTCATTGGCAGAGCGCAGTGGGCGGGAGGGAGTGTAGACCTGAATGAGAGAGTTAAAGTAAGGAGGAGCTGTTTTTGTGTCTGTTTTGTAAGCGAGCAGCAGAGTTTTAAATTTGATGTGAGCAGTAAGGAGCCAGTGTAAGGAGATGAACAGCGGAGTGACACGAGCTCTTTTAGGAAGGTTGTAGACCAGTCGTGCTGCTGCATTTTATATCATCTGCAGGGGTTTGATAGTGCATGTAGGAAGACCTGCCAGTAGAGAGTTGCAATAGTCAATGTGTGATATCACAAGAGACTGTACCAGGAGCTGTGTAGCGTGTTCTGACAGGTAAGGCCTGATCTTGTGGTGGGCGATATAACGATCTTAGATCGTGAAGGATTTTAACGTGCTGACGATCTGCCAAAGCAGGGAGATTGTAGAACTGGGCTCATGTGTTTATTCTGTCATGCTTCAGTTTATGCTCCGACACAGACGCGTCTCCCCCTCCCCTTTTGCTCTGCAGCGGGGAAAAAAAAACCCGGTGTTTAAAATGTTGCTGTCGGTGTTTTCTGCTCTCTCTCAGTTTTTAAAAGCTACCACCCGAAGCTCACCTGTTGTGAATTTATAGGGATTACACTAAAAGACGTTAAACGATGTGTGCAGCAGGCAGGTGAGAGTGAGTAACCATGGTGACTGTCTGTCTGTCAATCAATGGTGTCCCGCCCCCTCTATGAATAAAACTCTTCTTTCATTAAAACTTACTTTGATCATGTGTCACAGAATGAACACATTCTGTATTATGTTTGATTATATATAAACCAAACTAAATGATATCATAAAAAACAACAAAGGCTGCAGAGCCTGTATGAAGCTACAGCTGTAGGAACTTTGCAGGGCTAAAATAGAACAGAAACACAAGAACTCAAAGTCTACATGTTTTCAAATGAATGCATCACTGTGTGAAAATGTTCCTGATGAACATAAAAAGGACACATTGCTAAATAATAATTTCAAAGTGGTGCATAAATATTGATCAAATCGAGGAAAAGACGTTTCTGGTGCTAAAGATGTTCTGGGTGAGAGACCTCCAGACCCCCTACAAAGATGTTTTTCAAATAGACTAAACTTGTCAGCACAGTTTTTGGGCATATAAAAACATTATACAGGGAAATAAGTTTGGTTGAACTGGTCAGTAACTTGCAAATTAGTCTTAAGATCAGTATGAAAAAAAATCGTGATCTTGCAAAAAAGAAATTGTGATATGATATTTTTCCCATATCGCCCACCTCTAGTCTGACCTTCCTGATGTTGTACAGGGCAAATCGACATGACCGGGCAATTTAGGCTACTTGAACCTTAAAAGTTAGCTGGTCATTAATCATGACACCCACGTTCCGGGCAGACTTTGTGGGCATGAGTTTGGTTGTTCCAGGCTGGATATTGATCTGTGGTTGCATAGAGGGACTGGCTGGGATGACAAGGAGCTCAGTCTTTGAAAGGTTGAGTTAAAGGTGGCGTTCATTCATTTATTTAGAGATATCAGCAAGGCATGACGAGATTCTTGCAGAGACTGTAACATCGTCTGGCGGGAATGACAGGAAGAGCTGGGTATCGTCAGCATAGCAGTGGTATGAGAAGCCATGAGAGCGGATTATTTAACCAAGTGAGCTTGTGTATATGGAGAAGAGAAGGGGACCGAGCACAGAGCCCTGAGGTACCCCTGTGGAAGGACACAAACCAGCAGAGGGCAGACCTGAGATAATTTAGATGCTCACATTCAGAATACAGAGTGAGATCTAATGTAACGTAGCTAGCGCTCTGCGAGGACATAACCAAGCTTTAGAGATCTACTAATATAACAATATTCTACACAAGATATCATTCTGTCTTCGTACCTTTACGTCTGTGCCGTCAGTGGGCATGAACTCTTCATAGATGTAGGAGCCCGTCTTCCTCACGCTGCTCTCTGGTGAGTACACGCTGCTGCGACTCCCAATCTACACACACACATACACACAGACACACACACACACACACACTCGTTACAAATGTAAGAGGAAAAGTATGACCCATGATAAGAGCACTAAGGCACGACGGCTGATCACTGTTTAATCAGCTGCTTCTGATCAGTTGGTTTTTACCTTTCTGCATGGTGACCTGTTACAGGTCACTCAGACTCAAAACCCGCAACAAAATGCAGATCATTGTTAAACTGTGTGTCAGAATCACAGAATCGTCCCTCTCTGACCTTTCTCATTTATATAAAACAAAGTGTTTGAAGAAGGTTCAGTCCATCTTGGCAGATCCAAGTCATCCTTTTTCAAAGGACTTTAAGTTGCTGCCGTCAGGCCGCAGATTCAGCCTGCCAGCATGCAGGACAAAGAGGAGGAGAAACTCATTTGTTCCTGCTGCCATCACCTTTCTAAACCACTTCCTGCTTCCATCTGTCTCTTAACTATTGTATTTATTTATTGTCCATTCTATGTTGTGTGCTGATTGCGGGCTGTAATTATGTATATGTTTTACTCCTGACTCCTCTGTCAGAGATAATAAAGACAACCTTGAACCCTGATGATTTTCTAGGATGTTAGATATTTTTGTTGTACGCCTGCCCACACTCACACAGTGTAAACAGAGCAACGGGCTGATTACCTGACTCCATAACCTTTTCCCCTGATTTTACCTCCACATAGCTACACGTAGCATTGATATAAAGGCAAATACTCTCATGATAGCATCGTACTCCACTTTCACATCTTTCTTTTTACGTCCCCCCCCCCCTCCTGCCTGACAGGGAGAGTCTCTTGCAGTGACGTGCAGATCAGAAGACTATCAGGAGCAGAAACAAACAAACCTTCCTGAAAAGTCTCTGGCTGCCCCCTCCTGCAGACGTCGGGTAATAGATGTAGACGTTGTGATCCTCAGCGCACACTGGCTTCTCCACAAACGGCTTCTGGAAAATCTCTCCATTCACCTCCACGTGGTCCTCTCCCTCCACCAGGTTACACTCTGAGACACAGACACACACAGCTCTTCAGACTCTGATTAACAACAGGATATTCTTGTCTCTAACTGATCTCTAAGACTGCGAGCTCAGGAGGAACTTGCGTTGTCTTGTGTGCATGTTACATTTACTTTAGTAGGTTATTGGATACGTGCTTTTACTAATACTTTTTTTTTTTTTGGAACATTGTTTTGTCTGCTTCATGTCTGCCCTGCATGATATAAATTTTTTATATTAACCAAATGCTGCTTTATGTGTATCCTGCGTGGTTTATGTACTTTCTCCTGTGGCTGCTTACCTGTCTGCTTATTTACTGTCATGATATTTCTATTTTTGTAGCTTTTAGTGATGTTTGAATTTGTTTTTTTTTTTAGAGAGCCTTTTATAAAATCTGGCCAGGGACAACAGATGAAAATTAGCCTTTTGGCAAACTCTGGCATGTTTCCTGAAATGTTTATTAATATGCAATGTCCCTGTAAAATAAAAATTAAAAAATAAACTAAAACCTTCACAGTTCATTCCCAGAGTTGTGAACAATGAGTGAATGTTGGAATATTAAAGATGAGACGGACCGTCAGGTTTGTCTGGGTCTCTGTTCAGCACAGCGTAGCGTGGTAGATCAATCCCCTCCTCCTGCAGGATACGATACACCTCCCTCCTGTGGACACACACATACTGTACATGACTTACTACCACCACAGGGCCTCGTTAGACATCTGAGAGTTAGACTGTGAGGCAGAATATCACCACATGATAATACATAAGATGTTATTTCATACATGCTGCAGCATGCTGCACCTCCCTGTAGAGTTCAGGTGTGTCTCTTACCTGTCCAGTATGTAGTACTGCATGTTCAGGTGTGTCTCTTACCTGTCCTGTATGTAGTACTGCATGTTCAGGTGTGTCTCTTACCTGTCCTGTATGTAGTACTGCATGTTCAGGTGTGTCTCTTACCTGTCCAGTATGTAGTACTGCATGTTCAGGTGTGTCTCTTACCTGTCCTGTATGTAGTACTGCATGTTCAGGTGTGTCTCTTACCTGTCCTGTATGTAGTACTGCATGTTCAGGTGTGTCTCTTACCTGTCCTGTACGTAGTACTGCATGTTCAGGTGTGTCTCTTACCTGTCCTGTACGTAGTACTGCATGTTCAGGTGTGTCTCTTTCCTGTCCTGTATGTAGTACTGCATGTTCAGGTGTGTCTCTTACCTGTCCTGTATGTAGTACTGCATGTTCAGGTCGTTGATGAGCAGAGGGTTTCTCAGTTTGGCGTAGCTCACAGCTTTATCCAGAGGAAATCCTGTTTACATACAGAGGAAACGTTAAAATATAACCTTTATATGTGAGTGTGTGTGTGTGTGTGTGTGTGTATGTGTGTGTGTGTGAGTGAGTGGGAGAATGTGTGTGTGTGCATGTGTTTGTATGTGAGTGTGAGTATGTGTGTGTGTGTCTGTGTGTGAGTGTCTGTGTCTATGTGTGTGTCTATGTGTGTGTCTGTGTGTGTCTGTGTGTGAGTCTGTGTGTACCTTTGGAGTGGAAGGAGATGAGGCAGTCACACAGAGGCCATTTGTCCACAGACTCGTTGAGGATGGCGTCCTCAGGGAAGATGACCACGGTGATGTACTCGAACCTGCACAGCCTCTCCAGGATCTGGGTCATCGGCTTGGACTTGGACTTCTTCATCATGCAGCAGATCCCCACCACGATCTGTCGCTCCGGGGGCTGGGGGGACAGAGAGACCGTAGTGTCTTTAACACGTTGGAGAGAGCTTCAAGAAACAGGCTGCAGATCAGACACAGAGCTGGTTAAGACTGTACACTGTGTGTGTTTAACATCATGCAGTTACACTCAGAGACCTTCGGGGGGGCGCCACAGTGCAGCAGACTGAATTCCTCTCTGATGTTGCCTTAAAAAAATATGCTGTGAGGTCATGTTTGCTCACCGAGTCGGTGTCCTCGTCGTCCTCGTACAGCTCCATGTCTGTCCTCATGCTGTCTTCCAGGACCTCGCTCTCATCGTCCTCGCAGCCCACGAAGAATCTGGGAGCGCCACGCCGGCTCTCGCCCGGGCTGCTGGGCTCTGACATCACAGTCCCCCGCGGCAGCCCTCAGCGTCCCACCACGCCATCCTACACCAACACGCCGTCGCAGGGGGCCACCAACAGGAGGCCGCCAGTGGGGAGGGAGGAGTGGGCTCTGCTGAGCGGGACAGCAGAGACACTGGGATGAAAGCGTGAGGAAAAAGAGCAGTGGCAGGAGGAGGGAGGAGCTACGCGAGGGAGGATGATGTCGTTAAGCCAGTTTGTGTGACGGAGAGTGCATCAACTTTGCGGCGAGGTTAGGACAAGTTCACAGTCGACTGCCACTCCTACAGGACGAGAAGAAGACAAACATTATGCCTGATGTTTCTGTATAAAAACACTAACGTTACAGCTGATGTTTCTGTATAAAACACTAACATTACACCTGATGTTTCTGTATAAAAACACTAACGTTACACCTGATATTTCAGTATAAAACCACTAACGTTACACCTGATGTTTCTGTATAAAAACACTAACATCACACCTGATATTTCTGTATAAAAACACTAACATCACACCTGATATTTCTGTATAAAAACACTAACATCACAGCTTATGTTTCTGTATAAAAACACTTGACTCTAGTTGGAGAGGATCGATGTTTTTAACTGGACGAAGCTAATAACTCACATTTTAAGCAATGACGAGCTTAAACAAAACATCTGGTAATTAAAATGTTTCTCGACTGACTAAAAAAGCAAGGAGAGGTGATATCAAAACGTTATTTTGTCGTTCTGTTTTTGGCGTTAAAAACATGTCAGGCTAATGTTAGCTGACGTTAGCATCGAGCTAACCTCCCGGCGGCAGGTCGGACAGTGTAAACAAGTCGTCCATTTTGTCTGCGTCACAGTCACACAGTGTAAAGTATGTTCCGTTAAACATGTTCCCGCTCACACCAGGCCGTGGTGATTATATATTCATGTCATTAAATAATATCTTTAAATGATGAACTCACGGAGTTTGTGGAGACTCTCCTCCGCTGCTCTCTCTTCGCTTCCTGGCTCTTCTATGTCAAAACCTCTCTCAGCGTTCAGCTCTGACGCACGCGCCATCAACGTCTGAAACAACCAATGAGAGAGGAGTATGAAGTAAAGAGGGCGTGAAATAAAAACCACACGAACCAATATGCGTTGAGCAAAGTCAGGCCGCTTTCACTACTGGAACTAAATGAAGACAGCGGCCTCTGGTAGTTCAAATGGGACGTGCATGCAACAAAGAGAGTGGGCTCTGCTGGTAAATAAATATTAAGCGTCTTTATTGAAAATTTTCCGCTGCATCATAGTTATAATAAACATTTGACATAAATTATGGAGCTCTAAGCTGTTTTCAGTCACAACTAATTGTATGTGTTTTATACCTCTTTCATTAGATATATTGATTATTTGAAGCACATGATTAAGGTTAGAACAGTCTTTTGGGGATAAAACAGTTAATTCATAATAATTTTATTGTCATTCAGATTTTAAACCATCTGTTACATAATAACATATTTATCATCATGTTTGGCTCAGCTTTTTTGCGCTATTGTCTTATTCAGCATAGTATCTGCTTATTTTAAGTTTCTATTTAATGTTTTAGTTTTGCACATAGCACAGTTCACCAAAGTCAAATTCCTTGTATGAGTGAGTGTGAGCCTACCTGGCCAATAAAGCTGATTCTGATTCTGATGTACATGCATGTATACATACCAGAGGTGTCAAGTAACTAAGTACAAATACTTTGTTACCTTACTTAAGTAGAATTTTATCTATACTTTATTGGAGTAATTATTTTTCAGCCAACTTTTTAATTCTACTTCTTACATTTTCACACAATTATCTGTACTTTCTACTCCTTACATTTTAAAAATAGCCTCGTTGCTCCTATTTCATTCCGGCTTGTCATCGTTCAAAAAAACACACACAAAAAAACCCTATACAGATAAATCGCGCCATCTGGCACGAGTACTTTTACACTTTTACTTGAGTAAAAAGCTTGAATTGATACTTCAACTTCTACAGAAGTCTTTTTAAACCCTAGTATGTATACTTCTACCTGAGTAATGAATGTCAATACTTTTGACACCTCTGATACACGCCCGCCTGGACTGTACTTTTGGGGGCGGCAGTATCTCAGTCTATAGGGACTTGGGTTGGGAGCTGGAAAGTCACTGGTTCAAGTCCTGGTGCAGACCAAATCTGGAAACTGATCTGGCAGCTGGAGAGGTGCAGACAGAACTCCTGCACCAGCTCAGGAGCGCCCCCTGTGGGCAGCCCCCTCACCCTGACATCTCTCCATTGGATGTGCTGTCCATATGAACGTATCAATCACTGGTTTGTGTGGAGAACTGTAGGATAATGTTGAACACAGGGCGTGGATCTTTATTTTCCACCTCTAGCTCCACCCCCTCCAGGAGAAAGTATTACTGCAGCTCTGTAACCTCCTGCTTCGCTTCAATGGTTTCTGTGTCTGTTTCATCAACAGGAAGTTCAGCGGAGGGCGCTCCCTCTCAAACTGAGCGTGTCATTACAGGTGGCCCTGCCCACCTTCAGAAGAATGAGGAGAGTCAGCGGAGCAAAACACCCGCCAACGGCCAACACTGACGTCAGCCTGTTTCTAAACCACAGTTTATATACAGCTCACACACACACACACACACACACACACAAACACACACACACACACACACACACACACACACAGATACACACACACAAACACACACACACACACACACACACACACACACACACACACACACACACTGACACACACCCACTCACGCATGCACACACTCAAACACACACACACACACGCGCCACAGAGAGGGTCCTTGGTGGTTACTTCCTGTAGGTCGAGGTCGGTTCATTAGAGACTGAACACAAGCGAACAGAGAGTGTGTGTGTGTGTGTCTCTTCAAGTGGTCTCTGAACGGTTGTTTAGTCCACAGCAGAGTTTGATTGACAGCTTTCACACCAGCACAAACAAACTTAAGTTAGTCTTAACAGAAGCGGTTAGGAGTGAATTCATTAAGATGGCGCGGCTGTGTCCAGACGCCGTCCGGGTTGCTCCGCTGAGGCTGTGTGTTTTTTTCTTTAATTATGTTGTTTTTGTGAACTTTTTTACATCAGCTCTTTCAGCAAAGATAACTTATGACCGAAATACGCTTTTGGACATAAAGGGACTGGTCACAAACACAGTTTCCAGCTGTTACAACGATGATCAGTGGTTGCCGGTCGAACTCCTGCGTAACACAACACAGGACGGGAACAATGGCTGGAGGAGGAAAAAGCATCGCGGAAGACGAGGTGGTGTCCGAAACAGGCTAAGAACTCAGGCCCACCACCCACCCCTGCCAAGCATCCTTCTTGCCAACGTCCAGTCCCTGGATAACAAGATGGATGATCTGAGGGGTCGGGTAAAATACCAACGAGACATGAGGGACTGTAACATCATCTGCCTGACGGAAACATGGCTCACTCCTGTGGTGCCGGATCAAGCCATCATGCCATTGGACTCGTTCTCTGTGTTTCACAAGGACAGGACGGAGTAATCTGGCAAGTCAAAGGGTGGAGGGGGTTGTTTTATGACCAACAACAGCTGGTGTAACCCACAGAACATTAAAACTCTCTCCCACTCCTGCTCGCCACATCTGGAGCACCTAACCATCCTGTGCCGTCCATTTCACCTCCCCCGGGAATTCACCTCAGTCATTGCTACATCTGTTTACATTCCACCACAAGCGGACACGGACACAGCTTTATCAGATCTGCATGACATGCTGTGCAAACAAACATCCGAATGCTGGCCTCATCGTGGCTGGTGATTTTAACAAGGCGAACCTTAAGAAAGTTATGCAGAACTTTTTCCAACACGTCACTTGCTCCACCAGGGGCAACAATACACTGAATCATTGCTACACGCCATTCAAAGAGGGCTACAAGGCGACTTCCCTGCCCCCACTGGGTAAATCAGACCATTGCCTGCCAAAGTACAAACAGACTATTGCACGTGAAAAGGTGGTGACGAGGCAGGTTAGGCTCTAGAATGACCAATCAGAGGCTACGCTGCAAGACGCTCTGGATGACGTCGACTGGGGCATGTTCCAATCCAGCTCGAGTGACGTAGACGAGTTTACGGAAGTTGTGACGGACTTCATAGCAACGCTGGTAGACAATGCCGTTCCTATGGTGTCTGTCTGGTTTTTCCCAAACCAGAAGCCATGGGTGGATAAATCTATCTGCACCGCTGTGAACGAACGGACCACTTCATACAACTCGTCACTTCTCACCGGCAGGACGGAGGAATACAAAGCAGCATCTTACAGACTGAGACGAGCAGTGAAAGACACTAAGCGGAGGTACAGGGACAAAGTGGAATCACAGTTCCAGCAGCGTGATTCAAGGAGCTTGTGGCAAGGACTGCAGACAATTACTGACTGCAGGAAAAGAACCCATGTCTCGGTGAGTGCAGACGCCGCTCTGGCTGACGAACTGAATGACTTTTATGCGCGACTCGAGGCTAACGCTAGCACCGCTAACGTTAGCATGCCAGCCAGCAGGATCTCCGAGGCCGGAGCGGCACACTCGCACCCGCTCACTGTGTCAGAGCACGACGTGAGGAGGACACTGAAAAAGGTAAACCACCAGGAAGGCTGCCGGGCCAGATGGTATTTCTGGCAGAAAGCTGAAGTCCTGTGCCGACCTGTTAGCTCCAGTGTCATCTCAACCTCTACCTGAGTCAGTCTGTGGTCCCCACATGCCTGAAAAAAGCCATTATAGTCCCTGTACCGAAGAATGCCTCTCCAGCTTGCCTTAATGACTATCGCCCAGTAGCACTCACCTCTGAAGTGATAAAGTGCTTTGAGAGACTCATCAAGATGCAAATCTGCTCCTTGCTCCCTGAGTCTCTGGATCCACTTCAGTTCGCATACAGACTGAACAGGTCCACAGATGATGCTGTCTCCCAGGTACTGCACACCACCCTCACCCTTCTGGACAGAAGGAAGGGGGACTATGTAAGACTGCTGTTCATTGATTTTAGTTCAGCTTTCAACACCATAGTTCCCGCCAACCTCCATTCCAAACTGATCAACCTTGGACTTAACACCTCCCTGTGTGCTTGGATCCTGGACTTCCTGACGAACAGATCCCAGGTGGTCAAAGTGGGCAGACACACCTCCAGCCCCTGCACCATCAACACCGGAGCACCACAGGGCTGTGTCCTCAGCCCCCTGCTCTTCACCCTGTACACACATGACTGTGTGGCCACAAGCAGCTCCAACATCATCATGAAATTTGCTGATGACACGGTAGTTGTTGGTTGCATCAGCAACAATGATGAGCAGACATATACAGGGGAGGTTGGAAACCTGTCACAGTGGTGTCAGGACAACAACCTGCTCCTGAACGTCAACAAAACCAAAGAGCTGATTGTGGACTTCAGGAGAGGACTGCAGAGGGATTACACCCCACTGAGAATTGATGGGACGCTGGTGGACAGGGTGTGAAGCTTCAAGTACCTGGGGGTGCACATCTCTGAGGATTTAACGTAGATGTTGTGCCCTGAAAAAGGGTAAAATGAATAAATGGACTCAAGACACGATGCTTCCTCCGTCAGCGTCATGCAGAATGATTTAATTTATCTTTTTTCAAAATGATCCACATAGTCACAATGGTGCTTCCTTTTAACATTTCTTTTCACAGGCAAATATGAAACATAACAGGTAAGTACAATAAAATAAAATGATCAACTGTGTTGAAAATACAAACAAAAATATCCTGTTTATCACTTTGCTTCATATTTCTTTCTTTAATTTCTCATTCTTCTGTTGAACAATTTCTTCCTAACAAAAAAGATATATATGCTCACCGACACGATTAAACATGAATATTCTCAACCATGACTATTCTTATAAACACTTGCAGATTCTTAATAATCTTAATATGCACATACATCCAGACCTACACACACGCTCATGCCAATACTGACCTCGTGTGGTGACGTGTGCACGACATACAACACGGAGCTAACCTAGCTTAGTGTCTCACTGAACTTCCATCAAATGTTAATACAACGTTTTAAACATCAACCTTTCTTTAAGTTCCTAACAATAAACACGAAAACATCCCTAGAAACATCCTTTGTAGATAAACACAGATATAGATTATCTTTTTACCTGAAAAAGGGTAAAATGAATAAATGGACTCAAGACACGATGCTTCCTCTGTCAGCGTCATGCAGAATGATTTAATTTATCTTTTTTCAAAATGATCCACATAGTCACAATGGTGCTTCCTTTTAACATTTCTTTTCACAGGCAAATATGAAACATAACAGGTAAGTACAATAAAATAAAATGATCAACTGTGTTGAAAATACAAACAAAAATATCCTGTTTATCACTTTGCTTCATATTTCTTTCTTTAATTTCTCATTCTTCTGTTGAACAATTTCTTCCTAACAAAAAAGATATATATGCTCACCGACACGATTAAACATGAATATTCTCAACCATGACTATTCTTATAAACACTTGCAGATTCTTAATAATCTTAATATGCACATACATCCAGACCTACACACACGCTCATGCCAATACTGAACTCGTGTGGTGACGTGTGCACGACATACAACACGGAGCTAACCTAGCTTAGTGTCTCACTGAACTTCCATCAAATGTTAATACAACGTTTTAAACATCAACCTTTCTTTAAGTTCCTAACAATAAACACGAAAACATCCCTAGAAACATCCTTTGTAGATAAACACAGATATAGATTATCTTTTTACCTGAAAAAGGGTAAAATGAATAAATGGACTCAAGACACGATGCTTCCTCTGTCAGCGTCATGCAGAATGATTTAATTTATCTTTTTTCAAAATGATCCACATAGTCACAATGGTGCTTCCTTTTAACATTTCTTTTCACAGGCAAATATGAAACATAACAGGTAAGTACAATAAAATAAAATGATCAACTGTGTTGAAAATACAAACAAAAATATCCTGTTTATCACTTTGCTTCATATTTCTTTCTTTAATTTCTCATTCTTCTGTTGAACAATTTCTTCCTAACAAAAAAGATATATATGCTCACCGACACGATTAAACATGAATATTCTCAACCATGACTATTCTTATAAACACTTGCAGATTCTTAATAATCTTAATATGCACATACATCCAGACCTACACACACGCTCATGCCAATACTGAACTCGTGTGGTGACGTGTGCACGACATACAACACGGAGCTAACCTAGCTTAGTGTCTCACTGAACTTCCATCAAATGTTAATACAACGTTTTAAACATCAACCTTTCTTTAAGTTCCTAACAATAAACACGAAAACATCCCTAGAAACATCCTTTGTAGATAAACACAGATATAGATTATCTTTTTACCTGAAAAAGGGTAAAATGAATAAATGGACTCAAGACACGATGCTTCCTCTGTCAGCGTCATGCAGAATGAGGCATCGCGGCTGAGAGCTCCCCCTTCCGGCCTCGGCAGGCATAACTAATCAATCACATGCATTATCTCTTGATAGACATTACAGGTAGATGACAGATTCATAAATCTTGGCAGACATATCTGTCTATTTCAAAGGTTTTTAACAAAAAATAATCTTTAAAGTGTTTTAAATCCTTCAGACTGAATCTGTTTTAACACTGATATATTTTACAAATTATTAAACTTAAATGAACTTCTACAATTGTTTTATGACATTTTTTACAAGAATTCGCTGTTTTATGTCACTAAAATCATATTTATTTCTCCATGAATTTATTTATAACTTATGACTCAAATAAATTACACCTATCACACACTCCCCTGCAAAAATAGATGTCGTCCCGACATCACAAAATCTATGAATTAAAGTTTCTCAAATTCTCAAACTAATTTTCCTCTAGTTTTCTTAACTAGTTCTCAAAGGGGTGTCTAAATTAATAGCTTTTGTTATAACCAAGTACTTAATATACTGCATTCATAACAAAGCTCAACTGAAAGATCTTTTTAGTCAAACAGTATCTTACTGTGCTCGATAAACTTTTGTACTTAGTATCCCTGCATGAATAAGGGTTGGTAAACCTGATATGGGTTAGTCCATATTGTCACTGGCTGAACTTCTCTGTACAGTACAGGTTGATACTGGTAATATGTTTCATTTGCTAGAGCTGTACTATAGCATGTTGGGTTCCCTAGTTTGTCATAGGTAAAGATTTTAGGAGCTCTTCTTTCTCGTCTTGGTAGCTCATATCTCAGTTCTCTGTCATCATTATCTGAATCTGGATACTGGGGTTGAATCTCATCCTGTGCTTCTTCAATCGGTTGTCCATTGTCGCACTGATTCTCGTTTTCCAACAGCATATTGTCCTGCTCTGTATCAGATTCATCCATGTGTGTTATGGGAACTTGTTCATTCACTTGTCCATCATCACACAACACTGGTGTTTCTTGGTCACTGTCGTTTTCTGTATCTGCATGCTCAATGGTTTGATCTACACATGGCATTTGAAACTGTGTCACTGGCCTGTAGTAGAACAAACATTCATCTTCATCATTGTCCTCATCCGGTTCTGTGTTGTTTGTGGTTGTCTTTGTTATCTTTTTGTTTAGCTTGGGTGCTGTCTTTGGCTGGATTTCCAAGGGTAAGTGATCACATGGCAGCAACAAATTGTGATGCAGGGTTCTTGCTCTTCCTCTTCCTTGTTCAGGCTTAACTTCATAGACTGGTATATCTTCTCCAACCTGACGTACCACAACATGAATATGTTCTTCCCAATGATTGCGGAGCTTTCCAGTGCCTCCTCTAGGTGTCAGATTTCTCACAAGAACGCGATCACCAGGGTGCAGTACTGAACTTCTCACTTTTACATCATAGTGTTTTTTACTTCTCTCTGATGATTTCTTTGCATTTTCTCTGACGATTTCATATGCGTCTTGCATTTCTCTTTTCCATTTCTCCATGTACGTCCGATGATCTGCTTTTCCTGTTTCCGTGGTCAGACCAAACAGTAGATCAATAGGTAACCTTGGGGACCTTCCGAAAAGAAGATAAAAAGGCGAAAAACCTGTGACCTCGCACTTAGTGCAGTTGTATGCATAGATCAACTTGTTTAAAGAGTCTTTCCAGTTTGTCTTCTGTTTGTCAGTTAGTGTCTTTAGCATTTGTAGCAACGTACGATTAAAACGTTCTACTTGTCCATTTCCTTGTGGTCCATAAGGTGTAGTGCGCAATCCCAGTACACCACAGTTTTTTTTTAGTTGAGCGAAGAGCTGGTTCTCAAATTCGCCGCCTTGATCGTGATGTATTCTTGTTGGTAGTCCAAACTTTAAAGCATAATTGTTGAATATTTGGTCAGCGACTGTTTTGGCAGACTTGGAGGTTGTTGGATAAACCTGTGCAAAACGAGTGAAGTGATCAACAATCACTAATATATACTCATAGCCTCCTGCACATTTGTCTAAGTGGAGAAAATCTATCGAAACTAGTTCAAATGGCTGTGTGGTTATAATGCTGGTCATAGGTGCTCGAGTTTCTTTGCTTGGTGTCTTTTGTTTCAAACAACTACATGTTTTTGCAACATAGTGTTCAATTTCTTTTTGCATATAAGGCCAGAAAAACCTATCTCTGATCAGTGATGTTGTTCGATCGATGCCTTGGTGGCCCATCTCATCATGCAACTCTTTTAGTACAGTGGCTTTGTACTTTTCAGGTAATACAAGTTGTGTTTTGTTAGTTGTTTTTCTGCGAAGAATGCCATTTTCATCGATATGGAGTGTCTCCCATCCTCGCAGTAAACACTTACTTTGCATACTGAAAGCATTCAGCTCATGTCCAGATGGTCTGTTGTCATTTATTTTACACTGTATTACAGGACCAATGTCTTTGTCTTCTTGCTGTGATCTTCTGACTTTATCAACTGAGAATGGTTTGTGTGTCTCTTCACGTACTGTACACTGGAGAGAGTTAACTGCTGGGCACACCCATGTCGAGCTTGAATCTTGAGCCTCGTAGCGAATAGTAAAGTGGAAGTCTGCAAGCTCTGTGACCCATCTGCATCCTGTTGCGTTGAGCTTTGCACTGGATAAGACATATGTAAGGGGATTATTATCAGTAAACACTGTGAAAGTGGGGGCATAGTACAGATAATCCCTACATTTTTCTGTAACTGCCCACTTCAAGGCAAGGAATTCTAACTTTCCTGAGTGTAGATGATAATTTTTTTCAGCAGCAGTCAATGTTCGGGAACCATAGGCTATCACTCTGAGTTTGTTATTCTGTTGTTGGTAAAGGACTGCACCGAGGCCTTGGTTTGAAGCATCTGTGTGGAGAACAAATGCGTTTGAGAAGTCTGGGAACCCAAGGACTGGTGGCTCGACCAAACAATCTATTAGCCGCTCCAATATGCGCTGATGTTCTTCCTCCCAAACAATCTGTGTGTTTGAAGGCACTCCTTTGTTTTTAACTTTAACTTGTCTCGTGTTTGGTTTTCTGTGTGGCACATTGGTGTCTCCTGTTGTTCCTTTCAACAAGTTGTAAAGTGGGCCTGCAATACGGGAAAAGTCTTTTATGTATTGTCTGTAATAGCTTAATAAACCCATAACAGATCTAAGCTCTCCAACATTGCTTGGTCTTTTCTCTTTTAATGCTCTCACAGCGATGGTGTCAGCTGGATCAATTTTGCTTCCTTCAGCAGAGACAATTCTTCCCAGGTAACGAACTTCATGTTTAAATACTTCACACTTGCTGGGTTTAAGCTTGATGCCATACTTTCTCAGTAGCTGAAGTACTTTTCTGACGTGGTTTACATGTTTATCAAAGGACTGACTGTACACAAGCGTGTCATCAAGATAGGGGACACAGATGTTGTCTCGCACCTCTTCCAGACACTCCTCCATGCAGCGCTGGAACGCTGCGGGTGCGTTCATTAGGCCAAACGGAATCCTTATCCATTCGTAGAGGCCCCATGGAGTCACAAATGCAGTCAAGGGTCTGCTGTTTTCATCCATAAATCCTTGATGGTAGGCTTTCCCTTGATCTAGCAACGAAAACCACGAGTTACCTCCGAGACTGTCGAGAATGTCCTGCACACGTGGGATGGGCTGTCTGTCTGGGTGAGACTTTTTGTTCAGTTCTCTGTAGTCTATGCAAAGACGTAAACTCCCATCTTTCTTCCTTACACAGACAACAGGTGAGGCATAAGGTGAGTTAGATTTCTTCACCCATCCCTGTGCAATAAGATTATGCAGATAATCTTTCATCTCTTTATACAACGGCTTTGGCACAGACAGGTAAGTGCGTGCTACAGGATCCATGTCTTTCAATGAGATGCTTAACTTTAACTTTTCAATACATCCGATGTCATCATCTGATTTTGAAAAAGAGGAGCACTCTTCACGAAGCATGTTCTGTACAGCTACTCTTTCATGTTCATGTAAATGACTCAAGTCAATCGGTGGATCCCATGGAATGTCCTTAACTTTCTCAGTCTGCACGTTCATTTGATTCATTGACACTTGGGCACAATGGTTTGGTTTCTCTAACACATTTGCTGCATACACAGCCTGGACATGCTGTAGGGTACCAACAACAGTTTTTCCTGACAATTCGATATCGCGATCAGTGGGATTTTGTACATCAAGCACAATGTAAGGTGAAGCGCCACGTTTTAGCTTAACCAATGTCTCACAGAACTCAAGGCCTTCACTCCACTGAGGATTTATGTCAGGTTCAAACAGCAGTGTTGTGTCTTTTTTCAGAGGGCGTCTCTTAACTTTACAGTCAATCTGAACAGAGGTGTGTTTGGGCGCAATAACTTTTTCTTTTGTCGTTTTCACAACATAGTCACATGACTGTTCAACAACCACAAGATCAATAAAAGCAGTAACATTTTCACTTCCAAGGCAGGGGAAAGCAGTTCTTAATATCTTGTTCAGCTGCTCTCTTCTTGAAGCATCCAGTTGCTCTGTGGTGCTGGCTTTCACTATTTGTTCAATGACATTAAACCCTAGGATGGGCTGTTGCAGTCTTCCTCCTTTCATCACTAGCATAGGGACAAGAAGTTCTTTGGGGTCAGCTCCTTCAGCAACTAATCCAAAAGTGACCTCAATGAAACCTTTATAAGGCATGCTCTGTCCATTTGCAGCTGTTATTTTCAAATCATCAGGTGCATCAAGTAACTCGGAGATATCCTTTAATCTTTCGCATGGCAAATGTCTCCTTTTCCACTTCTCATCCACAATACAGACTTGGGAGCCGGTATCCCACAATGCTCTAGTTTTACGGCCTTGTATGTAACAGTCAATCATGCACCGTTTACCTACAAGATCAACGAGACGGAGATGACTACCTTCTTTCTTTGTCTGTGTGGCATTTGTTGTTGCTTGAGAGCGCTGGTTAACTGGAGGCTGAATGTACTGATGACATTGTTTTTTGTGTTTTGGCCAATGTTCAACTTGACAGGTTTTTGAACAGTAAATGTCTGTTTTACATGATGCACACCTTCTTAGTCTTTTGTCTCCGGCAGAGAGACCACATTGAGAGCAATGCTGTTGGGACTTCACACTGTTGCTGGTTACTCCTTGTCCCGTGGGGGTAACCATCCTCCGTTTAAAGGACCATCTTTGTTTTGTCTGTTTGCTCTCACCTTGCATCCTGCGAGGAAATGTTTATTGCTGCCGCATCTGTAGCAATGGGTGCAGTAATCACTTCCGTTTTGCTGGCAGCCAACACATTTTCTCAGGCGTGCACGATTTGGGACAGGATAATGTTGCTGTGGTGCAAACCTCTGTTGATATTGGGCTGTTTCTCCTCTTCGTCCAGGTCCTGGGGGAGGCCAGACACCTTGTGGTGGATATTGGAACTGAAGAGGGTTAATACACTCCTGTGAAACCACCTGGTTTGTCTGTGCTGTGCTCGGCTGTCGAATTGACTCTTTGATTTGAGCAACCTCAGCGCCTATATTTTTCAGTAGGGCCATATCGGAACGCATTTCTTTCAGTTCTTTTAATAGCTCAGGATGCATTTTGCTGGTAAGTTCTGAACTTGGATTTTTAACCCTTTTCTCTGCAGGGGGCTCAGATTGAACTGAGTACACTGTGGGCTGTCGCTGTTGAGTTAGTAATTTCTTTTTATTTTGTCTCTCTGCTTCATTTGAACAAGCAATGTTCAGTTTTTCGAGAAGCAGCTCATCACTCGTTGCTGTTTGTTGCAGGTACGGCTGGAGGTCACTCCTAATGCTATCGTTTTGCAGGCCTGTCAGAACAGTATGGAGAAACATGCTCTGTACGAGGACAGGATCATATTTTAGTCCAGATTCTGCTTCTTGGGATGCAAACAGGATTTTCTGCCTCAAATCTAAGGCTCTGATAAGGAAGTTTTGTGGCGTTTCCTTACTGCTTTGAACTTCTGATGTTAGTTGTTTGTACAGTTCTGTTGCTCCTTTTTCTTGGTAGTGGGACCTGAGAATCCTCCTCAAGGTAGGTAATGTAAGGTTACTCTTTCCCTCGAGGTAGCTGCGTAGTTGTAAACCTGGTGCTATTGCTCTTATAACTGCATCAACTATTTCTATTTCAGCAAATCCTTTACTGATGCCTTGCTCAATTTGGTGTGCTAGACTGGAAAAGGTAAGTTTGTCCTTTTGACCTGGCTCACCTATCTGGCCTGATATTTTGAATTCCCTACCCCACTGCAATGAGAAACGGGGTTGGACGGTTTGTTGCGTAACTACATGGTCTTCTGTAGCACTGTTACTGTCCTCACTCACTGACTTTTGTGTCCTACTGCTAAGGTTTGCTTTTTCTTTAAGTGATAAAGCTAATGCTAATTGCAGTGTCTCTATCTCTTTTTGCAAACGCTCTTCTTCTGAAGGCTGAACAAACTGCTCCTGCACTGAATCTGTTGGTTTTGGATTTGAAGTTTCTTTTTCAGGTGCGCTTTTTTTTACAGCCTGTTGCAACTCGACTATTTTGTCTTTTAAAGTCAGTAGCTCTGCCATACCTTGATCCTCAAGCTCATTTAACTCTTCTCTCTCTATGTGCTTTGTAACATGTACAATAAGAGATGAACGATTTTTACCTGATACTTTTTCAAGTTCTAACCCAGCAATGTGTAGGAAATCACAAACTTCAATTAAATCATCTCTTGTTAATGTGTACAGCGCACCACCAACTTCCAGTTTCAAGTCCTCTAACTCTGACGTATCCATTTTATTTTTCTGGCCGTGGGACAGTATCAGGGTGAAGCAGAACCTTTACTTTGTAGAATCAAGTATGCAGCTTTCCTGGCACCAGCGGTTGACCTCAGATGGCATGCAAGTCTCTCTACGCAGCTGTTGTACCACCACACGCTTTTGTCCACCTCGGCTGTAGATGTGTAGGGCTGGATGATGATCGGGGACGTCTATCTGGGACAGCTTAACCTCGCCACATCCATCCCAGCGGTGCCTCCAAAATGTTGTGCCCTGAAAAAGGGTAAAATGAATAAATGGACTCAAGACACGATGCTTCCTCTGTCAGCGTCATGCAGAATGATTTAATTTATCTTTTTTCAAAATGATCCACATAGTCACAATGGTGCTTCCTTTTAACATTTCTTTTCACAGGCAAATATGAAACATAACAGGTAAGTACAATAAAATAAAATGATCAACTGTGTTGAAAATACAAACAAAAATATCCTGTTTATCACTTTGCTTCATATTTCTTTCTTTAATTTCTCATTCTTCTGTTGAACAATTTCTTCCTAACAAAAAAGATATATATGCTCACCGACACGATTAAACATGAATATTCTCAACCATGACTATTCTTATAAACACTTGCAGATTCTTAATAATCTTAATATGCACATACATCCAGACCTACACACACGCTCATGCCAATACTGACCTCGTGTGGTGACGTGTGCACGACATACAACACGGAGCTAACCTAGCTTAGTGTCTCACTGAACTTCCATCAAATGTTAATACAACGTTTTAAACATCAACCTTTCTTTAAGTTCCTAACAATAAACACGAAAACATCCCTAGAAACATCCTTTGTAGATAAACACAGATATAGATTATCTTTTTACCTGAAAAAGGGTAAAATGAATAAATGGACTCAAGACACGATGCTTCCTCTGTCAGCGTCATGCAGAATGAGGCATCGCGGCTGAGAGCTCCCCCTTCCGGCCTCGGCAGGCATAACTAATCAATCACATGCATTATCTCTTGATAGACATTACAGGTAGATGACAGATTCATAAATCTTGGCAGACATATCTGTCTATTTCAAAGGTTTTTAACAAAAAATAATCTTTAAAGTGTTTTAAATCCTTCAGACTGAATCTGTTTTAACACTGATATATTTGACAAATTATTAAACTTAAATGAACTTCTACAATTGTTTTATGACATTTTTTACAAGAATTCGCTGTTTTATGTCACTAAAATCATATTTATTTCTCCATGAATTTATTTATAACTTATGACTCAAATAAATTACACCTATTACACAACCCACATATACAGTCAGGTGAAGAGGGCGAGGCAGCGCCTCTATCACCTCAGACAGCTGAGGAAATTCAAAGTCTTTGTGAAGGTCCTGAACTTTTTATTCCGGAGCGGTGGAGAGTGTGCTGACTGGAAACATCACCCAGTGGTACGGGAACAGCACTGTACGTGACCGAAGAGCCCTGCAGAGGGTGCTGAAGTCAGCAGAGTGTACCATGGGTACAACGATATGAAATGATTTCAATGATATGAAAGTCTAAAGTTCTCTTTGTTAACCCATTAGAGTCCAGACCCTCATGTAGAGTTTTGAATGAGTCTCTGTTTGTCCCACATCTGACTCACACTCAATACAACAGACCTCCTTTGTCTCTGTCTGAACCATGTTAGCTAAAAACCACTCCAGGACATGATTCAGACTCCAGTCACACCGCCTGTCCCTGTTACCCTGGGCGTCATTCACATCTCGGACCTGGCGCTTTGCATTGTGGGAAACAGTGAGCGAGGGAGACTGGTCTGCTGCAGACTGCAGATTATATATATATTGATATGAATTTATATTTGTGCTCGATGCTGCTCTGTATGTATGGTGTATTAACGCCTGTGGCTCGTCACCTGCTCGCTCCGGCTCTGTCATGTTGTTCTATTCAGAGTTTTTAGTAAGGTTCTATTTCCTCGTCATTATTTAATATCGTTCTATGGATTCTCCTTGGTAACACTTTATAATAACCATCATCTATAAAGGGTAAATAAGGGTAAATAGATAGTTAATTAACCATTAGTTAATAGTTATTTACTGTTAACAAACAATTAAATTATAGTTAATAATGTTTGCGAATGATTTGTAATGCTATAATTTATGTTATGTTAACAGTTTATTGATGCACACATTATAACATTTCATACACTTTATAAAGTGTTTGTTAATGATGACCAAATGATTTATAAACCTTTAAGAGATGGTTTATAAAACATCTATAAACATTACAGAGACACATGGACCACATATTTGTTCATGGTTTGTAAATATTTTATAAAGCGTCTATTAAAATTATTTGGATGGTTATTATAAAGTTGGAACTGAAGATTATGATCCCTTATTAATACTTTGTAAAGCATCTATAAATACTTTTTAGATAGATAATTAATATTTTATCAATGATTAATTATTGGTTTGTAAACCATCTACAATCACTATCTTATAATCTTCAGTTCTAACTTGTAAAGTTAGAACTGAAGATTATAATACTTTGTAAATGGTTAATAAATAATGTGTAGAGCACCTATTAACTTTATTTGGATGGTTATTATAAAGTTGGAATTGATGTTTATAAAACTAACAATTGCTTTATACATGGTTTATAAACCATTCATGAACAAAATATGAATGACTATTATAACATTGCAACTGATGCTTGTAATATTTATAATTAATGAAATATTAAGTGGTTTATAAAATACCAAGTAACACACATTTATAAACAGAAAGTCATGGGACTTCCAAAAAAATTAACACAACTCAGAAATGACAACTTTATTTTAATGCAGGGGTCCCCAAACTACGGCCCGCGGGCCGGATACGACCCCTCCCCACATTTGGCCGTATTTTGGCCAATTCCAATATCGCATTTTGAAAATAAAAATTGTATTTTTTTTTTTAAGATTTATTTTTGGGCTTTTTGTGCCTTTAATGCAGTGATAGGACAGTGGATAGAGTTGGAAACCTGGGAGAGAGTGGGGAATGACATGTGGAAAGAGGCCACGGGTGGAAGCGAACCCGGGCCTACCGCTCGAGACGAGAGCCTTAACACATGGGACGTGTGCCCTAACCATTGCGCCACCAGCGCGCCCCAAATTGTATTTTTTTTGTATTTTTTTTTTTATCATAAACCTGTAAAAGTCTGGCTTTTTAAATAAAATGTTCCTTAGCTGTTAACTATTTTCAATATTATCTATTCGTAAATTAATTAGTAAGTAACTTTTTCACAGACGCACAGAACGTGATATTTGACGTCAAGTGACGTTCCGTGTTGATAGCGCATCCGAGGCCGATCAGGAGCAGCGAGCCTGCTAGAAACCTTAACAACACAAAAAAATGGCGAAAAGGTTAGGGAAGAGAAAAATTGATTCGGAATGCAGGATATTTAACCAGCAGTGGACAAATGATTATTTTGGAAATGGTACCTTGCTTTTTTATTGGACGTGACAGAACTGTTAATCGGCCTTAATTTGCAGCTCCAAGGCAAGGGGAAGCTGATTTGTGACATGTATTCCCACATGAAATCATTTGAGGTGAAACTAGTGCTGATTGTGGGACAGGTGCAAAACAAAACTTCACCCATCTCCCTGCTACCCAAAAACTCTCTGCTGAGAAACCAGCGGCCCAGTTTCCAACTGAAAAGTGTTTGGAAGCACTGGAAATGCTGAAGACGGAGTTTGGTGAGCGATTCCATGAATTACATGTTCACTCGAAAGAAATCCGTCTTTTCCAGAACCCCTTTGTTGCCGACATTGATGAAGCCCTGTCTGCTAATCAGTTTGAGTTGGCGAGTTGCAGAATTGTGATGCTCTGAAAAACGCATTCTAGCCCAACAATCTCATTGAATTCTATGCGGCACTCCCAAAATACAATTACCCAAACATCAAAAAGCATGCTATGAAGATGTCCACTCTTTTTGGCAGCACATATATCTGCGAGCAAACCTTTTCACACATGAAACTGCTGAAAACTCAGATGAGATCAAGGCTTATTGATGAACATTTGCATCAGTCTTTGAGACTGACTGTGACTAGAATGGAACCTAACATTGAACTTCTCACCAGCCAGATGCAGGCACACAGCTCACACTGATGAACATGCATACTAGGTAAGCACTCTTTTCAGACTTGAATTGCAAAATAAGTGTGAAAAAATTGAATTATGGAACTAATAATGCTCTTAAATTGGCTACATATCTCTCCTGTGAAGTAATGCTCATGTGTAAGTAGGCTAAAGTGCATAACAAAATAATAAAATTATCTAGCATTAGGCATAATAAACAAATATCCTGAAACTACACTAGCATCAGTAGGCATAGCAAATATATAATCATAATAAAATCTATCTCCACAATAATACCGGTAGTCACTCCAGCACGTTATTTTCTGTTACAGACAGACCCTGGCCCCCCGTCAGAGAAAGGCAAAGTTATGTGGCCCTCAAAGAAAAAAGTTTGGGGACCTCTGTTTTAATGCAACCGTTTTTTCGCCAATTTTTGCAACAGCAAAGTTAACAAACAGCATATGGGGCCAGAGACACAAACGATCAATAAATTGGCAAAGTCAGATACATGGTTGTTGCTGCTACTTCAATGTTTCAATGAGTCGACCCCTATAATTGTCACTTGCAGCTCTTTTTGATTTGTTTCTATTTGTATTGCTTCTGTAGCCCTTCTTACAGTTTAGTAATGGTCTAAACAGTATTAGAATTTGACCTTATATGTTTTCATCAATGTGAATGTGGACCAATATCAAAAGAAGCCAGAGAATTTGAATATCAATAAAGAGAATTTCCACACCAGAATGAAAGTTTGAACCTGTATATTAAATACACAAAATATGGTTCATACATACATAGATAAACAGGTATGACAGATGTGAAAAATAACAAACTAAAATAATGCATACGAAAGGAAAACCCTTTTTGTCCCTTGATTTCAGTTTTCAACCGTTGGGGCCCTTATGAATGTGTGTCAGTGTTTGTCATACCACACGATGAACAAGGAAGGGAAAATCCTTCTAAAGTCAAAATCACAGTCACAATCCGGCTCCCCACCCAGCCAACAGGACTGGGAATCTGTGCAATCTGGAAACACTGGAACCTGTGAATATCTGGATCTGAGGACAATCTGGAATCTGTAGTCCTCTGTGGAATGGACCGGGCTGTTCGATGATTTCCAGCCCGTCACCACAACGTGACCTATAAATGAGGCCAGATCATTTCGCTCATTTACCATTCTGTAATCAAATCAATTGCTACAGGCTACTGTTAAAATAGAATGAGTGCAATATTTCAGTAAACCCATAAGGCAAATCAAAATCTCAGTTTAGTTGTACAACAATGCTTACATTTCTTCTCAAGTATCAAAACTGTAATTACGTTAATAAACAAACTTTTATAAAATAAATGTCTAATTCAAGTTTCACAGAACCTGAGTTACATTAGCAACTATCATAAACAAAATGGCATAAATTGCATAGTGCAAGTTAACATTCATCAACATGAATTATTTCCTTACAGGATTTTAACTATAGTTATGTAACTTCGAGGCATTAAGACGTTTACGTGCTGAAAAGAAACTCCCTGCACTGTTAACAGTGGAGAGAATGCACTAAAAATAGGCCCCTTTAATCACTAAAAGAAATAAAACACAATACAATTTAACAGATATGTCATCATTCATTTTACAAAAAACCATAGTCAGTAACAGTATGGAAAAGTAACATTTCCATTTTATAACCAATAGACAAAATCATTATCTTTTCCACACGCAATAGACAGTATCATGCAGAGGTGTAAAGAGTACTAATATATTCTACTCAAGTAAAAGTACTGTTACTTTGATAAAATTTTACTTAAGTACAAGTAAAAGTACCAGTTTAAAAATGTACTCAAGTAAAAGTAACTTACTAAAAAAGTAAGTTACTTTTTTTTAACAACGCATCACTCGTGTTGTGAAAAAAGGACGAGAGGATTTTAATCTCAAAGTTTTTTTAATTAAAGGCCGATCTTTACAAAGATTTATCTTTTCAGATAAACACTTTCTTTTCTAACCCATTGACAAAAACAAAATATACATAATGATGAATAAATAATCAAGGATTATATGTTCAAGTAATCAGCTGTTTTATGAAGGGAAATGTTTAAAGGCTTTATATGCGATTATTTGATCCAGCAGATGTCGCCCTTGAGCACCAGCATGAAACCAAAACAGCTCGCGCTGCATTGTTGTGTTAGCATGCTAATGCTAGCGATCTTTATTATGCTGGTATCTTCACACTGCATGTAAATTTACCTGAAATGAACGTGATCTAGAAACGCAGTTAAGCAGTGAGTACAGTATGTTATTCTTATTTTCTCTAGTCCCTCAATTAAACAACTTTTATACGCGAGGGGATGAGCCGGCTGGGTGGCCGGCTGGGTGGCCGGCTGGGCGGCCGGCTGGCTACTCAGTAACAGATGTGATTTAAAATGTAGTGAATTACAATACTTAACAGGAAACCTACTTAAGTAAAAATAAAAGTACAGATTTTAAAAACGACTTCAAAAGTAGTAAGTACACCAAAAAACTATTCAATTACAGTAACGCGAGTAAATGTAATTCATTACTTTACACCTCTGGTATCATGCTAGCTTTATTGTGGCTGATGACCATATAAGCATTTAAATACCACAATCTCACATTAGCTTTGAACAGTTAGCACCTTAACATGACCATACCCATTAGTGCTAACTAGCATAAATGCTAGCCAAACAGTCTACATAAAAACAACTCACCACTGAAGTTGAATTCACTGCCTTAGCTCCGTGATGACGGTGGATTCAGGTACAGCAATATCAATTTAGAATTAGTTCGATTTCATTAAATATGATTTCTCCTCTCACCAAGTGGGTAAATGCAGCTCTCATGCTCATGTTACAGTGGCAAAAGAGCGAACGCGGGAGTAAGAAGGCGTAGCCTGAGCGAAGGCTAAAAGATTGTGTCATAGTTAAACCTGGGCTACACTTAGCAATATCATCAAGCAGGCGTCCTAAAGAACCATTATAGTGTTTTTTACCCAGCCATTTGTTCCACTCTATCACAATCAGGGGATCTCTTAGCAGGTCCTTGGTGCGATTCCCCGAGTCCTCCGATGGTGTCCTTCTAGTCAACATTAATTTAAAAGTTTGTAAAATATAGTGTTTTCAATACTGTTATTGTTGTGCATGGATAATGATTGTAGATGGTTAATAAACCAATAATTAATCATTGATAAAATATTAATTATTTATCTAAAACATATTTAAAGATGCTTTAAAAAGTATTAATAAGGGATTACAATCTTCAGCTCCAACTTTATAATAACCATCCAAATAATGTTAAAAGATATTTACAAACCATGAACAAATATCTGGTCCATGTGTCTCTGTAATGTTTATAGATGTTTTATAAACTATCTCTTAAAGGTTTATAAATCATTTGGTCATCATTAACAAACACTTTATAAAGTGTATGAAATGTTATAATGTGTGCATCAATAAACTGTTAACATAACATAAATTATAGCATTACAAATCATTAGCAAACATTATTAACTATAATTTCATTGTTTGTTCACAGTAAATAACTATTAACTAATGGTTAATTAACTATCTATTTACCCTTATTCACCCTTTATAGATGATGGTTATTATAAAGTGTTACCGCCTCCTTTAATGGAGCCTGTTCTGGATGGAAACGAGCCTTTTGGCTAACTCTGGCATAATGAATGTTGATTAATGTGCACTGTCCCTTTAAAATAAAGTCCAGTTACCATTGAAACCGTTACTCTAAAGTCCTGAAACTGAGCTGCATGTTTTCACTCAGACAGTCCCATGCCAGCGTACCTGGTTAAACTGGGATTTGGAGGAGTGCCTGTATGAAAAGGTCTTTTGAAGGAGCTTCAGTTTGCAGGTATTTTGACAGCGATGTTAACACTTCCTGTTTCAGCAGGTTAATGACTCTGGGTTCTGCAGTCAGGAGAACAAATGCTCTGTTCTCTGCTCGCTCACACAGAGTTCACTTCAGTCCACTGGTTTCAGGGCCCTGATTGTGTTTGACTGGTACCAACACTCGGACATGTATTCCAGCTGTTACAGGTCCGATTACCTGTGACTGAGTTTCATGGACATGATGGTGGTTCTAGAGTCTGTTGGGTCCTGAGGCAAAAACTCACTGAGTCCCTCCATTGTGGACTCTTTGCCTGTTCAGACCGCTGTTTCAAGCCTGTAGCGTAATTAAATTATTAAGATGTTATTTCTTTATTTAACCTCGGATTTAAGAAGGGGCACCACTTCCTGTTTAAAGGAAGAAAATAACTTTAATGGTATAAGTTAATTAATTAATCAGTCAGTTTCATATCTTGAAAGAAGTAAGTTCTGGAAATGTTAAACAAGAAAACACAGACAAAGTCCTGAATTTATGTGTAAAATGTAATATAAAAAGGGGTAAACAATGAGGTATAGATGAAACAGATAAAGAATATGATTATTATGATCAGGATAATGCAATAATAATGTATGGTGACATTATATATTTAGTAATGAGATAAGACGCGATATTGTTTGAATGACTAAATCAGAAAATGGTCAAAAAAGAAAAAGTTGATGAAGGAATTTTGGGATTCTATTTGGATTTAAAGGAGGGCATTTGGAAATAGACACGACTCAAGACTTAATCTTCCAACACCCCTTGCCACCAGCAGTCTTACTGTGAGATGTGTTCAAGTGAACTCCGCCGGCTGGTCCCGCGTTTCAATCTCTGGCAAGTGGTTCTTTTCAGGCCCAGAGAGGTCCACAGGCCAGATTAGATGCCTTGACACCTTGGTCAGAGTGTGCAGCTGGGATGGAGATTGTACATCGGTTCAGCCGTCGTCTCAGAAGCTTCAAGAGGATCCAACAGGAAAAATATTAAAGAGTCTTTTGATATGTCGATTTCCAATTCAGATTAACCGGATGGCCATCTCAATGAATCCAAACTAAGGAATTGGCGTTCAAAATTGAAGAGCAAAGACTTTAGAGAAGAAAGTTCAAAAACCTTGCTTGAGTCAGAATTGATGTTTCCAAAAATTGTGCGTAAAAAAGAAAGTTCGGTAGAGAGTCGTCTCTACGGCACAAACTTAAAAGAAGTGATTTGGACCGAAGTCCGAAGAGAAGCGAACAAGAGCTGAAGCTCTAAACTTCACAAACCAAAAACTATAACTAAAACTTATCAGCTGCGGGCGAAGGAGGGGGGCCTGCAGGAGAAGAGTCACTCCAATTCTGACCGGAGGACAATTGTTTAAACTAAACCGAGTTTACTCTAAGATTAAGAATAAGAATCTAAACATATTTATGTCACCATACATTCATTTTGATATTATTTCTATCAGATCCACGTTGATGTAGGTTCACGTCATATATTTAGACAAACATTTCTATCAGATTCATGTTGAGATGAAAATCAAACCATCTGGGAACATCCTCAGTTAATCCCAGCCTGTAGGTGAACAAAAACATGTTATACAGTCAGCATTCTTAATAAGACATATTAATAAAGTAGGAAAAGAAATTGGTGTCTTTAAATAACACCTTCTATAGCTAATATCAAAGAGTATGCTTTATAACACGTCTAAATGTATAATTAGGAAGGTTACGTATTCATGGATATCCTAACACTAGATGGCAATAGTGCTCCACGTCAAATTCCTATTAAGACTAATATAACTCTTATTCCTATTCTGAAAATCAGATTTTGAGTTGAAAAAGATGATTATAATACATTCAATGTGACAATTACAAATATGTAGATGAAGAAAGACATAAATGTTAATTTGATGCAGAATTGAACGCTGTGGTTTAATTCAGTTCCTCAGTAGTCCTTCAACAGATGGTCAATTTTACGACTTTGCAGAGACTGGTTTCGGTCATAGTTCATGTCTTGGGGTCAATTCGTAGATAGCAGAGTGTTCTGTTTCCGCTAGCTTGTTGACTCAAGGTGTTGTAAAAGTTTATCATATCCTGTCTTCCAGAGCCTGTCTGAGAGGGAGATTTAAATCATTGATCAGTTCCTTTGTTTCTTGGTAAAAAGTAACCCAGATGTTAATCCACAGTCCTGAGTCCTGCAGGAAGAGAGGTTGTAAAATGTGGCTGCTGATAACGGCTACAAGCCATAATCTGAATGTGGTGGAGGTGAATGATCCCCCCTCTGTACCCCCCTGATCCCCCCTCTGTACCTTCTTCAGAGGTAGTTAGGGTGTTTTCACACCTACCTTGTGTAGTTCACTTGAAAACACTCGTGCAGATCTTTTGGGTAGGCGTGAATACAAACCATCGGTCTGAAGCCTAATTCACACATACTTTGTGCGCGCACTACGTTGTACTTAGCTTCCACTCTAGTCAATTATTGTGCTCACACAGCGTGCGCTGCGGTCCGTCTCTGGTGCGAGCCACCGACGGCACTGCGCTCTGCTCCGTTTCATATACGCAGCGAGTCTATTTTCGCCGGAGTACGCTACAAGTTCGCATCAAGCTGGGCAGAATATGACAGCCCGGACAGGAAGTCAGACAAGTAAACGCACAGAGCATCAATTTCAAAATAAAACACAATATACGGACTCGCGATCGTGTTTTTCATGACTTTATCAACATTACGTCAAAACAGGCTCCGAATTAACAACAATGCATCCTCAGAAAGACAAAGCAACATGTTTTTTGCATGTTTTTCTCTTTATCCCCGCGGGATCTTGTAGTTCTCCTGTGATGTGTCATGAGTGTGCTCCGCTGCGCTGATGTCCCAGGAACGAATCCAGTGTGAATGGACGCGAGCCGTCCGACGGAGCTGACGGACCGTGGTGCTGACGGACCATGGTGCTGATGGACCGTGGCGCGCACAGAGTATGTGTGAATTGCGGGTGAGACCCAGCCGAAGAGGTGGTCTCAGTTCGCTTCCAAATGGACCCTGGCACGGCAACACGCCAACAAACACGCCAAAGACTCCAACAAACACGCCAAAGACTCCATCAAACACGCCAAAGACTCCAACAAACAGGCCAACAAACACGGCAAAATAAACGCCAACAAACACGCCAACAAACACGCCAATAAACATGCCAACAAACACGCCAAAGACTCCAACAAACACACCAAAGACTCCAACAAACACGCCAACAAACACGCCAAAAGAAACGCCAACAAACACAGCAAAAAACACGCCAACAAACACGACAAAGACTCCAACAAACAGGCAAAACATGCCAACAAACACGCCAACAAACACGCCAACAAACACACCAACAAACACGCCAAACACAGCAACAAACACGCCAAACAAGCCAACAAACACGACAAACACGGCAACAAATACGGCAACAAACACGGCAAACACGCCAACAAACAGAGCAACAAACACGCCAAACAAGCCAACAAACACACCAAACACGCCAACAAACACGCCAAACACGCCAACAAACATGCCAAACAAACATGCCAAAAAACACGCCAAAAAACATGCCAGCAAACACGCCAACAAACACGCCAAAGACTCTAACAAACATGCCAAAAGAAACGCCAACAAACACGCCAAAAAACAACACACAACTTCAGATTAAATAACCTTGTCTGCACGTTCAGATTACATAACCTCATCTGCACACACCTTCAGATTAAATAACCTCGTCTGCAGACACCTTCAGATTAAATAAACTCGTCTGCACGTTCAGATTAAATAACCTCGTCTACAGACACCGTGAGATTAAATAACCTCGTCTACAGACACCGTGAGATTAATTAACCTCGTCTACAGGCACCTTCAGATTAAATAACCTCGTCTGCACGTTCAGATTAAATAACCTTGTCTGCAGACACCTTCAGATTAAATAACCTCGTCTGCAGACACCTTCAGATTAAATAACCTCGTCTACAGACACCTTCAGATTAAATAACCTCGTCTGCAGACACCTTCAGATTAAATAACCTTGTCTGCAGACACCTTACTATATTCTTACTGAACAAACATTCCTACAGTGAAGTCTAAACGTGTCAAAACATCGAGACAATGAGACCCCCCTCCCACTCTCTCTCTCTTTGAAGTCAGGTCCAGGTAGATCAGTTTCTCCCACCATTTAGGATCAGACCTCCAGAGACAGAAACGATTGAAACACGACCCCTTCACAAAGTGTCATTCTGCCTCCTCTGGCCTTCTTTCATAGAGTTCATACTGAGGCTCCTGGTTTTATTGGTTTGGTGATTTCCACTCTGATGTGAATAAACTGCACAGTCTGCGGCCTCCTTATATGGTTGTGTTTGTCTGATTCAGAGACCGGCTAAGACAGGTAAAATGGTCCTCATTCTGCTCTCAGGTTTAGGACGGGGACAGCACTGAGGTGTTGCCGTTCATGTTGGGAGGGGGCTGAAGTTGTATTACTGTCATTATTCTAAAATGCCAGGTGTTAAGTGGAGTTCATCTGTAACCATAGCAACAGCATGTTGCATTTGTGTGTGTGTGTGTGTGTGTGTGTGTGTGTGTGTGTGTGTGTGTGTGTGTGTGTGAACAGTGTGTGATTGTTTGGGTTGCTGTTTCCTGCTCAAAGAACAGCCGGAGGTCCGACTCAAAGAGCAGCTTTGTCTCAGGTCTAAAGCGATTTTTATTTTTTCTCTGAGGAGAAAACAGGAGCAGAGGAGGAGAGAGGAGAAACATGAGTGAATAGATAGGAGAGGAGAGAGAGAGAGGAGAGAGGAGAAACAGGAGTGAATAGAGAGGAGAGGAGAGAGGAGAAACAGGAGGGAATAGAGAGGTTTTGGTTTTCAAAATACCTTTTATTTTACCACTACCAGGAGAAAATTATAACACTGTCACATCATCACTCAGATCAAGAGAAGGAAATAAATAAATAAATAAAAAATAAAACATAAAACAAAACAAGTGCAACAAAAATCACAACATCAACAAAAACAACATTTACTGCATCAAAAATGAATAATCAGCTCTCCATCCCCACCCACAGAGCACAAAGCTTCTTCCACAGCCCATACACTATTAAAGTCTTGCACATTGTCCATCATTTGATAATAGGCAAATTCTACCTTCAGTCTGGCCTTCAAAAGTCCCTCCAGAACCAGCACCGGTTCCACACAGCCAGTACCCTGAGCTCGGTTCTTGCGTGTAAGCCAAATGGCCAACTTAGCCGAGCCAGATAAAAAGTTCATCAGTGTATGTACAGTCTTTTTCTTTGCAGAATACTTTGGCCCAAAAACAAACACTGCATAAGAGAAATCCTCCCCGAGAGCTTCAAACAAGCTTTTCATAAGGACAAACAAGAGTGAGAGCCTGGGACACTCAACAAACAGATGAGACAAAGTTTCAGTTAGTGAACAAAACAAACACTCCTCTCCCACCCCTGGATCAATGTGCGCTCTGTATCTGTTCGTGGCTATAACCCCATGCACAACTCTCCACTGGAGATCTGCTGTTCTCTTCTCAACAGGCAGCTTGTACAGGGACCGCCAGCTGCCTTTCGGGGAAACCTCCGGGCCAAAAAACTCGATCCACCTCGACTCTTTCACTCCCGACAGACCACGAAGATGTAGGACCTTAACACAGGACTGATAGAGTGCCTTTTTCCCTGCATCCTGGAACTT
Source organism: Labrus bergylta (assembly GCF_963930695.1). Taxonomy (NCBI): domain Eukaryota; kingdom Metazoa; phylum Chordata; class Actinopteri; order Labriformes; family Labridae; genus Labrus; species Labrus bergylta. Next base: position 35,883,520 of record NC_089197.1, read on the forward strand.
TCCCAGAACAGGAGTACTAAAGGACAGCAGTCCACCTCCTCTTTCCTGCCACTCCCCGACATCTGGGGTAACAGACAAAGATGGGAAGCTGTATTCGCCCTCTTCACTCCACTGCTCACACAGATTCTCAATGTTTAGAAATGTCACAAGTTTTACTGGAAGTGCAGCAAAGACTTCCTCCACCACTCTTTCAACCACCCGGCTGGAGGTGATATTGGTCCTTTCTTTGAGGGCGTCCAGGGTCAGTCTTACCAGGTGACCCAGTTTTGTGCAGCCTGCCTCTCTGAAACTGGCCCGGAGACTGGCTGACTGCAAAGTTGGAGTCCTTATGAAATCATTAAAAAATAACGGTTCCTCAAAGATCCACATTCCCAGACTCTCAGTTTTTTCCCTTTTGAATGTGTACATTTTCCATGCCTGCATTACAGACATATAAAAGGATGTTAATCCAGTGAGATCCACCTCCTCAAGCTTTAACAGAAAGAGCTGCTTAGTGTACCCCAGCCGTCCAGCTCTCCTCAGCAGCAGTCGAGCGATGTCCATCCAGCTGGGACCACAAGTGAAAAGGAGTCTCTGTGCAGTCTGGAGTCTGAATGAGGCAATTTTTGACTGAATGTCTATAAGTCCATGTCCCCCTTCAGCCACCGGCAGGTAGAGGACTGCCGCCTGAACCCAGTGTTTGCCTGACCAGAAGAAGTCCAGGATGGCCCTTTGAATGTCCTCCACCAGCCCTCTTGGAGGTGTCAAAGCCACAAGTCTGTGCCAGAGAGTCGAGGCAACCAAGTTATTGACCACCAGAACTCTTCCCCTATACGACAACTGGGGTAGCAACCATTTCCATTTAGACAACCGAGCGCACACTTTCTCCCTAACTCCCTCCCAGTTTTTACTTTTAAAGCCCTCGGTACCCAAATAAACCCCCAACACCTTCAACCCCTCCCTCCCCCACTCAAGTCCACCCGGCAGACTGGGCACTGCCTGGTCCCTCCACTCTCCCACCAATAAGGCACCACTTTTTTCCCAGTTCACCCGTGCAGCTGTTGCCCTTTCATACAGGGACAGGGTGTCCCGCAGACACCGAACGTCCCCCTGATTGGAGATGAAGATGTTTACATCATCAGCATAGGCAGAAATTGTAGGGGGACATTCAATGCTACCGGCCGCGGGCAAAGAAAGCCCGCTGAGCCGGCCCCTCAACCTGCACAGCAAGGGCTCAATAGCCAAGCTGTACAGCTGGCCGGAGATGGGACAACCTTGTCTGATCCCTCGCCGTACAGGGATTGGCCGACTCAACCCCGCCCCCATCTTCACCAAACACTGTGCATCCTGATACAACAAACCAACTAATGACACAAAACCATCCCCAAAACCAAATGACCTCAGTGCAGAAAACAAATACGAGTGATCCACCCTGTCAAACGCCTTCTCTTGATCCAGAGACACAATGCCAACATTTAGATTATAGATTTTACACACATCAATGACATCTCTGATAAGAAAAACATTATCCATGATTGTCCGGTCTGGAACACAGTAACTCTGGTCTTTATGGACCACACTTCCCAGAACGTCCTTTAGTCTGTTCGATAAAGCTCTGGAGAGGATCTTGTAGTCCGCACAAAGCAAAGCAACCGGCCTCCAGTTTTTTAACAATGCCAGGTCACCTTTCTTGGGGAGCAAGGAAAGAACTGCTCTCTTACAAGAACCAGGAAGAGACCCGGTCCTGCAACACTCCATTAAAACACTATGCAGGTCAGACCCAAGAATATTCCAGAACCTCTTAAAAAAGTCTGTGGACAACCCATCTATTCCAGGTGCTCTTCCTGTTGCCATCTGAGTGACAGCAGCAGTGAGCTCCTCCAGAGACAGCTCCCCTTCCAGAAGAGACCTCTCCTCCACACTGAGCTGAGGGAGACCCTCCAGGAGCTCCCCGCGACACTCCTGGCTGCAACTCTCTGCTCCAAACAGATCCTCATAGAACTGCATGGCGTGACTGCTCATTTCCTTTGGATCAGCTGTTATTCGACCTCCTGGCAGTTTCAGACAAGTCAGCAGCTTTTTTTGAGCCACAGATCTCTCAAGATTGAAAAAGAAAGACGTTGGGGCATCCATGTCTTTGAGTTGAAGGAAACGACTCCGCACAAGAGCTCCCTTCACCCTCTCCTGCAGGAAAGAGCTCAACTCCATACGTTTCTCCTTCAGCAGGGTACCAGTGGTGGGATCCACACTCCCATTTAACCCCTCCTCAAGGTTCTTAATGCTGTCCTCAAGATTTTTAATGACTGTTTTTAATCTAGCAGAAGAGTGTGACGTGTACTGCTGACAAAAAACACGAATCTGAGCTTTACCAACCTCCCACCAAAGCTTCAAAGAATCAAACTCAACTTTTCTTAATTGCCACTGATCCCAAAAACACCCAAAGTTTTTACAGAAAACATTGTCCAGTAGAAGCTTGTTATTAAAATGCCAGAAGGACTTAGCCCTTTCACCTGGTGAAATAATCAGCTCCACACTAACAAAATGGTGATCAGTGAAGCCGACAGGCAGAATATTACAATGAATTAATCTGGGGTTGAGAGTTCTGGAGATGTAAACCCTGTCCAGTCTAGCTGCACACACCCTGTTACTGTTAACCCTGACCCATGTATACTGTCTGGATTGTGGATGTTTCACTCTAAATGTGTCCAACAAATCCAGGTGAGAGATGACAGTGTTTAAAGTCTGGGATGAATGTGGATGTGGCTCCTCTCCTATTCTATCCACGGTGAAATCAAGTGTGCAGTTAAAATCACCACCAAGAATGATCTGATCCTGATTATAGATCACTAACTCCTTTTGGAGGCGGGTATAGAAAGCTACCCTTTCAGCTCCATTATTTGGAGCATAAATATTAGTGAAGCAGAAAACAGTGTCCTCTATTTCTGCTCTTACAATTAAAAGCCTTCCCTTTACAATTTCAGCACAAGAGACGATCTTTACATTTGCAGATGCTCTAAACAAAATGGCTACTCCTGCACTAAAGTTGGTGCCATGGCTAAGGTAGTTAGAGCCCTCCCACCATAAACCCCAATCTGTCTCATCTGATGGTGTGGTATGAGTCTCTTGTAAAAACAAGATATCAATGTTTTTCTGAGTTGAGATCTCAGAGATAAGGCCCCTTTTCTGTCTGTCCCTCCCACCATTAATGTTAAGAGATCCTATCTTAAGACTCCTCATAGAAAGATCAGAGAGAAAGAACAGATAAGTAGACACAAACAGGGAGCAGTAGAAGAAGAATAACACCTTGTGATGCATGATCATTTCTTTGTCTTCTTCACACTCTTACGTCCAACTTTCCTCAGTGCGGTGATGTGCTTTTTAAGACGGAACCGTTTTTTCGCGTCCAGGAGGTCAAACCCAACCTGTCTTTTCAGTATGCTGACTGACTTTATGAACTTTTCAGTATCACTAAAGTAGTCACTGATTTTTACTGATTTGTTGTACGTTTCATCCATAAATTGATTGATTGACTCTAAAGAATAAAGACCAGAGCCACTATTTGGCAAATCAGCAATGGATGCATTGTCTGACTCATAATCTTCATCCATGTCCTCTCCTTCACATGATGCCTGGCTACAACACACTGTCTTACCTTCCTTCAATGAAACATCTACAACTGCAGAACTTGTGGAATCTTCAGTTTTATCATTATCTACAGTCTGTGATTTTTCTGTAGCCTGAGAGCTGGTCGAAGCCACCTCTACCTCAGCCACGGCCTCAGCACAAGGCGCAGGCGCGGACGCGGCCTCTGCCGCAGGCACGGACGCGGCCTCCGCCCCAGGCACGGGCACGGACGCGGCCCCCGTCCCAAGCGCGGACGCGGACGCGGCCTCCGCCCCAGGCACGGACGCGGACGCGGACGCGGCCTCCGCCCCAGGCACGGGCGCGGACGCGGCCTCCGCCCCAAGCGCGGACGCGGACGCGGCCCCCGCCACATGTGCCACACTAACAGAGCTGCCCGCGTCAGCGGCAGCACTAGCCGCCTCCTGCTGTCTGTGCGGACACGCAAAACGTTTGTGTCCCACATCACCACACTCAAAACACTTCAGTTGTCCCGAGCTCGCATACACCATATAAGAAGCGTCACCGTGTTTCACTCTAAAGGAAACCTCCAGAGTCTGTGTGGGCGAATCCAAAAACATGAACACCTGACGCCGCAAAGATTGGACATGTTTCAGTTTGGGATCTTTACACCCTAGACTCACAGTTTTGAAACCACTCGCAAACTTCCCAAACCTGCGGAGTTCGTTCTCTAACAAGTTGTTAGAAATAAACGGCGGAACACCGGATACGGTGATCCGCGTAGAGGGAACCGACAACGGGGAAACCTGCACAAACAAATCCCTAATGAACACACCACTCTCAATCAGCTGATACACAAGAGGCTCACTCTTCAGAAAAACAACCACAGCCTTGTTCATTCGGGATGCATACAAGAGTTTATCATGGCCTACCTGTTCACCTGCAGCTAACAGAACCTCCTCCACGGTGACAGTACCGTTCGGAGGGACTATCCGAACTCCCTGTCGGAGAGTCGGAGGTGGCGTCTCAGCAGACGCCATTCCTCCCTCCAACCCCTCCAACGATCTGTCTTACACAGCCAACAACACTCAATACAAATATGAAAACAATCTGACCTGATCGTGCACTTTGAAAACAGTAGAAAGGATAGCAAACAATTCAATCTCCGCGCCACTCGCAACACCACCACCGTCACTCACACTCACACTCACACTCACACTCACACTCACACTCACCGGAAACCGGAAACCGGAAACGGAAACGGAAACAGGAGAGGAGAGGAGAGGAGAGGAGGGGAGAGGAGAGGAGAGGAGAGAGAGAGAGAGAGAGAGAGAGAGAGAGGGAGAGGGAGAGAGAGGAGATACAGGAGATACAGGAGAGAGGATAGAGGAGATACAGGAGAGGGGATACAGGAGAGAGGAGAGAGGAGATACAGGAGAGAGGAGAGGAGAGAGGGGATACAGGAGAGAGGAGAGAGGAGATACAGGAGAGAGGATATACATGAGAGAGGAGAGAGGAGATACAGGAGAGAGGAGAGGAGAGAGGAGATACAGGAGAGAGGAGATACAGGAGAGAGGAGAGAGAAGAGAGGAGAGAGGACAGGAGATACAGGAGAGAGGAGATACAGGAGAGAGGAGGGAGGAGAGAGGAGAGGAGATACAGGAGAGAGGAGATACAGGAGAGAGGAGAGGAGAAAGGAAATACAGGAGAGAGGAGAGAGGAGATACAGGAGAGAGGAAAGAGGAGACACAGGAGAGAGGAGGGAGGAGAGAGGAGAGTGGAGGGAGGAGAGAGGAGAGAGGAGATACAGGAGAGAGGAGCAGATCTTTGTGAACAGGAGAGGGAGCTTCTCATGTCTCTTAAATTGCCTCCACGTTTCCTTCACTTGCATCCTTTCCTTGTGTCTTAGCTTCTCCCACCAGAGATGCACCGAGAGACGTGAGGAAACGAAGCAGAGGAGAGATGGAACGAGGAATTATGTTTTCAGGGTCCTTTCCTCCTTCCTTTGGTGATGATTCTTTCTGGATTTTGACTGAATCATTCGTCCAATTCTCTCTTTATATTCCTGACTGAGAGAGATGTGCATCTCTCTAATGTAGGGGCCCCTCCCTCCATTGGCGCCCCAGGTAGGCCCCCCTGTCTACGCCTCCTCCCTGTCTACACCCCTGTCAGTGAGTCAGCTGTAACTCAGAGTAAATTATTAAACCAAAGAACGTCTCTGAGTTTGAGTTTACTGAAAGAGCTACACCCTGTTCACGGAAGTCATTCTCCTTTCCTCCACCTTCACCTTCACTTCCACCTCCTTCTTCTTGCAATCTTCCTCTTCCTCTCCCTCCTCCTCCTCCTCCTCTTCCTCTTCCTCCACTTCCTCTTCCTCCTCTTCCTCCTCTTCCTCCTCCTCCTCCTCTTCCTCCTCTTCCTCTTCCTCCACTTCCTCTTCCTCCTCCTCCTCCTCCTCCTCCTCCTCTTCCTCCACTTCCTCTACCTCCTCCTCCTCCTCTTCCTCCACTTCCTCTTCCTCCTCCGCTTCCTCCTCCTCCTCCTCTTCCTCCTCCCCCTCCTCTTCCTGCAGGTATAAATTGTCTGATAGGAGCAGCTCCGCCTCAGAAACACGTCTGGAGCAGCGGGATCAGTGTGCCTTTTATTTTCAAAGAGTCCTCAGAGAGGCCGGACCTAGAGGCAGACCTACTGGTCCCCGTCGCCTCCTCCTCTCTCACATCCTGAACTTTCTGCTGCTCACCAGGACTTTAAACTTCTCCACCTGGAGCTCAGCTGACAGAAACTACACCAAGGAAGACGATTCTAGAGGAGGGCATGAGTAACTCCAAAAGGTTGGACATCTTTTTATTTCCCTCTGAAGATGAAATGTGACGATGCTCTTCTGATGGACCCTCGTATCTCATCATGTTTATATATGAGAGATGAAACCTTGTATCTCATCATGTTTATGAGAGATGAAACCTCGTATCTCATCATGTTTATATATCTGAGCGATGAAACCTTGTATCTCATCATGTTTATATATGAGAGATGAAACCTCATATCTCATCATGTTTATATATCTGAGATGAAACCTTGTATCTCATCACGTTTATATATTTGAGAGATGAAACCTCGTATCTCAATTTTTATATATGAGAGATGAAACCTCGTATCTCATCATGTTTATATATTTGAGAGATGAAACCTCGTATCTCATCACATTTATATATCTGAGAGATGAAACCTCGTATCTCAACATGTTTATATCTGTGAGAGATGAAACCTCGTATCTCATTGTGTTTATATCTGAGAGATGAAACCCCTTTTCTGATCATCATGTTCATATATCTGAGAGATTAAACCTCGTATCTCATCATGTTTATATATCTGAGAGATGAAACCTTGTATCTCATCATGTTTATATCTGAATATAAAGATGAAGTCATTCAGCCGCCAGTGTGCGCTGAATCTCCTCAGCTGCTGTCAAGATAAATCGAAGTTCATCATGAAGAGATTTCACTGGTAACAAATCATAACGAATCTTTTCGTCTATGTGTTCTGGTCAAGTCAAACAATGTGTAGTTCAGGGGGAACAGGTCTGCTCTCATGGTCCCGGTCTCTGAGGGAGGGGACTCTACGGCGGCTCAATGAGCTCAGTGTGGAGAGAACTACGGCTCGCTCACACGGCCAGGCTGCTGATGACAGAGAGAGAGAAAGAGACTCCCTTTAGCAGTGTGTGTTTCAGTGTGTGTCCGTAAGGAGGGTGGGGGGGGGGGGGGGGGGGGGGGGGGGGGGGGGGGGGGGGGGGGGGGGGTGGGGGCAGGAAGTGTTACTCAGATGGAAAAACAGAAAACATTTACTTTGAAAGAACTGTTGTTGGAGAGGGAGGAAAGCAAGCTGTTTAAAGAAACGTGTGGTTGTGAGGTCGTGTGTGTGTGTGTGTGTGTGTGTGTGTGTTTGTGTGCGTGTGTGAAGAAGTGTGTGTGGTCCTTTATTTCACAGGTGTTTTAAACCTGCATTCTCTATAATGACCAGCAGGTGGCGACTGCCGTCTGATCTTATAGAAGTTTCTGGATTTATTTACTCAGGAAACATTTTGCAAACGACTTTATGGTCTCAATCTCTAGTATCAAGTCTTCTTCAACATAGCCTGATGTTAATTTAGTCAACTATTGTCCAATTAGAGTCAAAGAGACCAGGAAGAGGTAGAGGGGTTAGGGCCGGGGCTACCTGTGATTGAAAGGTCTGTAAGTCTCAGGTAAAGTCTCACGTTAGAAGGAAAGTCTCAGGTAAAGTCTCAGGTAAGAAGGAAAATCTCAGGTCAAGTCTCAGGTAAGAAGGGAAGTCTCAGGTAAAGTCTCAGGTAAGAAGGAAAGTCTCAGGTAAAGTCTCAGGTAAGAAGGAAAGTCTCAGTTTAAGTCTCAGGTAAGAAGGAAAGTCTCAGGTAAAGTCTCAGGTAAGAAAGGAAGTCTCAGGTAAAGTCTCAGGTAAGAAAGGAAGTCTCAGGTAAAGTCTCAGGTAAAGTCTCAGGTAAGAAGGGGAGTCTCGGGTAAAGTCTCAGGTAAGAAGGGAAGTCTCAGGTAAAGTCTCAGGTAAAGTCTCAGGTAAATTCCCAGGTAAAGTCTCAGGTAAAGGCCTTATGTTCTTGCAGGTAGAATTAATTTAAAGACTCTGAACAAAGCAGGTTGAACATTTTTGCATTCATGATGGCCCCCATGTTTAATGAGATGTAGTGGGGAGACACACCTGTATATCTATAATTCAGTCGGTAAGGTGTGACTATGCACCGCTCAGGTAAATCCTAATAACTGATATCTCACTCACTCTTCTCTTGGATTTCAGGTTGAACATGCTGAGGTGGATTGTGTTTCTGTCTGCGTGTCTACACGTCTTCTCAGCCTCGTTGGACTACATGTACGACGAGCACTCCTTCATGGGTGAGAAAGTTTTTAATGAAGTTCATCTCTGAAGTTTTATGATGTGTTCCACACCTTGTATGGCCAAAAGCATCATGTCATATTTGGGGTTAGACCAGCGATACCAGAATTCAAACTTTGATATGGTTTTAGTACAGATGAAACAATACCACGTCACCATCATCCTGTTTGATACCATGGTACTAAAATAGAGGTCCTTGAAAATCTGATATTGGGTTATTTATTGTTATAAACTACTATTGCAGGCAAACTCCTCCCCTCTGTCTAGATAGCACAATTACATTAACAACATTGGGAGTGACTGCACAAACACATGTACTGCCGGACTGCACAAACACATGTACGATTGCAAATGTGATTTTTGATGGACTCGTTCTTATCTTTTTCTTAAAGATAGCTGATGGATGGATAGCTGATGGATGGATGGATAAATGATGGATGGATAGATGATGGATGGATGGATGGATGGATAGATGATTGTTGGATAGATAATGGATGGATAGATAGATGATGGATGGATGGATGGATAGATGATGGATGATAGATAGATAATGGATGGATGGATAGATGGATGGATGGATGGATGGGTGGATGGATGGATAAATGATGGAGGGATGGACGGATAGATAGATGATGGATGGGTGGATGGATGGATAAATGATGGAGGGATGAACGGATAGATAGATGATGGATGGATGGATGGATTGATTGATAGATCAGGGTTGTTCTGGCAGGCCGTCAACCAACGATCTCGAGGAGCCTAAAAGAGCCCAAGAGCTCCCAGGAAAGTAGGTGGTTAGTGACAGATAGATACATGCAGTTATATGATATACTGTATATGCACAGAGAAAGAGAGAGAGAGAGAGAGAGAGAGAGAGAGAGAGAGGAGCTCAAGGTGCCAGTTCCCCCGGTAGTCTAAGCCTGTAGCAGCATAACTAGGAGCTGGTCTACACCACCACCAGCCCTAACTATAAGCTTTATCAAGTCTATTCTTAAAAATACAGACTTTGTCTGCCTCCCGGACCCCGGCTGGAAGATGATTCCAGAGGAGAGGAGCCTGATAACTGAAGGCTTTACCTCTCATAGTACATTTAGAGACTGTAGGTACCACTAGCAGGCCTGCATTCTGGGACCGTAATGTTCCCGAAGGGTAGTACGGCACTAGTAGCTCCTTAAGATAAGATGGTGCCTGGCCATTTAGAGCTTTGTAAGTGAGAAGAAGGATCTTGAATTCTATTCTAGATTTTATAGGGAGCCAGTGCAGAGAAGCCAACACAGGAGTAGGGTGGTCCCTTTTCCTAGTTCTAGTCAGCTGCAGTGTTCTGGACTAGTTGAAGAGTCTTTAGAGACTTACCAGAGCACCCTGACAAAAGAGAATTACAATAATCCAACCTGGAGGTAACAAATGCCTGAACTAGTTTTTCTGCATCCTTTTGTGACAGAATATGAGTGATCTTAGATATATTACGAAGGTGAAAATAGGCTGTTCTTGAAATTTGCCTGATTCCTAACAGTGGTTCTAGATGCCAGGCTGATGTCATTAAGAACAGTCATATCACTAGAAAAAGTCTCTCTGAGGTTTTTAGGGCCTAGCACAATAACTTCAGTCTTGTCTGAGATAAGTAGCAAAAAATGTATAGTCATCCAGGTCCTAACGTCCTTAAGGCTCGTTTCTAGCTTACATAACTGACTGGTGCCATCGGGCTTCATTGATACATAAAGCTGAGTATCATCTGCATAACAATGAAACTGTATGGAGTGTTTCCTCATAATATTTCCCAGAGGAAGCATATATAATGTAAAGAGAATTGGTCCAAGCACTGAACCTTGTGGCACTCCATGGCTAACTTTGGTGTGCATAGAGGACTTATCATTAACATGTACAAACTGAGATCGATCTGATAAGTAGGATTCAAACCAACTTAAAGCAGTCCCTGTAATTCCAAGTTAATGTTCTAGTCTGTGTAATAGGATTTGATGGTCAATAGTGTCAAAAGCAGCACTAAGATCCAACAAGACGAGCACAGAGAGAAGCCCCCTGTCTGAAGCTAGAAGTAAATCATTTGTAACTTTAACTAGTGCAGTCTCAGTGCTATGGTGGACTCTAAATCCTGACTGAAACTCCTCAAATAAACTGTTGTCATGGAGAAAGTCACACAGCTGATTAGCTACTACTTTCTCCAGGATCTTTGAGATAAAAGGAAGGTTGGATATAGGCCTATAGTTAGCTAGAGTTCCTGAATCTAGAGTAGGTTTTTTAAGTAGAGGTTTGATTACCCCTACTTTAAATGACTGTGGTACATAGCCTGCCAGTAAAGACATATTGATCATATCTAATATAGAGTTGCTAACTAAGGGAAAGACTTCCTTAAACAGCTTGGTTGGGATTGGGTCTAAAGACAGGTTGACGGTTTCGATGCAGAAATAATTGAATTTAGTTCTGAAAGGTCGATTGGAGAAAAACAGTCAAGTTTAATATCAGGTCCTAGAACTCTTTCTGCCAGATCAGAGGTATCTGCACCAAGTAAGGGCAGAAGGTTACCAATTTTGTCTCTGATGTCTAGAATTCTGTTGTTGAAAAAGCTCAGGAAATCATTACTGCCGAGGGCTAAAGGAATACAAGGCTCAATGGCGCTATGACTCTTTGTCAGCCTGGCTACAGTGCTGAAAAGGTATCTAGGATTGCTTTTGTTTTCCTCGATTAGAGAGGAGTAGTAGGCAGCTCGAGCATGACGTAGATTCTTCATATATTTATTATGACTATCCTGCCAGAATAAATGAGATTCTACCGTTTTGGTAGAGCGCCATATTCTTTCAAAATTTTGCGATGTTTGTTTTAGAGTACGGGTTTCTGAGTTGAACCATGGAGCTAGTCTCTGCAGTTTGATAACCTTCTGTTTTAGGGGAGCAATCGAATCAAGAGTAACTCTCAGTGAATCCACTGCACTATCAACAAACTGATGTGTAAAGCTATGACAAGAGTTTCCAACTGGGTCGAAACACGGTACTGAATCAAAAGCAGCTGAAATAGCTTCCTTAAATTTGGCTACAGCACTATCAGATAAACTATTAGAGAGCACATTTTTGTTAAGCAGAGATAATCCTGGTAAGATCAACAGCCACATGGATATTGAAGTCACCTACGACAATTATTCTATCATTGCTAAGGACTACATTTGATAAAAATTCTGCAAATTCAGATAGAAATTCAGAACATCGGCCAGTAAACTACAACAACTAGAACTGGCTGAAAGGTTCTTGAGACTGGATGTGAAAGACTAAGAATAAGGCTTTCAAAAGAAGAAAAATTCAGCTTTGGTCGAGGGTTAACTAGAAGACTAGAATTAAAAATAGCTGCTACTCCACCACCTCGTCCAGTGTCTCGAGGTATATGAGTGTTAAAATGACTGGGAGGAGTGGATTCATTTAAACTAACATATTCATCTCGACACAGCCAGGTTTCAGTTAAACAAAGTAAATCAATATGCTGATCTGATATCAGATCATTCACTAAAAGAGATTTGGATGCCAAGGACCTAATGTTCAAAAGTCTGCAGTGAATTTTCTGATTTTATTGCAAAATCGTATTCGTAGTTTTAATTCTAATGAGATTTTGACAATTTACGCCTTTTTTTTCTATGTTTGGATGACTTATAAAAACGGGTCTGGGCCAGGGGACAGACACAGTACCTATAGTATAATTACAGTTAGATTCAGAATTACAGCTATAGTGACTGGGAGACAGATCTAAGGGAGGCGCAGAGAAGCGTGTAAGACTGCAGCTCTGCCTCCTGGTCTGAACTCTGTGTTGTTGTCAAGGTTTTGGACTAATAACCTCTGCTATGTTTCTAGATAATAGAGCTGCACCGTCCAAAGTGGGATGGATGCCGTCTCTAGCTAGCAGACCAGGTTTTCCCCAAAAAGACTGCCAGTTATCTATGAAGCGTAGTCGGGAGTCATTAGTGCCGACATGAATTACGATTGTATCAAATCTACCTTTAGTCTTCGTCAGCAACTTTAAATGAGATGCGATGTCGCCCGCTCTGGCCCCGGGTATACACCTAACTATGCCCGCTGACTTCACTAGCTTCACGTTTCGGACTATGGAGTCTCCAATAATCAGAGTTTTATTCTCAGCGGGTGTGTCGCGGGTGTGTCGTCTCCAATAATCAGAGTTTTATTCTCAGCGGGTGTGTCTTGCTCGGGAGCTACCGGGGGGGAAGCCAAGTTATGTCGGCCCACACTGGCTACAGGTGGCTGACTAACTACTGCTGCATATGGCTCTGACTCAGTGGTGCGGAGCCATCTCTCTAACTCAGACACCCTCGCCTCCAAAGCTAATGTCATTATCACTAAAGGAGGACGAGGAGTAACTTAACATCTGACACGTAGAGCAGGAGAGAGCAGGAGAGGGAGAGGCAGAAAAAGAAGCCATTGTAAATAAAGCTAACTGCTAAGCTAGGCTAAGAGTAGGTAGCTAAAATAAACAAAACTGTTTAGCAGGTTTAGCAAGAAACTAGGCAGAATTAACAATTAAGCTTTTAGCTCGAACAATCAGAACTGAACAACACAGTACAGTGGAGAACAGAACAGGAAATTATGCAATACGCTCACCCGTAGTACATAGCAGTACGTAACCCTAATGCATGATGAATGGATAGATGATGGAGGATGAATGATGGATGGAGGGATGGATAGATGATGGATGGATGGATGGGTGGATGGATGGATGGATGAATAGATGATGGATGGATGGATGGATGGATGGATGGATGGATGGATGGATGGATAGATGATGGATGGATGATAGATGACGGATGGATGGATGGATGGATGATAGATGATGGATGGATGATAGATGATGGATGGATGATAGATGACGGATGGATGGATGATAGATGATGAATGGATAGTTGATGGATGGATGAATGGATGGATGGATGGATGATAGATGATGGATGGATGGATGGATGGATGGATGGATGGATGGATAGATGATGGATGGATGATAGATGATGGATGGATGGATGGATGGATGATAGATGATGAATGGATAGATGATGGATGGATGAATGGATGGATGGATGATGGATGGATGATAGATGATGGATGGATGGATGGATGGATGGATGGATTGATAGATAGATGATGGATGGATGAATGGATGGATGGATGGATGATGGATGGGTGATGATGGATGGATGGATAGATGATGGATGAATGGATGGTTGGTGGATGGATGATAGAAGTGTGGTCATCGTCATAGATATAATATATATGACATCATACACAGTCTACAGATTCAAGTCAATATTATGATCTTTATTATTATTATTAAAACCATGATGTTGTTTCTCTTTGACAGACCCAGAGGATGTGCTGAGTGTGAGCATCCCACTGGAGGAGCCACAGCGCCCCCTACTGGGGGGAGCGTTGGTACTGCCGTGTTACATTGAGGTGAGGAGTAATGAACATCACCTGCAGCATGTAGATATTTTAAGTTAGCTATTAATGTTTTAATGTTCATCAGTCAAATATTAACCTGGTTGAATTCCATTTAACTCTTAGACTCTGTTGAGCCTTTTAGCCTCCTTACAGATGATCTTTTAGCCTCATGTTTTCTTGTATCTGCAGCAGGTAAACAGGCGACGTTCTTTAAAACTTAATGTTTGTACATAGAGAGCACGTTTGCTGACGTCTGGCTGTGAGTGTGAGCATGACGAGATGAAGCTGATTCTGATCAGAACATGCGAGCAGATATCGCCTCTTTAGTGATGTCATCAGTTTCCAATTCAATGCTTTAATGACTGCGAACATTGTGACCATGGACTTGATTAGTTTTTCTTGGTTAACAGCTGGAGAGGTTCTGATTGGGTAAAGAACACCTGTTTAAGTTATAATACCTTTAATCAGATGTTGTGGTTATACTGAGTAAACACAGGATACAAACAGGAGGTTAAAGGTCATGTTGTTACTACGTAGGACCACACTGTCCCTGACCCCGGAGCCCCCCCCATCACCCTCTTCTCTCACCGCATCAAATGGAGTCTGGTCACTAAAGAGAAGGTCACGACCGTCCTGGTGGCCTTGGAGGGACGAGTGCGTATCACAGAGAGCTACCTGGACAGAGTCCACCTGGTGGGCTACCCGGGGACCCCAACAGACGCCACCATCAGGATCTCTGAGCTGCGGTCCAGTGACTCTGGATTTTACTGCTGTGAGGTCCAACACGGCATTGAGGACAACCATGACATCGTCCATGTGCAGGTTCAAGGTATGAAAACGTACCACAGACACATGCTAATTCTAACACTTTTTATTTTTAAATGCAAAATAATGGATTTTCAAACATTAACTATTGAAATTTAGCAATTAATCTATTGAACATTTTGAACATTTGACAGCCCTTGTTATAACAGGCCTCATAATTGATCTTCCCTGTATTGGTACCAATTTAATGTAGGTGTGGCCACCAATCGGGGCCTGACATAAATGTTTGACCTTTTAGATCCTCTCTGACTGCTGTCTGTGTGTGGTCGGTAAAATGCTTAATTATCTCATTCCCAGGAAAACTGAAGCCTGTTTTTATGTCTGTAGGTTTGGTGTTTCATTATCGTGCCATCATGGGGCGCTACAGTCTGACTTTTGAGAAGGCGGAGGCAGCGTGCAGCCTGAACAGCGCCGTCATAGCTTCACCTGAACAGCTGCAGGCGACGTTCAATGATGGATTCCATCAATGTGACGCCGGCTGGCTCTCCGACCACACAGTCCGGTCAGTGTGACAACTGATGCACAGCAGCTCTAATTAAACACAGTTTGGTGCAGGGGACACACACACATAACACAAACACTCTTTACAATTACAATTCAATCAGAATCAAAATCAGAATTGTTTTTATATTGCCAAGTACATTTACACATACAAGGACTTTGTCTTGGTGTTTTGGTGCAAAAACAGTTAGCAAAGGAAATAAAGCAAAAATAGCAAAATCTTAAACAAAATAAGATATAAGAAGTAATTACAAATATATAATAGAGTATAAAAAATATAAAAACAGAAAGTGTACAAAAGGTGCAGTATTCAAAGTCCAGTGAGCGTTAATGAAAGATATTATTAGTATGCTGGCATATACAAGTCTGGCCTAAGTCTTCGGTTAGAAAGACTGCAGCAATCCAGGAGTTTCATCAACAATCTTTAATGATGTCCAAAGAGGGTACAATTGTCATTGAACAAGAGCGATTGTATAAGCGTGGTTTTGTAAAGAGAACACAAACAAAGAAACAAAATATATTATCAATGACTTACTCCTTATAAGCAAAAGATTAATAGACAACTTTAAAAAAAACTGAAAATTCCAGGCATTTACACATGATTAAAACACTTCTGCACAATGTCCAGCAGGGGCTGTAATACAGCACATGTTATCAAATATGGCACTTCAGTCACACAATTAAGGGCAATTAACACTTTAAACGGTATAGCACGGTAACACTGCTACAATATGCACACAATATGTCTGTATCACTGTTACAAATGTGAGCAGACTTCAGTACAACTCTTTCATAAGTTTCAAGTATAGACTAATTACCGGCATTTACCTTCTGATGAACCAGTCAACAAATAACAAATAACGACTTTAAGATAAATAAACAATCCTGCAAATGCAAACAACTTATAGGTAATATCCTACATAACTGAAAACCATAAAACTCACGGTTTCATGTACGCACGACTCCAGAAAAGTCTGACGATAATGGCAACAAACCACCTGTTCAATTATCAGCCCCGCTCTGAACGGGGCCTGTGCACATATCTTATGACGTCACAGTCCTCGGGGAGTGCTTGATGGCAATATGGCCCGCCGGCGTGTCAGAGCAGGGAAGTTTGCACAGTCATTATTCGTGAGGCTGACAGCAAGCAGTTTGATCCAAGCAAAATACAGTTTCTAGTTTTTAAAGTATGCAGTGTAAAAGTACCTGCAAACACAGCACACTTGGAATTGCATATTGTGTCACCATTAGTCCTTGAAGGTATATTTAGCAGATTTACAATCTTCTGACCTTCTCTCTGTGTTAGATTTATTCATTTGAAAAAATAAGCTTGAATTGGTTCTGCTGGTGTTCAAGTTCAAGGCTGATAAATACATTCTTAAAAGTGTTGAAAGAAAGTTTGAGGTTCTCAACATCTTGTTGTACAGTGGAGCAGTATCATCTGCATAGAGACAAATATTACTGTCAGTTATCGGAGTAACATATTGTTTATCCATATTGTTAAAACATCAGGGAGAAAAAATGTTCTGATTAGAAAGTGGAAGTCTGATGAGATATTTTTAGCTCTAACATGCTGAAGTCTGTGAAAGAATGACTCCGTTTTCATATGTTTTAATACAGTTTTACAATCCAGCCCAAAAAGATAAAGATTTAAAGACACATTTGTCAGAGTGTGTTTGTTCAAAAAGTATTATTTGCGAAGGATCCCGATCTGAGGATCAGTCAGCAGGGAGACAAAGACAACACGACAGCCAGGAGACAAATATTGATATGGTGAAAAGGAGCTCAGATACCTGGTGTTTGTAAAAGAGTCTGTACAGCAGCAATGTTAGCTATCAGTTTGTGATTAGAGAACTTTCATAAATCACTCAGTACCTACTGAATAGTTTCTCATTGTAAAGACACCAAAGGTTGTTTTCATTTCAAGGTACCCAATCCATGATCCCCGGGTGAACTGCTATGGGGACAAAGAAGAAGTGCCCGGTATGAGGACCTACGGAGTCAGAGACCTCAATGAGACCTATGATGTCTACTGCTTCGCTCAGAAGATGACAGGTATGACACTAGAAAAGGGAGGTAGTTATATGCACATCACGTAGGTGAAGAACAGAGCAAAAACAGCAAACTGAGGAAGAAGATATCTTTATCACCTGAAGAAGACCTCTGGCCGAAACGTTGTGATTAATAAAAACCTTTTTTGTGGCATGTGAGCAAGTGTGCGGGCCTATCTTCTTCTTCAGGTATATGACACTAAACACATTCAGTATCTGAAGCTCATTGATTCATCATTTTTCTCATCCTCTCGGTTCTGGTACAGGCAGAGTGTTCCACACTGCTTCTGCTGAAAAGTTCACCTTCTCTGAGGCGGCAGTGGCATGCTTGGCTCAAGGAGCTCAGCTGGCCAATACGGGTCAGCTCTACCTGGCCTGGCAGGGAGGGATGGATGTGTGTAACGCTGGTTGGCTGGGAGACCGGAGCGTCAGATACCCCATCAATGTTCGCCGGCCACAGTGTGGAGGGGGTCTACTGGGGGTGAGGACTGTTTACCTCCACAACAACCAGACAGGATACCCACGCTCTGAGTCCCGCTACGATGCCTTCTGCTACACAGGTAAGATCATATTTAGACAGACATCAAAGGTAGTGAAGGTGATTTTCTGTGCTCGGACATTTACCTCTTCCTACACAAACACTGAACACTGGTCCAAGTAAGCAAAGACTAACAGAACCAGGGACGAAATGTTAAGATTTGAGGAGAGTGTTGAATCCATTCACAGATTTTTGATTTATACAAATTAAAACACTTCTACAGATGGCCATTCAATAGTAATAATAAACCTTTCCAGTCTCAAAAACTCAGTATCTATTATATTCTTGCAGATTTCATGAGTCGGCAGTAGTATGACTGGATGACTTTGTTGGTTTGTGTCTCAAATATGACGTTACAGTCAGAGATCAGACTCCAACTTTCTCTAAAACTGAACCAATAGAGGACTGTTTGCCAGGATGGAACTTATCATGGTCCATGGTTAGGATACCTGATTTCTCAGTTTGATTTCACACTGAGATCAATCTGTCATATATATGTGAGACCGTTCTTTCTTCAGTTCTTTCTTCAGTTCTTTCTTCATGTGAGACAGTTCTTTAGAGCACAGAGTTTCAAAGCAGAGCTGAGCTTTACTGTCAGAAACAGCATTGTGTCATCAACGTAGACGTTGACTATTTCAAATTTGTCTACATCTCTGTTTGGAAGATATATCATCTTTGTCAGCTTCTTTTACAAATAGACTGTTTTTAATATCTTATTTGTGCAGGTTAAGTGGCCACAGTTCAATCTTTTTTTCACAATTTCCACACAAGGTTCTTGCAGTGGACTCATACATTGTCACTTCTGGAGGAAAAACCTAAATTAACCAAAAGTTCTGTGGGATCTTCTACTCTTTCCCTTAAATCACATCCAGAGTCTCCTGATGAGGAGGGTTCAGGTTCTGAAGAAGAAGGCAGTGGCACTGTCAGCTTTACCACAGTGATACAAAGCACTGAGGTCTTCTTAACAAAGACCACCAAAGAGAGCGAGGCGGTCGGAGAGCTGGAGACTCTTCGTCCCAACATCGACTTCCCGTTCACAGAGAGCACAACCAAGCTGTCAACAGAGCTAACAACAAACCTGCCGACAGAGCTTCCTGCAAAGCTAACAACAAACCTACTGACAGAGCTTCCAACAGAGCTAACAACAAACCTGCCGACAGAGTTGCCAACAAAGTCAGCGCTAACAACGAGACGGCCAACAGAACTGCCATCAGAGCTGCCACAGCAGACAAACGTAACAGACTTTGTCACTGACCTGATAGAGGCAGCCACCACCAGACCAAACATGGACCTTCAGCCCAGCACAGGCCCTGTGATGCCTCTTACTGGTCAGTGATAGAACTGAAACTCACATTTTGATTACATGTAAAGTCCAGTCATGGTTTCTCATGAAGAAAACACAACAAAATTGCTCCTTCACACAAGCATATGTGCTGTATCTTGTTAAAGGTGTGGTCTTCCTTTACCGCTCTGGCTCCAGACGCTATGCCTTCACCTTCGTTGAGGCCCAGCTGGCTTGTAGGAGTGTCGGAGCCTCCATCGCCTCCCCACAGCAGCTACAGGCATCCTATATGGCCGGATATCACCAATATGACGCAGGATGGTTACTGGACCAGACTGTGAGGTAAATCTAAAATGCATTTTTAGAGCAGGTAGAGAGATTTATCTCCTGGACAACACATCACCATGGTTTCTGTTTTTCAAGGTATCCAATTATTTCCCCTCGGGATAACTGTGCTGGAGATCTTGGGGATCAACCTGGAGTTCGCTCATATGGTTTGAGGCCAGCAGAAGAAAGATATGATGTGTACTGCTTCATCGATGGGCTCAAAGGTAAGAAGACAGTTTATTCTGTCGAATTATCATCTCTTCTAAGATCTTGTTACTTTAACTTCAATGAATTTAAAGGAGCAATATGTAACTCTGACACCTTGTGTTTAAAATGGGTACTGCAGTCTAAATTCTAAACATTGTAGAGAGCTGTCTCTCTCTTTTTAGGTTGGGAACAATCACTTCTATCTGAACCACTTCTCTTGCCCGCTTCCATCGCTGCAACACCTGTTGGTTTGACCTGATAACTGGTGTCATATCTGGCAAACCGAGTGGCGTCCAAAACTGCCGTGTGGGGGTGTCTTAAAACCGCCTACCTTCTCTGGTCCAACCAATTTCAGAGCATTCAGGACCAGAATCTAAAGTTAGAAGGAGGACATACTGGCTGCTGCATTGTTGTCAGAGAAGCCAGCACTTCAACATAGCATGTTTCCTTAATGTCTGATCATATACTAAGCTCACTTTATCATTTCACTCACTAAACATCTCACTGATTGGACCTTTAAGGAGAACTATCAATTGTTTTTATTTTGCATCATAGTGTTGCCTTTCCATATGGTTGAACAATAGCACAATAAAACCATGAATCCTTCATGTATCTTTGGATGCATATCATGCACATCAGATAATGCAGTAATATCAAGACAGCAAAGAGAGACGTCTAGTGAATGTTAATCTGTGAGCAGAGGGGGAATTTCAGTAGCATATATGGCTAACTCTTATCAACAAGCTTCTGATTCTGCTCTACAGTTTATGTCTATTTATTTACTCTCTCCTTATTTTTTTTCTCTGTTTTATCGCTTTTCTCCCCTATCTTAATTCTTTTCCTTTCAAAATCCTCCTGTGGTGTTGAGAACTGGCATGCTTGCTAAAACACTTAAACAATGCATCTGGTTCGTCCAATGTATCTGTGATGTCCATGATTATACCAAGATACATGGGGGAGTAGCTTCAGGTGTTTTAGAATAGAGTGTAGAAACAAGGGTATAAAACAGAAGAGGCAAAATCAAGCAGGTATTTAAACAGTACACACCATACACAGGTACACAAAAAAACAAGCAATAACACAATCCCAACAAAGACACCAAAAGCAAGAACAGGAACACATGTAGAACAATGTAATGCAAACAGTTGGTAAATTACATTGTTGGCTTAATATCTTTACAGTTATGGTGTTTAATTAGTCACACATTTTACATCTATTTAAGCTTTATGAATGGAGTTCCAGAGTTCTGAGAGTTAATAGGCTGAGCTGTCCATTTGATTTAAAAATGATAAAAGGCAACACAGTTTGGGCCAAACCATCAAGAGCCTGTAGTCAAGTAAATTAAGCTTGATATGAACCCTTTCCTGCTCCTCAGGGGAAGTCTTCCATGTGGGCTCAGCTGAGGGTTTCACCCTTAACGAGGCAGCTTCCAGCTGTCAGGAGCACAACGCTGTGCTGGCCTCCATCGGAGAACTCTATGCAGCATGGAAAATGGGTTTTGATAAGTGTCGTGCTGGCTGGCTTGCCGATAAAAGCGTCCGCTATCCGATCAACAGCCCCTGTCCTGAGTGTGAAGGCGGGAAATCCGGAGTTCACACGGTGTACACTCACCCCAACCAGACAGGCTACCCTGAACCTGAGTCCAGATATGACGCGTACTGTTTCAGAGGTAAACACTGACGTTTTTCTAGGAAGCCTGTCCTAAGGTTTCATTCGCTTTCATTTTTGTTTTCTTAAGGTCATCTAATTTGTCATCTACTTGTTTCATTCTTTTAGTGGATATTCTACTCATTGCTAATGAAACTGGACTGAACATCACAGATATCCAGAAGGCTCTCCTGAAGCAAACATCCATTATTGATTTGTTGAGGCCTGGTAAGTTATACATCATATAATCCAAATAGGTTCTTACTTATTCAGATGTCAATTTATTTCTGAATAATTTCATTATTTATAATTATGACACAGCTGTGTTAAATACTTGATTCTCAACTATACCAACCCCTTTCACTGTACATTATCCCTTACTTAACCTTTTTATGTCTATGTCCCTTTAGCTGGACCTTCCATCGTTCCTCCTATCGCCGTTGAGTCTTCAGGGTCTGGGTCAGGTTCAGCAGACTTTGGCTCAGGCTCTGCAGTTGATAATGCTTCGGGGGGTACCTCTGGAGACCTGTTTGGTTCTGGAGAGCTGTCTGCGTCCATAGACTGGTCTGGCAGTATGAGCTCTGGTCTGCCCAGTGGATCTTCAGGGTTCAGCAGTAGTGATGCTCCCGTATATGGATCTGGATCAGGTCTCCGTGGAGACGCATCTGGCCTAACTGTGGTTTTCTCTGGTTCTGAAGGAGCTGTCTCTGGAGAGGGATCTAGTTCAGGTGGACTCCAGGAAGCTGTAGAAGGGAGCACAGAGCTCCTCATCCTCCCGTCATCTGGAGCAGGATCTGGGGTGCTCAGTAGTAGTGGGGATCAGTCTGGATCTGGTTTCAGTTCTGCAGAAAGTGGCTCCTCTTTGGACAGCTCTGTACACTTCTCTGGGTTCATCACCACCAAGGACTTCTCTGAGTTCAGTGGTTCATCAGGACTCTACTCAGGAAGTGGACTGTCAGGAAGTGGACTATCAGGGAGTGGTGAGTCTCAGATCTTATTTATAGATGGTGACTTGATTGATGCATCAGCCCTGAGAACCTACAGGGAGAATGAACTTGGTGGGGGCCTCCTGGTGTTCAGTGGCTCTGGAGACCTTTCAGGATCTGGGAGTCTCAGTGGGGATCTCAGTGGGTCAGCCTCTGGAGAGGACTCTGGATTCTCAGGTGTAAACTTTGTGGGCTCATGGTTTACTGACCTCTCAGTGTCTGCTTCTGGAGAGCAGGAGGCCTCTGGGTTTTTACTTTACAGCTCTGGACAAGGGGGTGGTGGATTTCTGTCCGGATACAAGAGCTCAAGTTTCGTGTCAGGGTCTGGATCAGGAACATCTGGATCAGGAGTGTCAGGATCAGGAACATCTGGATTAGAAGCGTCTGGAAGTGAGTCCTCATCAAGCGGAGAGGAAGGCACTGTTACCTTCTTGTCAGGGGATTTTATAACTGATAGAGACAGTAAACCATCTCTGGAGCTTGGACAGGGTTCGATGGAGTTCAAAGGAGAAGGAAGCAGCAGTGGGTTTTTCTCCGGTGGTGGAGTCGACCACATGTCCTCAGCCAGCGGGATGTCTTCAGGATCTTCCTCTGGAGACTCGGGACTCGCAGCAGGACTCGCTGCCCCTACAACCCTAGCTGCCCCAGCCTCCATTCACAGCCCAGGCAGTAATACGGAAACTGATTCAGTTAAAGGTTGGTCAACCATTTTTGTGTGACAGTTTAATATTTTCTTTCATAAGTTATGAACAAATACATGACTTCTATTAAACTTTGGAAGGATAGAGTTTTAGGATCGTAAACACATATATGTTCAGCCTTCAGCTGTTCTTACACATGTCACACAGTCAGTGATGAATGGAGTCAGACTCATTCTAAGCAACAAGAAGCAACCTGCTTGCCAAAGTGATGCTGGTTCATTATATTTATGGAAGACTATTAATGACAATGATGAGCATGTTATACAGGCAAGGAGAAAGTTGGGAAGGGCATTTTCAGCAATTTAAAACTTGAGTAATTGCAAGTACTTGAGTAATCACAATACTCCAGCTCAAACAAAGCCCATCAGCACTCTAAAGCTTTTTCCTTCCACAAAAATGAATGGGAGCATATTTCCATTCTGGTTATTAGCAGGCTAATGGTAAATGGACTTGAGCTTATATAGTGCTTTTCTAGTCTTCCAACTACTCAAAGCACTTTTACACTGCATGTCACACCCACCCATTCACACCCTTTCACACACTGATGGTAGTGATCACTATGTAGTATCATCCATCAGAAGTAACTAATCCCATTCATACACCGCCACTGAAGCAGCAGGGGCAATTCAGGGTTAAGTGTCTTGCCCAGCTGAGGATTGAACCCTTGACCTTCTGGTTGAGAGGAGACAACTCTACTAACTGAGCCATAGCCGCCCTAATCTTCCTTACTCTGGTATTGTCACAATGACTTGTGCTAACAGGGCAAGCTAATGATGCAAAGCTTCACGCAGAATTTTCACCAGAAGGCTGGCCAGAAGTATTCAGGGTTAAAATTTGTGGTATTTGTGTTTATACATGCAGCTCAGCACAATATGTCTCATGAATTAGTACCAGGCTGTAAACATGTTTATATCTGCTGTAAAGTTGGACATTTTAACATGGGACTATATGGGGACTGACTCACTGCAGGAGACAGACTCTAGTGGACAGTGGCGGAACTGCAGCTGTAAAGTTGGACATTTTAACATGGGGCTCTATGGGGACTGACTCACTGCTGGAGACAGACTCTAGTGGACACTGGAGGAACTGCAGCTGTAAAGTTGGACATTTTAACATGGGGCTCTATGGGGACTGACTCACTGCAGGAGACAGACTCTAGTGGACACTGGAGGAACTGCAGCTGTAAAGTTGGACATTTTAACATGGGGCTCTATAGGGACTGACTCACTGCAGGAGACAGACTCTAGTGGACACTGGAGGAACTGCAGCTGTAAAGTTGGACATTTTAACATGGGGCTCTATGGGGACTGACTCACTGCAGGAGACAGGAGACTGCAAGAGTGGCCATTTACGGAACTGCAGTTTTTTGCCCTTAACATTTTTCAGCGCTTTATTTGAATAGTTCTTACTTTGTTTCCAGGTGGTTTTAACCTCTCTGAACCAAACCCCTGTGGAAACTCTTCATGCACAGTAGAGGACAGGGTTCCTCACTGCCATGGTAAGTCCAGAAACAGCAGCTATACCTGACCCATTCCCTTTCATTTCCCTAAAAAATCGTATTTTATTTTCAGAGGATTGGTTTGGTTTCCTTCTTTTTTGTATTGTTAAAGAGTTTGCATGTTTTAAATTGTTGTTGTTCATCCCATTAATTAATTAATCATCTTTTCAGATCAATATTGGACTGTTTGTGATGTTGAATTTGATTCAGTAGAATTAAAGCTACTGTCATCTTCTTTGTCGCTCTGCTGTCCTGCCCGGATGTGTTTGTATCATGATTTGGCTGTTTTGTTTCTCATCTGTTGATTTCCTTTGACTCATTTTGTCCGTCTGATTCCCGGTCTCTGTGTTTGTGAGGTAGACTAAATGTTGAGATGCTTGTTTGAAAATGTGTCTTCGATGTCAGTGTCAAACGAGATACGAAAAATGTCTTCAGCCTGTATGTAGTTTTTGGTTTGCTGCCAGGAGGCCGCCTGTGCTCTGCTGTTTGCATGCTAAAGAACCGAGCACCATATGAGCCCTCTGCCATCATATGGATGTCATGTATTACTAATCTTTCGCTGCAACTTCAAACAGATTTGAACATGAACTTACTGCAGATCGTACAATTATCAGTCCTCTTTGGTGAAAACAAACATGTTATTGCATTCATTGTCTGATTTGATTGCATTAAATCTCATAAATCGCATCTGGTAACATTAAAATGGATATAAACACCGAGATGCCACTTTATGAGCTTGTGAGATGCGACTACGCGGCCGCCATCTTGGACAGGTGTGGCTGCAGCTTCTAATGAATGAAAGTCCATGACAGCAGGAGGTCGCAACACGATTAAAATAGTCATTACTTCATGAAATGTGATTCAATTCCCAAGTGCATTGTTTTGTCAAAAACGTCAGATATGTATTTATAAGTCAGGATACTTATTTATAGCAACAAAAAGCAGGAACAGTTTGGAGCCCTTTGGTGCCAATCGAAGGTCCCTGAAACCTTTCTGCTCCTTTTAGCAGGTGCAGAAAGTCATCTAAACATGAGACAGCAATGACACCAATAATAAGATAGCTATCTCTAAAGTTTCAGAAAGTTCATCATCGCTTGAGTCACCACGTAGTCCGCCTGAAAGCGTTTCAGACTTCAGTTAAGTCTTTTTTTTTTTTTAAAGATTTGGGGGCTTTTAATGTCTTCATTTTAGAGATAGGACAGAGGATAGAGTCAGAAACTTGGGAGAGAGAGAGAGAGGGAGAGAGAGTGAGGAATAACATGCGAGGTGGGAGAAAATTTCAGAATAAAAACCTTCATGTCTGACGATTGTGACAAAACAATCTGCTTCACATTTCATTAAGTTATGAATATTTTAATTGTGTAGAGACCTCCTGCTGTCTTAGACTTACAGTCTTTAGGAGTTGTGGCTACCCCTCCCCAAGATGGCCGCTGCGTCGATGTATTCCTCCTGTGGACAGCAGCGGCAGGTTTAAATCTGTGGTAACATGGCGGCTGGCAGATAATAAGATTCATCAGATAAAAAAGAACATGTCTGATGATTCGCTGTGCAGTAAGTAGAAGAGGTTGCAGCAATGACAGAATCTTTACTAACTCTTCAGTCCTGACTTCTGATAGCCCCCCCCCCCCCCCCCGCCTTCCACCAACACATCCCTTGCTGATACAGTAGTGTCACCCGCCCCCTTTCTTGCAGAGATAGATGTGTGCCATTCCAACCCGTGTGCCAATGGAGCCACCTGTGTGGAGAACGCAGACTCTTACAAATGCTTATGCCTGCCAAGCTACGGAGGGGAGCGCTGTGAGATCGGTACGACATCAGCTTCAGCTAATCAACACTAACAGCAGCTTCTGGAAAAAACAAATGATGCTATACATAATGAGCACATCCAATCTCGCTGTGTACAAATGAAGTGAAGAGGATACCTGGTTGCCTAGCAGATGAAGAAAGACGACATATAGCTGTGTTTGTGTTTCTATCAGAGAAAAGGTTGTTTGATTAACTCGGGGATCAGTTCACTGCAATCACAACAAATCCTACCATCATAATGTTGGTACCACATGTTCTATACCACATGCATGGACACTGTGCCATGAGGTACCTGTGAAGTGTAGACTGCAAGGCGAGTCAACATGCAGCGTCATTAGCATCATCAGCATCATCAGTGTGGCTGAGGTTGCCATGGCACTCAGTAGAAAGCGAGCTCTCACCATAGTGAAAAGATAAAAAGAAAAATGAGGAGGAATAAAGAAATGTTGACACGGTTGTGGTGAGGAAAAAGAGGCCAACTTTGGATGCCAGTGTTACAAAGAGAGCTTGAGAGAAGTCACGTTATTGCTAGCATACGCTTTTGACAGCTCGGCGCACTGCTCAGTGCCAAGTTTCACGCTGCATTTCTATTGGTTGGTTAGTTGACGTAGATTGTAGAAGCATTCATATGTGAGATGATCGTCAGATATTAGTCTCTGGCTATCTTTGGTCCTCTTACAGCGCAAGAATTTGGCATAATGGTGTGTTTTTTGGAGCAGGTGGCAAACCATTGGTCAACACTAGGTGGCAGAGTTCTAACATTCATTGTCTGGGAGATATAATCAGGGATGGGAAAATAATTTCATATCGGGATCTAAAGGAAAAAAATGACCGAAATGATTCATCTTACATGCATTAAGAGAGATGAGATGCATAAAGGAGTGCCAATGGCTACAGATCCAATCTCACAGAACAACGGAGGAACACATGACCATACTTGATTATCATTTGACTGGGATGGCCCAAAACTGTACAATCTGTGCCAGGCTTAGGAACACAATGAACTTTCCATAAAAGCAGTGAAAGGACACAGAGTACATGAAGTTCTGCATTCTGGTCTTCTACCTGGGTTTAATGAAGGGGGGTTCGCTGTGCTGGTTTGTGGTGTTTGTATCAGGCTGTGGATGAGCCGATGGTCTCAATTACCCTCTTTTGCATCTGGTCATGGTGCCGATTTGAGTGGAACTCTCCCAGGGCTTTCAGACAGCATGGACAGAGTCCAGCCCCAGAACACAAAGAGGGAGAAGGGGTCTAAACTTTGTCCCAGCAGACTAGGTTGGATGGATTTGGGAGCATGTCATACACTGACTGTTCAGGGAACCTCACATGCTGGGTTTCAGCCCGCCACAAGTCGGACCAAGTCCTTGAGATGTTAGATGGACTTTGAGTTGACTCAAAGAGTTAATGTCTCTAGGAGAACATGTGGTGAAGGTGTGTCATACCTGCACATTCATAAAACAGAAGATTGGTGACTGGCTGAGTGGTGTAATGTGGGTGAACTGACCGTTGGAATAAAGACATTTCCCTGGAGCAGCAGAATGAATAGGACCTTTGAATGTCACCGTCAAAGAAAAATATGGGAAATTCACTCAACCTCACTGTTGGGCGGGACTCTCCCCGCTCAACTGAAGCTTCACTGTGACTTTTCCATTCTGTGAGCAGACGTTTATTTGTGTGTCAGGATGGAAACATGGTTTCAGACAGACTGATGGCGTCGCAGAGAAACGCGTTCCTCCCTGACTCACTGCACAAACAGAACAGAGGTTATGAACACTAAGGAGCTCTATCTGCTCACACAATAAGAACACAGACAGCAGACTCAATGATATGAACACTAATGACCTTTCCTCATCACATGCTGTGCTTTAGTGTTACCATCCATTAGGCCTGTCCCCGACTAAGGACTTACAGATTTTGCTCGTTGTCTATTGTTTGGTGGTTTTTTGGTGCTCATTGATCCTCATTCTCCTTTAAGTTTAACCACATCAATTAACTGTCTTTAAGATTTGAAATAACAATTTATTCTATGATAGGACTCGATCCATCCTTCGTCCCACTCATTCAGTCTGAATTAATGTGACATTATAACCATATTTCACACGACCAATACAGCAGGCACACACACTGACGACCCCGTGTCTGTGGGACAGACCACCACAGCAGCCACAACCTACACATCTGTCAGACCTGCGACAAACAAACTGACTGAGCTCTCCTGATTCTTCTGACTCTGGTAATAATCCTCCTTAATGAGCCCTCACGATTGAAATCCAGAGAAAGATTGAATCCAAACACGTTACATCCATAAAGATCCACGGACTGATTCAAATGTACCTTCACTTTTCTCTGACCTTTTGATGACACCTCATAACAGCCTTTAACAGCCAATGAGCCTTTGTTTAAAGGAGGTGCCTCCCCCTGTTCTGACGGAGAATTGAACGTGACTGTGCCGATGATTGACATATCTTATAGCCAATGAAATACTCTGAACATGGATCAACTGCCTCTATCAATCCGGGTGATTTCTTCATGCACACCGAGGAGAGTGATTTAAAGTACTAGTGGTTTTCAAAGCTGCATTAAAAGTACTAATAAGGTGATATTTATACCAAGAGAGGCTATGAGCCATGAATGATTTAAAACAGACACATCTATGTACAGTTAGACAATAAACACTGAGGCTATGACCAACCAGTCATTGAGGATTCTACAATTTAAGGCTCGCCCTAATATCCATTAGTAGATGTTGAGGACCATTTCAGAGTGTCAAAGCCGTAAAAGCCAAATAAAAGAATATTTAGTTCATTCAGAATGCTAACACGTTTGGTGTCGTGGCTGCAGATAAGCAGCTGTGTGAGGACGGCTGGATTAAGTTTCAGGGGAACTGCTACCTGCACGTCTCTGACAGACAGACATGGCTGGAGGCAGAGCAGAGCTGCAGAGACCTGAACGCACACCTGGTCAGCATCATCACCCCCGAGGAGCAGCACTTTGTTAACAGTAAGTGTGTCATGTGGTGTGTGTTGATGAATACAGAGACAGAGGGTGTGAAGAGTCCAATCAAACGTGTTTCTCTCCACAGTGAACGTGCAGGACTACCAGTGGATCGGTCTGAACGATAAGACGATGGAGAACGACTTCAGATGGACAGACGGGACTCCTCTGGTGAGTGTGATTTCTACTCAATTCGATCAATCAACCGTCAATTTTTATTTGTATAGCGTCAACTCATAACAAATGTTTTCTTTTAATATTACAAAAGAGCAGGTAAAAAGACCTTACTCATTGTTATGTTACAAAAAGCAGATAAAAGACCTTACTCATTGTTATGTTACAAAAAGCAGGTAAAAGACCTTACTCATTGTTATGTTACAAAAAGCAGGTATAGGTTACAATATTGCTATATTACAAAGACCCGGCCTATCCATCATGAACACTTTAGCAAAGCAGCAAAAGTTACAGTGGTAAGAAAAAACTGCCTTATTAAAAGGCAGAAATCTTCGGCTGGATCCCCGGCTCATGATGAAACAGCCTTCACAGGCCTAGACTGCGCCGGGCTTGAAAAGGGATAGGGGGAGAGATGGGATAAAATCTACTTATCTGCAGCTGGTCTCAGAGAGAGCATGTAGTGATGTCTGCTGTCATACAGGGAGACCAACACGTGTGGATCCATTATAGCCAATCCCACCTGGGATTCTTTGTCACACATTGCATTCAGCAGGATTATAGGTGGCGTCACTTGAGTTAAATATTCTTCAACTCTCTTAAACCTCAGGCTCCATTATCACATAATCCAATGATCCTTTATCCTGGTTTTACGAAATGCTCTCCCAGAGTCACCTTTACCTCCAGCATTTAGTCGGCTTGGACGATTTTACAAGGACGATAAAGGATCATTTGATGATATCAGCCTCGTGTATCCTTCGGTGGGTTTGAGTGTTGGTGGTGCACGCCCTCTGAAATTATGCTATACATCCCAAGATTCAAAATGTATAAAACGGCTAGGAGCAGTGTAGGGTTGCATAGCGACAGCAGAGACAGCAGAGAGCTTCCACCTCCTCCTCTCCTCCTCCTCTTCCTCTCATTCCTCTTCCTCCTCCTCCTCTTCCTCTTCCTCCTCCTCTTCCTCTCATTCCTCCTCCTCCACTCCTCCTCCTCCTCCTCTTCCTCCTCCTCCTCTTCTTCCTCTTCCTCTTCCTCTTCCTCTCCTCTTCCTCTCATTCCTCTTCCTCCTCCTCCTCCTCCTCCTCCTCCTCCTTCTCCTCCTCCTCCTCTTCCTCCTCCTCCTCCTCTTCCTCCTCTTCCTCCTCTTCTTCTTCTTCCTCCTCCTCTTCCTTTGTGTATAGGAAAGTATGTGAACATTAATGGTCACTACGCAGCCGCTTTGATTCAAAAGCACGAATACTTGAGCCGTAACGTTTCTGATTCGTTGATGGAATATTTGTTTATCGTCTCTGTACGAAACTCTGAAGCTACGCTGACGAACTGGACTCTCTTGTACCGTCCCTGATTCAGACCTGAAGAAACTGACTGAACCTTTCTCAACCTCTACCTCCTCCTCTTCCTCCTCTTCCTCTTCTTCCTCGTCCTCTTCTTTCTCTTCTTCCTCCTCCTCTTCCACCTCCTCCGCCTCCTCCTCTTCCTCCTCTTCTTCTTCCTCCTCTTCCTCCTCCTCTTCTTTCTCTTCTTCCTCCTCCTCTTCGACCTCCTCCGCCTCCTCCTCTTCCTCCTCTTCTTCTTCTTCCTCCTCCTCCTCCTCTTCTTCTTCCTCTTCCTCAGCAATATGAGAACTGGATGCCCAACCAGCCGGATGATTACTTTCACTCTGTGGAGGATTGTGTGGTGATGATCTGGAACGAGAGCGGTCAGTGGAACGACGTGCCCTGCGACTACCACCTGCCGTTTACCTGCAAGAAAGGCCCAGGTACGTCCAGACATGACATCCTGTTACTGTAGCTTCTCTGAGCTCTGTCAAGTCCGATGTGTCCTTGGGCAAGACACTTAACCCCCATTTGCTCCCGTTGCCCGTCCCCTGCAGGACGTAGTGTGTACGTTTACTGCTTGTAGCTACACTGCAAGCTAACGCATGCTAGCTCAAGCTAACCGCCGGTGTTTGTCACCTGCCTGTCCAACAGGAAGTAGATCAACTCCACGTCCACAGGTAAAAGACAACACAAGGTTCACCCTTGTTTTAGAACGAGCTTTATACGCTTGGTGTTTTTCCTCACTCTGATTATATTTTCTCTTCTTTGCTGTTACGTCCACGTCCGTCATATTCACCGGTTTGAATTCACACATGTTGTCTCTTTGTTTGCGTTTGTCCTTCTTCGCTGTGTCAAGCCGCTGTGACATCATATCCTTTGTTCTCTCTCTGGCTCTGTCCTCAGTGTCATGCGGCGCCCCCCCTCAGGTGGAGAACACCCACATGTTTGGTACCAGGAGGGAGGAGTATCCTGTGAACTCCATCATCAGGTATCAGTGTAACCCGGGCTTCAGACAGCGCCACCTGCCTGTGGTCCGCTGTAAAGCAGACGGGCAGTGGGAGACTCCACAGGTGGAGTGTACTGGCGGTGAGTTTTTACACTAATTTAAAAAAACTCAGCGACAGATGATCACAGGAGACATTTTTGACGTGTGTGTGTGTGTGTGTGTGTGTGTGTGTGTGTGTGTGTGTGTGTGTGTGTGTGTATCTGCCTGTGCAGTGAAGTCCAGAAGAAGAACACAGGAGGAGGAGGAGAGCAGACACAAACTCAAACCAGGAATAAATGATAAGAACATTTATATTTAAGATGATTTAAGGGTTAAAATGTTGAAGGGTGCTGCATCATGCTGATGTGATTTTTCTCTACTTTTAATATATTTAAATAATATACATATTGTTATGCTCTGAGTTTATCGGGTTGTGTGTGATGTCATACAACTTTGTTGCTGTAAAATACGTTTTATAGAAGGCAGCGTCTGATTGGACGACAGGATTTTTGTTCTGGTTAAACTGGTTTATTGTTTTGGAGAAGTTTGCGAACAATCACTGGATGACATTTAGTTACTGATGGAGCTGCACTCTCACTCTGACGGAGCTGCACTCTCACACTGACGGAGGTGCACTCTCACTCTGACGGAGCTGCACTCTCACACTGACGGAGCTGCACTCTCACTGACGGAGCTGCACTCTCACTCTGATGGAGGTGCACTCTCACACTGATGGAGCTGTACTCTCACACTGATGGAGGTGCACTCTCACACTGATGGAGCTGCACTCTCACACTGATGAAGCTGTACTCTCACACTGACGGAGCTGCACTCTGCACAGTGGAAAAATTAGGGTCTGCTGAGAGTTGGTGGTAACCGAGCCATGACATTTATAAGAGATGTGACGCCCTAACCGTTTGTGTGCGATTTGTGTCTTTTTGACACATTTGCACTTTAACTATCCTTCTGTGTATCAAACATGAGACAAAATGTTTGTAAAGTTTGCTTTAAAGCTCAAAGTTTACCTCTCTCTCAAATTTGGCCAAAGGCAGGCTAACAGTTTCCCATTGTTCTCAGTCTTTCTGGTAAGCTAAGCTAAGCAAAGCTAATCACCGATGATACACATCTGACACACACAGATGTGTATCATCTTCTCCTTTCATCCCGGATTAAAAGATGCTTTAACGTAAGAATGAAGACATGTTGGGATGGTCTGATGTTTGTTTCACAGTACTATGTTGTTTAATTGGACTGTAAACCAGATCAGAGGTACACACTACACTCGTGAGTAAACGGATATTAACTTTATTTATTAATGACACACAGCCACAGTGTGTTTCAACCAGATTAAACATCACACTGAACACAGTGTGTGTGTGTGTGTGTGTGTGTGTGTGTGTGTGTGTGTGTGTGTGTGTGTGATGGACCCTTTAGGTGTCTTATGTCGTGTAACCACAGAAGATAAGTGTCAGTTTCCATGACAGTATGAAACTTCGCCTGTTGTGATCTTAATGTTTTGTTTGGGGGCGGGGCCTCCTGTCATCGTCTCACCTGATAAACCAAAGACAAGCTGCACCTGTGTCTCATTTCAGGAGTGTCATCCTTTTAAGTAGTGGTTCTCAAGTAGGTTGCAGAGCCGTTTTTCATTTCATTTCTACATTTGTTCTTTAATAATGTATCGTCTGCTGTGACAGAGACCAGTAACCAACATTTAAAGCTGCATCATCGACATATATAGATATCAGAAGCTTGGCAGGTCGTCGTCCAATTTCAATTGGCGTGCAATGAATCTTGGGATACAAAGCATGCACAGGATGTATCCTTTGTTGGCCGGGGAAAGGACACATTTGTTCGCCCCGTTTTAAATTAAATGTATTAATTGATTAAATTTTAAACCAAGGCGGACTAAAAAAGACATGCTGAGGTACGGTACAGATTGGGGTTAGGGTTACACTTCATCAGTTAAATATTTTCATTCTCTGCTCTGTGAAATTTTGTTTCCCCTTGCAAACAGCACGACATCTGGTGCTTTTATTTTGAAGGTGGACAAAC
Source organism: Labrus bergylta (assembly GCF_963930695.1). Lineage (NCBI taxonomy): Eukaryota > Metazoa > Chordata > Actinopteri > Labriformes > Labridae > Labrus > Labrus bergylta. The sequence goes on from NC_089197.1 coordinate 35,917,335, forward strand.
TGAAGTTTGGTGCTTTTATTTTGAAGGGGTACAAACTGAAGTGTTGTGCTTTGTGCGCTGTTGACTCAAATCACAACACTTGGAAGCTCGTCAATAAACGGCTCGCGGTCAGCCAGAAAAAAGGTTTTGCTCAGGTGTTGACACAGGTCAAAGGTCAACATTTCAATCACAGATGTGGATATTTTAAATAAACGGTTATCTCCACTTATTAAAGCAAGGTAACATACTGTGCTGAGTGAGGCGAGAGAGGGTCAGAGCTGTGTAGAGCCCTCTCTTTCTTTGGAAAATAGAAACGGGGTGTTAGGGTTAAAATGGGTCGTCGCGCTCCATCGCGCTGTGTCACTCGCGGGCAGTTAGGACACTCCAACAGTACAATAGACTCAAGCTGATTTTGTCGCTGACGCTTGCTCGCATTGAGTGCTGGCAGAACAGGATGTAAGGGTGGATGCAAAGTACAGCCGCATAGAAATTATGTCCCCCATTTTTGTATTCTCCTGCAAGGTAGGCTACATGCAATTAGCCACAACACTGGGACATGACTCTACACCCCGCCCCCCCACCGCCTGTGAAAGGAGACAGCCTTTGTTGTGTCACAAGACGTTTTCTGTCTTCAAAGTATGCTGCCCCTGAACTGAGACACTGCGTCAGTTTATTCACTCATGATGTGTTCTATGACTTTATGTTAAGAAAAGACTACAACTGGGTGCGCGCTGGTGGCGCAGTGGTTAGGGCGCACGTCCCATGTATTGAGACTCTCGTCTTGAGCAGTAGGCCCAGGTTTGCTTCCACCCATGGCCCCTTTCCGCATGTCATTCCCCGCTCTCTCTCCCTGGTTTCCGACTCTGTCCACTGTTCTCTCTCTGCATTAAAGGCACGAAAAGCCCAAAATAAATCTTTAAAAAAAAAAAAAAAAAAGACTACAACTAAGAACAAAAGTGTGGACTGACCAGTTTGGACTAGCCTGATCCTCCTTATTGGAGACATGGTCTTATCAGAGAAGTTAATACAGATGAAGTAAAGAGTCCTTCGGTTCAGCACCTTGAACTCTCTCTGTGACTTCTTTGAAAGTCGTCCAACAGCAGCGACAAGCAGACGCACACATCCTTGGTTTTGGTCTTTTCACCAAGTAATTTGTTGACAGTATCAAATCAAACTTTCATCACATCTGAAGTCTTTAAAATCTGCTACGTCATAGTTTAAATACTGATTTCAGACAAACGTGCTGTTCATATATTTCATCATTTTGTCTTGTTTGTGAATGTTTGTTTGTACCTCTTTTCATGCCGAATAAAGACTCTTTGGTTGATTCAGGAGTGACTCTGGTTTCTGTTCAAACTGCAGCTTTAGAGAAATATGTTCATGATGATGTCATGGCGGCAGAGATCCGTCTGTCCTGCATGTTTCCAGGACGGTCCACGCCCAAAGATTCCAGGTACTGACGACTAACCGCCATTTCTGAGGGTAAATAATCTGTTTGTGTGTCTCTTCTGTGAACAGCTGAAATAACACAATGCCAAAGTAGAACAGGACAGGGTGTGTGAGGTGTGTTTGGTGTATTTTGGGCGGTGGCGGCAGCATTTCTCTGAGACTGAATGGAGGCTTTTTAAGGACTCTTCAGCCCCTCGCTCCGTAGCTCCTCACACACGTTCACCTCTCTCTCTCTTTCACAGATGATTTTTACCCAATTTTAACGAGAACATATAGTTCTGCTGGCTGTGCACAGACGGAGACCATGTCATGTTAGAGCTGGTTTAATATAATGGCTAAACTGTGAGACTGTGTCCCTCAATAAAAGGATTCTTGTTAGAAAACCCTCCAAGGCGTGTTTATTTGAACACATAGCTTTTCTTTGCGTTTTGACCTTTCGTACACAAACTGTGTTTCAGGTCTCTGTAATCTCTCTGTTAGTAAAACTCCTTCCAGGGTGAAGATGTTCAGAAACTCTGTTTAAGGTGTTTCTGTGAAGACGGGGAGAACGTCACGCTCTGTGTGACGTCATCGTGCGACGCTGTCACTTCAGTTTACATGAGATTAGTGCGATGACAGAATTAACCAAACTAGGGCTGCTGCTAAAGATGCTAACTGGACTTTTTACACGCTCACACATACACACACAGTTACTCTCCCACTTTTTGCTGATGTCGTCCTGTACATGTTTAAGTCGAATTTTCTCCCCAAACGTCTCACCCTGCTTTCTTTTAAACCTGAATCACTGACATGGAACACTTAACCTGAGGAAAAATATGGATAGAGAGGATTTAGTTATTTCCTTTCCTTTTTATTTTCATACATAATAGGTAGATAAATATAAGCGACTGGATGTCCTGGAAACATCTTGACAGCAATTGAAAAGATTCAAGTCACATAAGAGGACTGAATGACTTCTTTTTTTATTTTATTACATTCTCAAACAAACAACACATTTCGCCTGCATGGCTTCATCAGGTTTGTGACACAAGACAAAAAAACGGTGTTTCGAAACAGGGTGCAGCTGCACTCAATTCAATCAGCATCAGCAGTTTCCACATATGGTCATGTTTCATTACATTTCACACTATGTATTTTTTTTTATGTAAAGGGGTCATATTATGCTTTTTCTGGTTTTATATGCCCTTTAGTGTGTTTTCCATGTGTCCTGTGCATGTTTAGGCACATCTATGTGCAAAAATTCAAAGTCCGCAGAAACGCGGCTTCTCCTAGCTTCTCAAATGTAGCGCTTGGTTCTAGCCCCCCTTGAAAAATTTTTGCCAGTGTGACGTCTTGTCAGTGTGATATCACTGATCTAAGCCCATTGGCTCGTTGTGGCAAGCCCTGCAGTTCACGTTGCACGCCCGTTAACTTCTGTAGCACGCCCACGATATGCGGTAGCACAGTAGTGCTAAGGTGCTAATGTTTTTGCTCCCTTCAGAGCTAAAGTGGCTGCATTCCCAATATGATAAAAGGGGCGGGACATTTCCAAAAACCGTGCTGAGCGACTGACCAATTACGGCAGAGCTGACAGGCCGACCAATCAGATCAGACTTGGCACACGTGGGCACTTCAGAGCCTTAGAGAGAGAGTCAGAAGCGAGCCGGTGCATGGAGCGGCAGTACATGAAAACAGACACTTTTTTAAAACTTTAGTTATTGTGAACATACTTTAGTAGGTACATAGATTAAATATACGAACCCCAAAAAGGGCATAATATGGGCTCTTTAATACATACCAACACATCGTAATATAGCCTACAATATATTCTTATTTTGTAGGTAAAATAAGTTATCATACTCCACACCAGGTGATGGCGGTAATGGGCCAATTTCGTTGTGTGTCAACCGCCAGAAGTCAGGAAGAAGAAGAAGACGTCCGTAGGCGTTTATTGCTGGATTATTAAGGCTTTTCCCAGAGTTTACACAGGATTAATTGAATTTATTTTATAATACATAATCGGCTACAAAAACCGAGCACGTCCTGAGTATGTACACCTTCAATATAACTGTTAAAAGAGTGTATAAACTGATCGAAGAACCGGAGCTTCAAGCTAACCGGAGAAGTTTAGCTAATAATGTTCATTCTTAAGCATTGAGCTTTAATTTTAATAATTATGTTAAATCCCGGAAGTTAGAGCTGAACACGCGGAGATGTTGTTCAGTCAATGTACAGAAACAGATTTCAGCTAACGCCAACATGCTAACTGTTATCATGTTAACGCCAACATGCTAACTGTTATCACTGTTGTTGGCTAGAAAAACGTTTCCCTGCGTTAGCCTGAAATCAGCCGGTGTATCGTTGTAACGAGTGACCGTGTCATCTGGTGACCTCCTGTTGGTTTTAGTAGTTCAAATTACATTACTAAAAGGGACCCAGTATTGAGATTGCAGACAAACTCCTGCACGCTATCTAACCTTCGCAAAAGCAAGAGAAAACGTTTTGCGCAGTTAAGACAGAGTGCAGCATTCATTCCTCTCCTACCATCAGACATAGATGTAGTATTTTTCAAAGGTCCACTCAGTGAGATGTGCAGTGAGTGAAATGATAAAGTGAGCTTACTATACGATCAGACATTAAGGAAACATGCTATGTTGAAGTGCTGGCTTCTCTGACAACAATGCAGCAGCCAGTATGTCCTCCTTCTAACTTTAGATTCCTGCTCTTTATTTACCTGTTTGCCTCCGCAGGTTGATGGCCCGCCCTCCCCCTTCCCCCCTCCCCCTCCCCTCCTTTGCCTCCCTTCTCTCCTCTGTGCTCCCCCCAGGCTTCGCTGTGGGGCCCTCGGGGCTCTGTAAGGGGCGACTCGGGCTATGGTGGGTAGGCCGCTCGCTGCAAGCCGGGTCCCTACTTGGGAGGGAGGGTGACACAGAGTGGGCCACCAGGTATCACAGCGAGGGGCTGACTGACAGTGAGGACAGTGAACACACCGTGAAGCCTGCAACAGATCGGAAGGTTAGCAAAGAGGCTGAGGAGGTAGGTTCAAATAAACTTTATTTAAATAAAAGGCATGACCATAGATACATGCAGAGCAGATTTAATCTCTGTTAGGGCTGATTCATTGTTTTACACTTTTCTTCTAACTCTTGCACATTTTTTCTCGGTTTTGGCACTTGAACAGAGTCAGTAAATGTATTTCAGATACTTACAGTTTCACATCTTCACAAAACTCCTTAAACCTCCTTAAGTCTGTTGGGTGAGCTGCATGTGCGAACGCAGTGTTGATTGGCTATTACTCATTAGATAGTGTTGTGGGCGGGACATTAAGTGAGACGGAGGGTGTGTCTGAAATCACTCACTCACTTTAGAGTGAAAACACTGTTTTGTAAAGTGAGTGTCGTCACACCCTGTATAGTCCATGCATTGTGGGATACAATGCAATCCACCCGTGGCCCCCTTCCGCATGTCGTTCCCCGCTCTCTCTCCCTGGTTTCCGACTCCATCCACTGTCCTATCTCTGCATTAAAGGCACAAAAAGCCCAAAATAAATCTTTAAATATCAATACATCAAACGACTGTTGAACAATCAGAACATAAACTTAAATACGATGTCTCTGACTTCTAGCAGTCATCTCCCCTATCATCCATTTACGCATGTGGCTCGCACTGGATTGACTGTTCATTTCTTTTGACTGGTTCATGACGCTCTGCTGACACCCACAAGCGTTAAATGCGTGGTGATTTTCCATTTGTTAATTTCAAAGAGCAATGTACTTCCATGGCGGTAAATATTTCTCCCAACAGCCATGTCAAAACTATATTAAACCACGTATGATGTAGGCTAGCTGCGGCTACTTGGGACGCCAAGACGAGACACACCAACATACATGGCTGCAAACGCACACACACACACCGGAACGCCAACCACCGCACGCACCTGTTTACTTGTAGTGCAACGGAACACGGTTGATCCGCTATCCATATGGACCGAGTCGGGAACCCACATTCAACTTTTTTCCGTCCACTTCCTCCGTGTCTGCTTTTATCAACAATCAATAACTTAACGATCGTAAAGTCAGCCAGCTGTAGTCTGTGACCTTCTCCACACAGACTGTCAGACAGCGCTGCAGTATAGCCAGCAAATATATTCTTATTATTTCTCAATTTCCTGATCTGATCAAATGATCCAAATGATCTGTGACTGAAATCTGTGATTATTTGACATAATACCTTAACTCAAATAAATGTACTTAAACAAATGTGTATGTAAAACGAAAACACAATTTAAAGGAAAAGAGCATCCATCATAGGAAGAGGGTGAAATGAACTGGCAGGATGTGACCCCCTCTCTCCCAATCTCATTACACCCCTCTCCCACAAAATCCCTCTCCTCCCCTGTTCCACTGTTGCAATAAAAAAAAAAATCTTTACCAGATTTAATTGGGGTTTCAGTAACTTAAGCATAATGATAATACATCATTTATAAAATGGTCAGAAATAACAGGAAATGCAGAGATTTCTGTCAAATAAGGTAATACAGACTCAGACTATACTGTTATACGCGGGTCGAACGTTTACTACAGTGCGCATAATCACCCCCCAAAGGCCCATTCTGAGCCAGGAAAAACCCTGCATGAGAGCTCTGCGACGAAGAGGCTAAGAGGCTGTGCTTAGAGAAATCAAAGTTGATAAAAATCAGGAGGGTAAAGATTCTGAGCAGCCCGAGCTCATGGCTAAGCCCAGCCCAGCCATCAGTACAGAAGAAGTGAGACACATTGTTCTCCCATAAACATACACATCTTCCGCCTACAAGCAGTGTGAGTGCAGGCCAGCGCGGGAATGGGGAGAGGGCACAATCATGTTTAAGCACAGTACGAGACAACTTTGCCTAGTGTGAGTGCGCCCTTAGATACCAGTCGTTAGTGGTGTTCGATTTAACGATCTTAAATGAAGGATTTGAACGTGCTGACAATCTGCCAGAGTAGGGAGATTGTAGAACCGGGCTAATGTGTTTATTCTGTCATTCAATTCAATTCAATTCAAAAAACTTTATTTGTCCCCGGGGGGCAAATCAAAGGCACACAGAACAGTAAATTAACAACAGTGCAAGTAAACAAAACATTTTAACCTAAATATAAAGTGTCAATTTAAATACAACTTAAAGCTTAAACTTAACTTAAAAATACAAAATATAAAAGAGTAGATATAAGTGGACAGTGATCGGACTAACAGATGTAAACAGATGTAACCATAACTATGTGCAGTAGTGACCAGATGTAAACAGAACTATGTGCAGTAAACGAGAAATATATATATATATATATATATATATATATATATATATATATATATATATATATATATATATATATATATATATATATATATATATGTATGTACAGAGCTATGTGCAAGTAGGCAAATACTAAATGATAAGTTATTAAGGTGCATGGTGACTAATGGAACAACAGAACTAATATATACAATATAACTGTAAAGGTAAAAATGAGATAAATAAAGTGACCGTAGTGCAATGATGGATAAGAAACAACAGGAATAAATTAACCAGAACTGTATGAATACTGATATAAAATGGATAGAATAAAGTGATGTAGTGCATGAGACCAGATAAAGCAGAGGCAGTTAAGGTGCATGGCAAATATAAAGGAAGTGAAAAAAGCAAGTTCACAGCTGAGAGTGTGCATTGGGTGAGAGGTGTTGGTGTCTGTTGGGGGGGGGTTAGGAGTTGAGGAGCTTGACAGCCCTGGGAACAAAGGTTGCTCTTCTCCTCTGTGTCCTGCAGCAGGGACAGCGAAGCCGGCGTCCTGAGGGGAGCCACTCAAACGCTGGGAAGAGAGCGTGTGAGGGGTCCTGCATAATCCGACCTGCTAGCCTGATTGTCTGTTGCTCATAGATCGATGTCAAAGTCTGTTCTGGAGGGTGGTGGAGTGGAACCAGCAGGTTATAGAAAAAGTAATAATGCTGTCATGCTGTAGTCATGCTGTAGTTTATTCTCCTACACCAGGGATGTCAAGTCGGAAAATGTATTGAAAAATATTTTGAGATTTTTTATAAATTAAATATTTGTAACACGTATTTTCCCCGAATTGTATTAAAACCTATGTAAAATTAGCAACTTAAAGGTTGATATCATGACATGAATATTAATTAAACGGGGCACTTTGAACTGTCTTCTCAGCAGGGAGTATCATAAAAAAGACGAGTGGCCGAGTGCACGAGCGAGATCGAAAGAGCGATATTTCTTTAGTTTTATTTGCTCACAAGTTGCCAGAATTGTATCAGAGCTACGGGACTTAACCGCTGCACTGCACGCGCATCATGACGGTCTTCAGCTCTGTCCACACTTCTTACCAGTTTATCCTGTCTTGTCTGATGTAAAACAAAAGTTTGGCTGATAATAACAAAGCTTCCTATAGAGTGAGCCACAAAGACCGTCTCCACACACATCCACACAAGTGTAGGTTGTGGACACTGGCATTGAGCCTGATGCATCTCCCGACTAGATTTACCTCTGGTTATTGTAAAAACAGTAAATTAAAATGAATATTAACTGATTTTATTTACAGATGGTTAATTTTTAGGTCACCCAGAGGTGAACGTGTTGTGTTGATCACCTAAAAGTTTCAGCGTGACATCACTTCTAAATGCTGTAGCCTGCTGTTGCACCTTTATCACCAGCTTTAATCAGACCGTAAAAATATAACTATTACTGAACATTTCATTCTTATACAAATACAATATCACGCACAGGCTGCCCGATCATACAGAGGTCTGCTGGTTTAACGTGGAGCAGCGCTAAAATGCTTCCTCGAATTGCCCACGGAGATGGCACAGATTCATGGTGCATAAAAAGTCAGTGACAGAGTTAGATCACGATATTGCAGACACGGAGAAGAACGGACTACCAGACTAGTATCAGAAGTGTTTTAACTGAGTTTACTTAGTTGAAGAACGTGCACTCCACATGGAGCTGATCAGACTGCAGTGATCAACGCTGAAGGATCAATTCAAGTCTTTTGGTTTGGAAACATGTTATCATTTTATAATGCCTAACACTAAAATACCTGAAGATGACTGTTTGCATCAAAGACACTCTGTGTGTTTGTGATAACTTATTCATGTGAGCAGGTTTTATCTTTAATGAACCTTAAGGAGTGCAAACTGTGCTGTGGCCTGACACACACAGATCTAAAGTCTCTCTCTCTCTCTCTTTCTCTCTCTCTCTCTCTCTCTCTCTCTCTCTCTCTCTCTCTCTCTCTCTCTAGTAATGCACTGATCCCAGGGCAGGTAGAATAACATGTGTCAAAGTTTCTATAACCTTGAACAGCAATAGTAAAACATAATATAATAATCTGAAACAAAATATAATTATTGATGTTGTCTTCTGTAATGTTATATATTTAAATATTTCCATGACAGATTTAACCCCTCTGCTTAATGTACTTTTACATTTTATGCGTTAACATGCAGTTTTCTATACAAATACCTTTTTTTAATCATACATTAGCCTATATATCCATTTATTGAGTTATAGTGATGTCTGCAAAATTAGTTCTATTGGGCCCCCGACCCAACAGAACTTTGACACCCCCCCCCGAAACGTAACTTAACTTAAGAGTTAGTCCGTAAAAACAACTCCATCCTGGTTATATGTAACTGTTCTGAATTTTTTTCAAACCGACACGGCGTGAGCAACAGTTAACTTATCTGCATAGTTTGCACAGTTAAGTTTTCAAGAAACCGTTTAACGTGCCGGAGAGACGTTCACAGTCTCCAGAGAGTCAAACAGAGCGGAGCTCAGACAGACAGTGATGAGAGATATAACCCCGGTGTTTAAAATGTTGCTGTCGGTGTTTTCTGCTCTCTCTCAGTTTTTAAAAGTTACTATGAAGCTTCTCCACTCGACGCTCATTGTGTGCAGCAGGCAGGTGAGAGTGAGTAACTATGGTGACTGTCTGTCTGTCAATCAACGATGTCCCGCCCCCTCTATGAATTAAACTCTTCTGTCAGTAAAACTTACTTTGATCATGTGTCACAGAATGAACACATTCTGTATTATGTTTGAAAACTAAAAAAACTTAAGTTAGTCCAATGATGTCGTAAAAAACAACAAAGCCTATGAACACAGGCTGCAGAGCCTGTATGAAGCTACAGCTGCAGAGCTAAAATAGATCAGAAACACAAGAACTCGAAGTCTACATGTTTTTAAATGAATGCATCGCTGCATGAAAATGTTCCTGATGAACATAAAAAGAGGACACATAACTAAATCATAATTTCAGTGGTGAGGAAAACCTTCAAATTGTAAATATTGATCAAATTGAGGGAAAGACATTTCTGTTGCTAAAGATGTTCTGGGTGAGAGACCTCCTGACCTCCTTCAAATATGTTTTTCAAATAGACTGTGCATTTAAAAACATTATACAGGGAAGTAAGTTTGGTTGAACTGGTCAGTAACTTGCAAATTTGTCTAAAGAACAGTATAAAAAAATTGTGATTAAAATTGTGTTCGTGATTTTGCAGAAATCGTGATATGATATTTTTCCCATATCGCCCACCTCTACCAGTCGGCACGGCCCGTGTTTGAGGAGACCAGCAGGAGTCTCTACACAGAGGAGACCATACAGAAACAAACAGACAACGTTTGTGATTATTAACCTTTTTGTTGTTGTTGTTTTTCAGGCTCTGGTGATGACATCAGCAGATAAGGAAACATTCAAACAAAGCAGCGTCTGGATCAGGTGAGTCTCACGCAGGTAACAGCAGGAAGTAATCACATGCACTCTGGATACTATCTAGATAATTACGGGAGGACTGCTCCGGAGATTCTCCCGACCTGGATGTTTACACATGCTCCTCACAGTGGGAGACTATCCCTGTCAGACAGGAAGGGGGGCGGAGGGGTCTCCTGAGGTAAGACGTGACATAAAAACTCGATAATAAGAATATTTGTCTTTGTATCAATGCTGTGTGTAGTTGAAGAGAATCTCAATGTGAACTAAAGAGTGGAGAAGAACATACTGGAGAACAGGAAACATGCAGCAGCAGGTTCATTAGAGCACAGAGATGGTAGAGGTGGCGTGCAGACAGTCTATGGTGGTGCAGCGATCACAGGGAATAAAGGACACCACCCCCTCCCACTGGCTCCAGGTGAATTCTCCTGATTATATCCTGCTGCGTTCTCGCATCAGATCACTCTGACTTTCTGCAGAATAAATACTAACTTCTTTAAAAAAAACACACATTTGAAGTAATATTATGGTTAAAGACATTACACACAAATGTAAATGACCAGAAAGAGAAGTTCACACTAGGCCAGAATCATACTTTACTGTGCTGCTTTGGCAACATGGATTGAGAGAGAGAGAGCGAGAGCAAGTGAGAGAGAGCAAGCATTAGAGAGAGAGAGTGCAAGCGAGAGCAAGCGAGAGAGGGAGGGAGAGAGAGAGAGATTTTGAGATTTACAAAACAACTTTATTTACAATAATTAACAACAATTAACAACATACTTTTATACAGCATAAAGAAACTGAACAGTTAATATCACACAATTGACTTTTTAGATGCTAAAAAAGGGTTTAAGATGAGTTTCTTGTCTTCTACAGAGCAGATTATCCCTCCATAGCACCATGTTTCAATGAAATCTTTAAAATTAGTCATCGCTTTAAAGAAATGAAAGTCCACCCAGACTCTGGCTCTCACAAGGGAAAGGAAGAGGTCAGTCACTTCCTTTCCTTGCCTGTTCTCCAACTCTTTCTTCCTGCTGAGATAGATTGCCAGTTTTGCTTGTCCTGATAAAAAGTTTAAAAGTTTCCATTTAACCGCGATGGTTTTGTTGTACCCTGCTCCAAAGATAAAAACTGTGTTTTTGTTTTTTTTAAGATTTATTGTGCCTTTAATTGAGAGATAGGACAGTGGATAGAGTCGGAAACCAGGGAGAGAGAGTGGGGAACGACATGCAGGAAAGGAGCCACAGGCCGGACCCGAACCCGGGCTGCCCGCTTGAGACTACAGCCTCCATATATGGGCGCCACCAGCGCCCCGATAAAAACTGTTTTTGACCATGTCTCATTAAAACCCATAAAAACCTTCTTTAAAACCCCAAACAGATCGCTGAGTCTGACACACTCTGAAAGGCAGTGAATTTTTTTTTCAAAATGTTTGTTTAGACACAGAAGGATTAAAACGAGAGACAAAAGAGTTTATGGCTATTGCTCCATTTAAAATCCTCCATTACAGATCACCAGATCTCTTGTTCAGAGGGCTTTTATAAAAAACCCTCCACACTGGCTTGATGTGGTCAGCCACTTTCAACCATTGTCTCCACTTGGTGTCCACTCTGTTTTTCAGTACATTCTCATTTAAAACTTTAACACACACACAAAACAGTTCCTTACCTCTAACGTTATAAAAGTTCAAACATTTGTCATCAGTCCCTTTTGAATGTCTTTCACGTCAAACACAAGAATTCATTGTGAGGCCTATTTCAGGAAATAGACCACTGTCAATAGGTACTTCCTTCCTGCTACAGTAATCCTGCAGCATCTCCTTCTCTTCCCCCGTCAGTCTGAGACGCAACAGTCTGAGCACTCTGTCCACAAAACTTGCAGACCGGAGACCAAGAGCAGTGGTCACTGCTGCTGTATTGTTCAGTTCAGGTCCAGCTACGTCCACGATCTGTCTCAGTGTTTTGTTGTCAGTGGAGATAAGAGCTTGCTTGAGGCCCATTAAAGATGTGATCCCCATAGATCAGAGGCTCCTCCAGCAGCCAGTGTGCACAGTGTGGGCTCTAGTCTTTTCCATAAAAACAGTTTCCAGGTTTTAAAAAGGCTCTGATAAAAAGCAGACAGGTAGCACAGATTAAAACAGTCAGTATTCATTAAAAACAGTGAGGAGTCCAGTCCTAATCTGTTCACTTTTTTAAAAAATGCTGCTGGCCACTGGTCTCCAGACCACATCAGCTTGGCCAGTGAGGAACTTCTGTAGGAACTGGATTCTGAAGGCGGCTACTCTGCTGGCCAGGTGGACCAGACCCTAAATCTCTTTAGGTAAAAACAGCACAGCCTGTGGAACCCAATGCAGCTTGTCCCAGAAAAAGTCCAACATCACTGATTGCAGTTGTTTAAGGAGTCCAGCAGGGGCTCGATAGATGCCATCTTGTGCCCGAGTCCACAGGAGACCAAGGGTGCGTTCGAATTGTCCCTCCTATCTCCTTTCACTATCCACTTTACCTTAACCCTGGGGAAAACGTCATGAGGTTAAGGAAAGTTGTTAGGAGAATTCATAAAGGACTTAGGGAAAGGCGATCTTGTTGCTCTGACAATCTGACCACATTTCCACTAGGTGACGTAATTAAATGCTACGGGCCGGCGGAGGTTAATGACGTGGGTCCGCCGTGTTAAACTACAACGTTCCGAAAATGGACTACAAAAAACGCATCTAAAAAACGTTCCCCTGTGCCTTCTTACTGGTGAAATAATCCTAATCACCACAAGGTTGGGATTGAAATAAAAGCAATATAGACTACCAGGCTACAAGTAACAAAAGTGAAACCATCACCTTTCTGTCCACTCAGAAATCAACTTTAAAATAAGTATGAAATTAATTGTTACATTTATGCAAGACAAGAATGTACAACTGAAGAAATGCACTAAACATTCTGAATTGTGGGGCGCGCTGGTGGCGCAATGGTTAGGGCGCGCATCCCATGTATTGAGACTCTCATCTTGAGCGGTAGGCCCGGGTTCGCTTCCACCCGTGGCCCCTTTCCGCATGTCATTCCCCGCTCTCTCTCCCTGGTTTCCGACTCTATCCACTGTCCTCTCTCTGCATTAAAGGCACAAAAAGCCCAAAATAAATCTTGAAAAAAAACATTCTGAATTGAATGAAATATGTTGAATAAAACATCATCTGGCTCAAAATGTCTCTGATCCCTTTTTACCTGAAAGACAGGGTGATGTTTTTTTATGGTGATTATAATCTGATTATATGGCTTTGCATAATATCTCAAGAACCTGAATCAAGGCAAGGGTTTCAGCATCTGTGACTGAAGGAAAGTTTAACGTTATTTATGATATTGCTTACGGCTGCCAAAACACTCAAAGTGGATAAATAACGAATGCAAACTGAGCATTGGCTGCAATAAAAGTTAAACTCACTTTGATCGTTTTACAAAATCAGCATATCGTTCATAGTTCGCCTACGTGTTAAAGATTGTTGAAAGTTGTTCAAGGTATATTATTGCAATGGTAACTTGCATGATTTCCGTCCCTTTTCTGTCATCATAAATGTTCGTGAACGGTCGAATGCGCGAGTCACTTTAAATGTTGTGGCCGCAAGGAATTGTGGGGCGGCATATCTCATCTCCTTTTGTAAAGGATGGTCCTGTGTATCCTATGCTAAAGGAGGTTATAAAAGAAGCATTGACCCACCTTTCCTTAACTTTTAGAGAATTCGAACGGCTCTTATCATGGCCACCACTTAAATGCTTCCGGGGTTAAGGTAAAGTGGATAGTGAAAGGAGATAGGAGGGACAATTCGAACGTACCCCAAGTTGTTAATGATGAGCACTCTTCCTCTGTACGACATTTGTGGCAGCAGCCACCTCCACTTCTCCAGCCTCCCCTTCACTTGCTCCACCACCTCCTCCCAGTTTTTCTGTACAGTGAGCTCATCCCCTAAAAACACACCAAGATACCTAAAACCATTTCTTCCCCATGTTAGTCCTGCTGGTAGGTTGGGCAGCGCATGTGATTTAAAACCAACTGCTAACCCTTCACTCTTCCCCCAATTCACGTTTACAGATGATACTAGACCAAATTCCTTCACAATGTTTTCTATTAAAAACACTTATTTTTGATTTTTTATCATGACAATAACATCATCTGCATAGGCTGACACAATAAAATGTTTAGAACAGTGAGGTAAAATTAACCCTTCAATGGAAGACCGTATTTTACACAACATGGGTTCAATAGAGATGGAATATAACATCCCTGAAAGAGCACAACCTTGTCTTCTTCTCTTAATTTTAAAAGGTGCACTTAGTCCTCCATTGATTTTCATTTTTACACTCTCAATGTCCTGGTACAAAACCTTGATCATAGCATTGAAACCAGGGCTGAGACCAAAACTCTCCAGAACTTTCCAGAGCTGCTACTGTGGCTCAGGATAACCTGACCCCCCCACTACTGCTGCTACTGTGGCTCAGGATAACCTGACCCCCCCACTACTGCTGCTACTGTGGCTCAGGATAACCTGACCCTCCCCCCCCCCCCAAGTCCTACTGCTACTGTGGCTCAGGATAACCTGACCCCCCCACTACTGCTGCTGTCGTGGCCACCGGGGCAGCTAGCACTGGCCGCCGGGGCTGCCGCGACACAAGACCGGCCTGTCGGCAGCAACCATCTCGGCAGCCGAGACATAAGGCCTGCCTGTCGGCGGCGGTGAGGACGAGCAGCCCGGGCCGGCTCGAGCTGGGGCGGACTGGTAGTGTCGGTACTCTCACTGTTTGCCTGTGGACACAGACATAGAGTCTGTTTTCTGCCAGGAATTTCCAAGATCAATTCTGGAAGAAATCTCTGAATCAGTTGAGGAAATGGCCTTATGTGTTGAAGTAAATATGTCAGTAAATGTTTTTATTACTATTTTTCTACTGCTATGCTGTATATTTTGGAAAAACTGTATCGATCAAATTTCCCTCTGGGATTAATAAAGTATTACTGATTCTGATTCTGAAATCGAGGACCTTAGTGGGAGTGGCCTGCGGTGCTGTGCATTCTGGGATTTGCTGTCTTTCATCCACATGAGCCAAAAAGACACTTTCTGCCTTTTCTCGGCCAAAAAGGCACCAACTTCAAAATGTATTTCACATTTCTACTACATATATGACCCAATGTCAATACAGATTCATGTTTCAACGGGTGAAGTATCCCTTTAAGTACTCGGACAGGAGAGAAAGCAGACACCATTGGTATATAGGGAGGCAAACACCTGGGTCTACCTGATGTAACAAGCTTTTCTTTCTCTGAGTTACTCCACAGACACAACTTCGATAAAACCATTAACACAAGTGGTAGCCAGCTTTTGGAGCTCTGTGGCACACTGGGTCTGTACATCGTCAATGGCCGTTTACGAGGAGACTCCCTGGGTCGGTTCACATTCAGCTCAGCTCTCGGTAGCAGCACGGTTGACTATGCCATCACGGACCTCGACCCGATGTCTCTCAAAGCTTTCACAGTCAGCCCGCTTAGCCCGCTGTCAGACCACAGTAAGATCAGTGTCTATTTAAAGAAGGCTCTCAGTAACTCTGAGCCCAGCCAACTCTTAAATCCTAAAAGTGTATACAAATGGAAATCTTACAGCACAGTGTTGGGGTTTTATCTAGTCAAATTTGGTTATATTATTAATAATTATATTTAATTAATTGTTAATATAAATAACAATATTAATAAACTACATTGAATCAACTCGGGGGCACCACTTTAAGAGCAGAGAACAAATAACCAAATATCACTAAAATCAGTCTAAAATTAGTTAATTAATTACTAATATTATTAATAATTAATAACATGTATTTAATGAATTGAAGGCGTGGAATCCGTACACAAAGCCCTCGCACCCAGCATATATCGCAATGCAAATACACCAGTAACCACAAACAACTGCTCTCTTGAATTATAACAGAATTTATTTAAACAAAGTAACATCAATCCAAAATCAATGAACTTAATCAAACAAAGAACTATTACAAGCGAATCTAAGCAATCAAACATTATCAAGCAAAACTTGTGAATGAGGTGTACAAGTGTAGTTATGTATGTGTGTGTTTGTTTTGTGCGTGCTTGCGTGCGTGGCTGAGAGAGAGAGAAAACAAGATGGTGGAGAGAGACAATGGGACAAAATGGTGGACAACAAAGGAAGCCGTGTGGCTGCCTTTTGAAATAGTTGAGCTCTCTGAGCTGAGTTCAGTAACTGTTACTTAAACACCAGAAAGCCAGTGGCCAGACTTTGATTCAACGACGGGTACACTGGTCTTTCTGTTTGTGAAAGCCTGAAAACTAGCATAGCATTGAATGAAAACACACAGAGGCAAACACGGCCATTCATCACAATAAAACAAATGCAGCGGCTTACAACAGATAATAAACAGAATGTGACGTCTCATCAACAATAATGCATAATTATCAGTGGTTATAAAAGAAACATAACTATTTCTGAAACTATTTCTGCCCAGACCAAAGCTCTTACTTGGGGTAACTCCTGGTGATCATTGCAAAGTTGGTTGGATCTCCACTCTGTTGAATATTAAATCAACAGATTCAGGCAAGTTTCCTTCATGGCAGATGTAGGAGGAGGGTAGCAGGATTCAGATCTTCGACCAGAGCGCTGCTCTGTGGTCTTCTGGTTGCAGGAGCCGAGTTCTTTATGTGTCCTTGTGGATTCAGGGTTCAGTGGGCTTTTCTTCAGCGCTCCTGTCTAGTTGCGTTCAATGACGTCTTACAAAAAATCAAAGGAAAGAAACTCTTCTTTTTGCTCAAACCTGATAGCATTTGATTGCGCCCAAAACTCTTAAAAATATGCCGTGGAAGTAGTCAGCTGAATCCTCTGATGCTTGAATTCAGCATGTGAAGAGCTACCTAGACTGAGCAACCTCAACTCTGGAGTTTAACCTATGCAAGCCAAGAGGAGGAAAGGGTTTGTCTCCTAGACTGCTGGAGTCCATCATATGTGTGAGGCGATTGCTTTGCAGGACTGGGGCTGCCTGTGGGTTTACCTCGGGCCTCCCTCAATGGGGATAGAGAATTCAGACCCCCACTTTACACACCTATTTGTTAGTTGCTGTTGGGGGGTGCTGGGACTAAGACGCCTTTGTATAGTTCCCTCCAAAACAACTCTAGTCAGGCTTGAGAACTGCAATACAGGCCTGAGTCCTTTGTACAGCACACATGGCTGAGGTCCAACAACAAAGAGATACCAAAAAGCGTTTGAACATCCCCAAATTAAATATCTAATTGATTTATTTTTCTCTAAATCATTTCCCCATAACAAAGATGGAAAAAATTCTGCTTTTGATCAAGTACATTTTGGTAAATTCGCATTTATATCAATACTGAAAACATCTAATCAAAAACCAAAACAATTAAGTAATAAATGGTTTGATCATGGTTGAAAAAATATGAGAAAGACCTTTAGAAAGTTATCAAATGAGAAAGACAGAGACCCAAAGAATCCAAATATACGGCCGAGCTCCGGCTTCAGCATCGTCCAGCCCCGCGACCTCAGCAGCCGGTGCTGCCTGAACATTTCCCCGCATGTGATTTTTTTTTTCTGAAGTCCTCTTGGTGTTAAAGTTTAATTTGTGTCTCTGACAGAAATACACACACGCACACATAGTTTAAAATACTGTTACTGTACTCATGACGATGATGAGTGTCTCATTCATTCACCTGTTTTTTCCTCATCAGGTTTGCCTGCCAGGTGCGGAGCAGAGCCCTGCAGAATGTGACCGTGCGGTGTGTCTGTGGAGAGGTGTGTGTGTGTGAGTGTGTGGACTTGTGTCTGCGTGTGTGTCGGGACATCCAGCCGGGGTCAGAGCTTCTGCAGTACGATGATACACTGAGGAAAATAATGACGACAGATCAACATGGCGGACAAGACGCTGCACACACAGGTAAAAATACTGTAAACACACGCACACTCACACATATATTCCAAGTTCCAAATTGAAATCACAGATTTGTTTAGGTCAGTATGACCCTGACATCAATAATGTCTTTTCTGTATATGCAAAGCCTGTGGAAGAGTTTGGGAGAATTGGCATAGCAGGGACACAGCTTCAGACGTGTTCTGCTACTCCATCTCTCCTCCGGAGTATTCTTGTCTATAAACTTTCTTCAACTTAAGTCATATGAGTCTCCTGAATCGTTGCGTGTGTGAAGTCAAGTTCTTCGTAATTTCCTCAACAAGGGGTGGCAATCGTGCTTAAGCATGGTACGGGAAAACTTTGCAGAGTGTAAGTGCGCCCTTAGAGTCAAACAGCAGCTAAACCAATGCCTGTATATAAAGATGGACGGCACATCTCCACCTCCTCTCGCTGAGCAAAAATGATCACAAAATCCTCCCAGGACGTTTGGAGGCAGATTTTGTGCAATCATGGTGTGTTACACTTGAATAACGAATTAAAACTAAACTTCTAATGACACAAACCATGTTTGAGAAACGTTTAAGTCATGTGTAGTTTAACTTTTATAGTTTGAATTTGTTAACATGTAGGAGGCGGAGCTAATGACTGCATTATATCTATAGGAAGAGCTACTAATATTGGGGAGCTGTCATGTCGTCAATCCAGATATGTTAATGAAATTACATCTTGGAGACTGACAAGAAAACATCTGATTTTCTTCATCATTGATTTAGTGTTATTCATCTTTGAACAGTTCACAGGCTGCAGCACAGAAGAGAGCCAGAGCCAGACACCGCCAACATGTCAATCATTCAGGAGGACAAACAGGAGGAGGAGGTCAGACAGGAGGAAGAGGTCAGACAGGAGGAGGAGGTCAGACAGGAGGAGGAGGAGGAGGAGGAGGGCAGACAGGAGGAGGAGGAGGTCAGACAGGAGGAGGAGGAGGAGGACAGACAGGAGGAGGAGGTCAGACAGGAGGAGGAGGAGGTAAGACAGGAGGAGGAGGAGGACAGACAGGAGGAGGAGGTCAGACAGGAGGACAGACAGGAGGTGGACGTCAGACAGGAGGTGGACGTCAGACAGGAGGAGGAGGACAGACAGGAGGAGGAGGACAGACAGGAGGAGGAGGTCAGACAGGAGGAGGAGGAGGAGCACAGAGAGTCACCTAGATGCATAAGGAGGAGGAAGCTAAGCTCCCACAGGAGGAGGAGCGTTCACAGAGTCCGAACAGCTGACACAGGCTGTAATAATAATGATAACAATGACCTCCACTCCTGCGTCCTCCCTTCACCTCCTCCCGTCCGCTGCAGCTCCCGCCTGGCTGCTAAACCACGACGCATTCACTGCCGCTCTAACCGTGGGAAACAGCACCCTGATCCCCCCACACAGACAGAGGGGCAGAGTGTGTCCACCACAGACAGGAGGGTGGGGTCCATGAAGGCGTCTGAACGGGACACTGACGATGCGCCTGCAGAGAGTGAGCGGGGGGCAGGGCTCACCTGTACCGTCGCGGAGAGAGAGAGGAGGTACAAATGCTACAGCTGTGGGAAGAAGTTCTTTCAGATCGGACACTTAAAGAAACATCAGTTCAGCCACATGGACCAGAAACCGTTCAGGTGTGACGAGTGTGGGCGGAGCTACACATCTGCAGAGAGCTTCAGAGCTCATCAGGTAAACTTTCTTCATGCTGTCCGTGTCTCCTCAGAGAGTTTTCTTCACCCAAACTCCTTTTTCATGTCTTTATTTTCAAATCTAACCTCTGACTCTGTTGTTTACGTGAGGTGGTGCATCCTTCCGTTGTGCACGATATCCTCAATAAAACCCTGCAGTCTGTGATGAGTCATTATTGTCACAACTTAGTGTGAGCATGCTGAGATGATAGAGAAGAAGATCTGTTCAGATTCTCTTCATGTACCTGATTTTAAACTCTTGTAGTCTGACACGGACTTTAAGGAGGATTTTCTTCTCTAATTGAGCACAATCATATGTTTGACATTTCTGTGCTGACATTTGTGGTTATTGATCAGGCAACATTTTATCAGATTATATTTCTCTCTGCCTGCTCCTCTCTGTGTCCTCCTTGTAAACGACGTCTCTCCGTTCTGTCCTCTTTGTTTCTGACGGCTGACACGAAGTTAGCTGTTGTTTCCTGTTGAGTTTTTTATCTGAATCAGTCATCTGTAAGAATAAAAAATAGTTATTTTTTAAAAACGTGTGTGAGGGGGACTTCCGGTGGCGCTGAAACGAATGGCAGCCTAAAAACCCTGCTCCCAACCGGTCGGATATTTATCCCCTTTGAAGAACATTAAGATATAAAAAACTGTACTGAAACTAAGCATGGAAGGGGATAAACAAAAAAAGACTAAATGTAAACAAGGCTCAAGACGTGGTCAAGGGGAGACAGTCGAAGAAACATACAGCGAGGAGGAAAACTATGAGAACAATGGCGATGCTGACAAAGAAGTAGCTAGCCCCGTCATGCAGGCAATCTATAACAAGATTCGTGCTCTCAGGTCGGATCTTAAAAGTGAAATGAGTGAATTCCGACTTTCCTTTCGTAACGACATGAAGGAGTTGAATGAGTTTAGAGGAGAAATCAACCGGAAACTACAGGTGAGCTACAGGCTACCATAGCAAGAGTGACGGATGTCAAACAGCGTATAGCTGACATTGAAGAATGGGACACGTAGCGAAGGAAGCTCTCACCCAGGCTCTAGAGAACCAAGAGGTCCTGCAGGCTAAGCTAACCGAGCTAGAAGCACGCTCACGCCAGAACAATCACCGTATATACGGAGTACCGGAGGGATCAGAGGGGTCCAATCTATCAGAGTTCGTAATGAAGCTAATAAAATCAGCAGTCGGACTGCCGTTCGCGGACATGGACCTCGGAATACAGCGCTGCCACCGGGCACTTGCCCCAAAGCCTCCCCAAGACGCACCGCCTAGATCACTGATGATTTGCTTCCTCGAGTTCAGAGTGAAAGAACAGGTATTGCATACTACGTGGAGAAAGAAAGATGTTTGCTACGAGGGGAAAAGGATTTATTTTGGTCAAGATAACCCTCCCGAGATTTTGAAGAAAAGAAAGGCATATGTGGGGATACTGAGTGAGCTCAAAGCCAAAGGAATCCGCTTCCAAACGCCACATCCAGCTAAGCTGAAGGTGTGTTTTTGACAGCGGCACCCAGGTCTACGAGAGTGCAGCAGAGGCGGCTAAAGACCTGAAGAAGAGAGGATTCCCTATGGAAAACGTTAAGGAGCCAGACTCTGCAGCGTTGAAGCAGCGGAGATTGGCAACGTGGGAGAAGGCAGGTGCAAATCGCCGCAGACAGGTAGTGGACCACAGGCGGATAAGAGAGAGACTACGGAGCTTTCAGCGTGCTCCACTGGGAGCATCTGTTACTGGCGAGTGAAGCGCCCGAGGGTAAACATCTCCACACTATCGCGGGGTGAGTGGCTATCGACTGGAGCCATGTACCTCTATAGAAGGTAAACCCAGTGACTGTTAATTGAGATATCATCGTGTCATCTGGGACTAACCCCCCAGCTTGGACCCTCATCTTTAACACTGGGCTTCAAAAGAAAAGTGTTATTAACTCACATGTAAAGTGGATGACTTATTACTGCGCTCTAGTCAGTCTACCAGGAGAGTTACTACTATAAATACCCAGATTTTTTTAAGTTGAACCTTATACTTAAGAGTTAAATACTATAGTGTTTCTGTTTCTACCTAAATTGGAATTATATAGGCCTACTTAAGATGATAACGCTTGGGCTTTTGAGTTTTTGACAAACACGAGGATCTCCTCTCAACTTGAGGTTGTATTTGAACTTCGGACTTGGAAGTCTTTGGTTTGTGTTTTTCTGTTTTGTTGTTCATTGTTCATGTTTGGGATATCATGGGTAATGTTACACAGGTGTACACAGTTTGAAAGGAGTATATATATATATATATATTCAAAAACAAAGCTGACATCAAAAACGCACTCCGTGGTTTACCACTTGGCCCTGCAACAGTGACAAGGAGGGTCGAGTCACTGTCAGAGGACGTGGATCGACAAGTGTTAAAAGACTTGTCTCTCTGTGAATATTTTTCTCTACAGTTCAATGAATCCCAGGATGTAATGGACACGGCTCAGCTTGTTGTATTTGTCAGAATGGCATTCCAGGATTCTACAACAAAGGAGGACTTTCTCACTCTTTTGCATTTAAAAGAGAGAACGAGGGGTGAGGATATTTACAATGAGTTTAAAAAATATGTCAGTGAAAACGACATCCCCATTCATAAACTGGTTGCTATTACTACTGACGGGGCCCCGGCAATGCGCGGTGTGCGCGCTGGTTTCGTAGCACTGTGTAATAATGACCCCGATTTTCCTGACTTTGTGAATTACCACTGTGTTATTCATCAGCAGGCCTTAGCTGGGAAGGTCCTGGACTTTTCTCAGGTAGTGGCACTGGTGGTCAAACTGATAAATTCGATTTGAGCAAAAGCGCTTCAGCACCGCTTATTCAAGGCGTTATTGGATGAGCTCGATGCTGCATATGGAGACCTAATTCTCCACGCTGATGTCTGGTGGTTGAGTCGCAGCAAAGTGCTGCAGCGTTTTGTTGATTTGCTGCCAGAGATTAAGACTTTTCTGTCGACAAGGAACGAGGAGCACGAGCAACTGTTCGATGATGCGTGGCTACTGGACCTGGGGTTTCTGACAGACCTAACGGCAAAACTGAACGCATTAAACAACGAGCTCCAGGGTAAAGACCAACACTTGCCCCACATGATAAGCGCAGTGAATGCGTTCAAGGCCAAGCTTGGTGTTTGGACCACACATCTAAAGAACGGGACGCTGACACACTTTTCCAACCTGAAAAAAATGTCACAGGCCATCGAAGACAAGGATGCTTTTTACCCTGAGCAGTACTGTGCTCACCTGGACAAAGTGGCAACAGAGTTCAATAGGCGTTTTGGTGAGTTAGACGTCATGGAAGATATTGCTGCATTCGTCTCAAACCCATTCCTGCCCATTGATATAGAACAGTTATCAGCCAAATTCCAGCAAGTATTTTCTTTGCAAAGTGGAGTTGACATGGAGATAGTTGATTTGCATAATGACATAGAGCTGAAAGCCAGATCAGGGGACACTGACTTTTGGGAACTTGTCAGCATCGAGAAGTTTCCTCTTCTCACCGCATGTGCGTTGAGTGAGTACCTACTTTAGATCCACTTACCTCTGTGAAATGGCGTTTTCACAAATGAAAATAATCAAAACAAAGTACACGAGCTGCCTAACTGACAGACACCTCACTGACTGTCTCAGACTGGCTGTCTGTAGCTATGAGCCAAACTACAAGGCAATCACAGACAGTATTCAGTCACAGCCATCCCACTGAGTTGAGTGAGTGGCATTACTGCAACAGTTTTGCCTTCTGATGATGTGAAAAGTGATGCAGAGGATGGGAGGGGACACATAACCGCACTATCTTAATTGCACTGACTAAGCATTTTGTTAGCACATGTTAGAGTTCTACTTTCTAAAATGCACATGGTAGGCTAAATGTATTAACTTGCATGAAGCTTCAATTGATAAGCAAAACGTTTACAACAATGGCACTTATATGATCTGTTCACTGCAAGTGTGTTGATTTTTTCAATGAACAAAATAATTTCCTCATACAAATGGAAAATAAGCCTCAAGCCTTTATTTTTTGTTAGTGTTTCCTTAGGTGCTAAAATTCTCAAATAAAGCATGTCATGTAATTAGAAAGCAAAATGGTTTACAATGGCACTTAAATATGATCTGCTCACTGCAAGTGTGGAGATTTTTTTTCTTTGTTGTCTTTTATGAAAACAATAATTTCCTCATACAAGTGGAAAATGAGCCATATGCATTTATTTTGTGTTACTGTTTTCTTGGTAGCAACAGTTTGAAAGTTGGACCAACGCATTTCATGTAATTCAAATACAATTAGTTTAAATAAAAGGCCTCAAGTTGGAAGTACAATCTGGGCTGTCTTTTTTTCCTCAATAGGTATATCTTGCCTTTCACCAAAGCTGAGGTCTGGGATCTTGGGCTTAAAAAGGTTGGTGACCACCACTTCCGGTGCACCTTCAACATGGTGGCAGCATAGAGGGGGAGCTCCCCGACAATGTGATATAAAAGCCCTGTATAAATCATAGTTTCAAAGTTCAGTATGTCTTATTAGTCCAAGAAAGAGGCGATGAGCATGCCTAGGGAAAGACAAAGAAGTCTGGCTAGAAACGTGAAGTTTAACATCGAAGAAGATACTGCACGAGCTAAGCTAACGCCAGAGCTAGCTAAACCAGTGGAGCCAGCTGAGTCAGAGCCGTTTGAGCTGGCGGGAGAGACCGGCCCGAACAGACAAAGTGAGGAAGAGGTTCAACAGACTGTCCGGAGCATGGCCAATTTGGAGGTGATTTTGAAAGAGTTAAGGGACTTTCGCCGCGAAAATTCAGAAAGCCTTAAAGAAATTAAGGAGGATATCAAATTAGCAAACAACAGAATAGATGAAGCCGAAACGCGGATCATGGAGTCGGAGGAGCGGATTCAGAACATAGAGGAAGCCACACTGCAGCTATTGGAACTACAGAAGCAGTTTGACACTAAATTGACCGACCAAGAGGGACGGATGAGAAGGGAAAATATCAGGATTCATGGAGTCAAAGAAGGAGCGGAGGAAAAACAGTCAATGATAAGCTTTGTTGAGGCTCTCCTTAGGGAGAAACTGGAACTTCCCACGACATTTGAACTCAACATTGAGCTACGGTGTCGGTGCCACCGAGAGAAGCTCCGCCGAGATCGATCGTGGTAAAGCTGCAAAGTTTCAAAAATAAAGAAGAACTTATTAAGATAGCATGGCAGAAAAGAGGATTCGTGTACGAGGGGAGGAGAGTGTTTCTGGATCATGACTATGCACCGGACGTCATAAGAAAATGGAGGGAATATACAGAGGCAAATAAGGTCCTGAAGGAGAGTAATGTCCGCTTCCAGAGGGTGTTCCCGGCAAAGCTGCGGGTGTTTTACGATGGCGGGACGTGTACCTACAACACAGCAGAGGAGGCGACTAAGGATATGGCAGAGAGAGGCTTTCAAGTGACGGCCTTCAAACCCGCGGAGACGTGGTTCGAGAAGATAAAGAGACTGTCTTGGCAAACGAGCGGAGCACAGAAGGGTCAGTGCACTAAGGATGCCAGACCAGAATACAAAAGGAAACTGCAAGCCTTCAGGAGGAGCGAGGACAAGGTGTGATTGTGATGGGTCACAGAACTTTAAGGTGAATTTTCTTGTGCTTGCCTCTACGGCTAACTGCTCAATTTAAACTTAATAAGAATTTAATCGAAGGGCTCTGGGTAAGTCTGGTTTAAAGTCATTTGTTTCATTATTAAGGGCTGAGGCTCAATTCCTCGAAGCAATTTTAATATATTATTAATAAAATAGTCGGGGTTACTTTTGTTTTCTATGCGCCTGCTATGTACACATGGACAAAGCTACTAGTAGCAGCGAGGGCCCCTGGCCCCTAGGGGTTAGAGGTTTTCCCTCAGAGCCAACAAACCATCAAGGCTTAGTAAGGTCGTGAAACAGACCTCACTTAAGGAAGTTCTGTTGTTTATGTTTACTTTATTTTGTTCTGTAATGTTGTTCACTGTTCATTGTTGTTTCGGTAGCATAAAGGGTACTATCTGGGGAGAGTTACGAGACCGAAAGACTCTTTAGAGGATAAAAAATGGCGACACCAAAAGAGCTGATTAAGGTAGCCTCATACAATGTAAATGGAGCACTCAATCCTATCAAAAGAAGCAAAATACTAAACAAGATGAAAAAGGCCAGAGTGGATGTGGTATTTTTGCAGGAGACTCATCTGACAGACAGGGAACATGAAAAACTTGTGAGAAATAGTTTTAGTCAAGTATTTTACTCCTACTATAAAGCAGGACGTAGAAGAGGAGTGGTTATATTAACATCAGGAAAGAAAACTTTTGAGAAATTATCTAAAATTAGTGACAAAGAGGGGAGATACATAGTGGTTAAGGGAAGACTGGAAGGAGAGTTAGTTACACTTAGTTACAGGCAGCCAATTGATATGATGGCATCTGAGGGGGATGGCGTTTTAATAAGTGGAGGGGATTTGAATATGAGACTGACCCCGCATTTAGACACCTCTGCAGGAGGACTACAGAAAACTGCAATGAGTAAAAAGTTTACCGGGCTGATGTCTGATCTAGGTATAATTGATGTTTGGAGAGACTTGAATCCAACAAGCAAGGATTACACTTTCTTCTCTTCGGCACACTCAGTATATTCAAGGATAGATCACTTTCTGATGTACAATAAAGACAGATACAGGGTACATAAGTGTGATATAGGAATTATGGACCTCTCGGCTCATAGTCCGGTTTACTTAACTATTAGTCTGGCAAATGAGAGGAAGGTAACACTCTGGAGACTGAACTCAAATGTACTTAAAGGCAATATGAGGGAAGAAATCATTAAAGAGATAAAGACATACATGGAGGAAAATGATAATGGAGAGGTGTCCCCTCCGGTTTTGTGGGATGCTTGCAAAGCGGGAGAGGGAAAGAGGGAAAATAATTGCCAAATCAACATACTTGAAAAAGATGAAGCAGAAGGAACTTGTTACCCTACAAGCAGATTTAACAACATTAGAAAGAGAACAAAAAAAAAATGAGATGAGAATATAAATAACAAAATCAAGGAGAAGAAAAAACTAATAAATGAACTACAGGCGCAGGAAATTAAAAAAAAAGTTAATGTTTATGAAACAAAGGTATTACGAAGCTGGAAGTAAAGCTACAAAACTCCTGGCCTATAAATTGAAAAAGGAACAGGCAAAAAATTGTGTTTACAAAATAAGGGACTCCATAAATGTTTTCGTTCATATTATGAAACACTTTATGCCCAACCACAGATTAATAACAGAGAGCAGGTAGATTTATTTCTTAAATCTCTTAATTTACCAAGAGTAACAGAGGAACAAAACCAGGCCCTTACAGCAGAAATCACAGCTGAAGAAATAAACACAGCAATTTCCAAACTAAAGACTAACAAGTCCCCTGGCCCCGATGGGTACACATCAGAATGGTATAAATCACTTAGACAAATACTGATACCCCTGCTACAAAACACCTTTAACTGGGTGCTGAAGAAGGGAGAAATTCCGATCTCGTAGAGGGAGGCCACCATCTCAGTAATCCATAAAGAAGCAAAGGATGAATTGGATTGTTCGAATTATAGACCCATAAGTGTCCTTAATCAAGATTACAGATTATTTACTGCTATTATGGCTAGACGGTTAGAAAATGTTTTACCAGAAATTATTCATTTGGACCAGACAGGTTTTATAAAACAGAGACAGACACAGGACAACATCAGACGCACCCTGCACGTGCTGCAACATTTAGCAAAAGAACAGGTAGAAGCATTGGTGGTGGGACTGGATGCAGAAAAGGCATTCGACTCAGTAAAATGGGATTTCTTGTATAGCGTTTTGGAGCAATTTAATTTTCATGCATCCTTTATTAGGACCATACAGACTCTTTATAATAAGCCAACTGCTAGAATCAAGGTTAATGGAAGTCTCTCAAATTCAATCACTCTCGAACAAGGATGTCGACAGGGATGTTCAGTGAGTCCTCTCCTTTTTGCCATTTTCTTAGAACTGTTAAGCCAATGGATAAAGCAAAATGAAAACATAAAAGGGGTGAAAATGGAGGGGGGAGAACAGAAATTGGGGCTATTCGCAGATGATGTCCTGGTATATTTGTCAAGACCTTATTCATCTTTCCCAGCACTAATGTCAGCTCTGATAGACTACGGTAAATTTTCTGGTTACAGAAACCTAATTGAAAAATATGGAATTAATTGGGAATTAAACTCTATGAAATATCTAGGAGTAAGTCTGCCACAAGAACTAAGCAAACTCATAGCTATCAATTATGATCCACTGATCTCCAAAATAAAATCTGATATAGGAAGATGGAGTCTCATTCCTTTTATGAGTATTGCCTCAAGAGTGGAGGTAATTAAAATAAATATACTCCCAAGACTGCTCTACCTGTTCCAGACGCTTCCAGTAGAGGTAACAGATAAGGACTTCATAGAATGGGATAAAATAATCTCAAGATACATCTGGCAAGGTCGAAGACCAAGGGTTAGATTTAGAACTCTACAACTACCCAAATCTAAGGGAGGTTTAGCTCTCCCCTGTTTGAAAAGTTATTATGAAGCGGCACCAATGAAAACATTACTACATTTATGTAATCCTTCATACTCAGCAAAATGGAAGGAAATTGAAAGTAGTACAACTCATGGCATGCCTATACAGGCTATATTAGGAGACAAGAACCTGATGAAACATCTTAACGAGGAGATGAATCCATGGCTAGGTGTATCTCTCAAAATCTGGTTTGGAATCATTTCAAAGAATAGCTTGATAGAACACAGAGCAATAAGATGGATTGCATTTGATTCAGAATTCATGCCAAACAGGACAGATAACAAGTTTAAAATGTGGGAAAGGGGACCATGAACGTACTGTGAGCTAATTAATAAAAAGGAGTTTAAAAGCTTTCAAGAATTAAAAGATCATTATGGCTTAGTTAATGAGGATTTTTACAGATACCTACAGATGAGACATTATCTATCACAAACGCTAACAAAGGTCAATCTAGAACGGCTTGAGGTGGGAATTGTTAAAATGTTTACTTCAGCGCTGGAAGGACAGTTGGGTAAAAAATTAATTTCAAAATTGTATTTAAATGTAGAGGACTTAAAAGGGAATGACACTTCATATATGAAAGAGAAGTGGGAGAAGGAGGCACATATAATATCAGGAGAAGAGTGGGAAGAGATTAATGAGCAACAATGGAAGACAACATGCTCCTTATCTTGGAGAGAATATGGATGGAAGAACATAACACGATTTTTTATGACACCAGCACAGAAGAAATACCAAGATACAAAGTGCTGGAGGTTATGTTGAGCAGACAAGGCAGACCACTTCCATGTTTTTTGGGGTTGCCCTCATATTGGAGTCTACTGGCAGGAGCTTAGGACATGTATGGAGAAGGTATTGAGGTTAAAACTTCCACTCTCATTTGAAGTGATTTACTTGGGAAAAAAGATCATGGGACTTACAAGTCACAGTGACAAATACATGTTTAGAATAATGTTGATTGCAAGCAAAAAAGCTGTCACCAGAAGGTGGCTAAAGACAGAGGTACCTAATGTTGAGGACTGGCTCAATGTAATATATAACATATACACTATGGAGAGGTTGACTTTCTCCTCCAGATTGGAAACAGACAAATTTAAAAGACTGTGGAAACACTGGATTGAGTACATATCGGCAATTAGGAAAGATTTCATATAATTGGAAGTTTGAAGATTTTACCCCTGAATGCCCGCTACACTTTTGGCATTTTGTTTTCGAGTTCTGTTTTTTATTTTCTTCATACAGGAGGCACATTGCATTTTTTTTCCGTTACTGAGGTTGAGGTGAGGATGTTCATATGTGATTTCATAGAGGGAAAATGAAAAGAAGACTGTACACTCACTTGTGAGGTTGCTCACCATGTTGTTCTAAGTAGAGCATTCTGTAAGTGACTCAGTAATCAGGTAAACACTCAGGGTTAAGAGTGCCATTTTGTTTTACTTTTCTTTTTTTTCCTTCTCTTTCGTGTAAAAAAAAAGGGAGAACAGGTTTGATAACATGTAGAGATGCTAAAATGTCATGTATGTATGTTTCAAGTCTGTCTCAATAAAAAGAGAATTGCAAAAAAAAAAAAAAAAAAAAGGTTGGTGACCACTGGTTTAAGGTTTTGAGGAAGTTACAAATGGAGAAACAGGCTGGGGTCTTGAATTGGGTTGCATATGATCCAGAATTTTAACCTGCTAAATTGGACAGGGGCTTTAAACAGTGGGTTAGGAGAGGTATCACATCCTTTTGTTCCCTCACCTCAAACAGAAAATTTCAGAGTTATAAGTTAATTTCAGACACATTTGGACTGGAAAAGCAGGACTTCCATAGATACCTGCAAGTTAGAGACTATTACAATAAAAAATTACAGCTCAAAGAGGAGAAGGAATACAATTTGATTTCTATATTTCATGATGCATACCAAAAAAAAGACTATAAAAAGTTGATCTCAAGAATATACGGAAGTATACAAGCCTCTAAAAATCATTCTACGTTATCTATTAAACAAAAATGGGAAAAGGAGTCAGAAATACAAATATCAGAAGAGATCTGGATGGAAATATGTGAGACACAAGCGACCACTGCAAACTCAAGATCACTGAGAGAGTTTGGCTGGAAGAATGTAGTGAGATTTTTTATAACTCCTAAAATAACAGCATTGCAAATAGGCACACAGAGCCGAGGCTTCTGTTGGAGACAATGTGGAACCTCTGTGGCTAATGACTTTCATGTTTTTTGGGCCTGTCCGAAAATCCAGTCATTCTGGAGAGAGGGGGCTACCGAGATCAATAAAATAATTGGGGTGGATTTAGATTTCTCTTTTGTTACTTAATATCTCGGGAAAATAACGGAAACAGTCCTACAGAAGGATGAATACTTATTGAAGATACTCTTGGCAAGTAGTAGGAAAGCTCTAAATAAGAAATGGTTGCAACCAGACCCTCCAACACTGGACCAGTGGCGCGGGATCATTCAAGAAATTTACTGTATGGAGAGACTTACTTTTGTTTTAAGACTTCAGTTGGAGAAATGCATTGAACGCTGGGAAAAATTGATTGTGTATGCACCTTGAATAGTATGACATTATACCATTATATATGTGTAAAATAATACTTTGATTTTACCTGTAACACCCATTTTGATCTCATGTTCTTTGTACATGTAAATAAATAAATAAATAAAAAGTCTTAAAAAAAAAGAAAATGGGTGTGTGAGAGGACGAGGACAGGCTTGAGATCTGAGTCATTAACCCCAAACACACAGAGCAGAGACAAAGCTGTGCTAATAACACAGTTTAACTCCAATGATGGTGTTGTTGCAGATGAATCACCGAGGGGAACGTCCCTTCTCCTGCCCTCACTGTGAGAAGACGTACAGCCTGAAGCGGGACCTGAAGGAGCACCTGGTGCTACACTCAGGGGAGAAGCCGTATGTCTGCCATCTCTGCGGGAAAGCCTTCGCACGCCGGCCGTCCCTACGCATTCACCGCCTCCTGCACTGCAGCAGAGTGACCTACACTCAGACTCCAAAGGTAGGAGGAGGTATACACTGTTAAAGGTTCTGTGTGGACGTTCAGACGTATGCCGGTCCACCTGATGGAGTCACATTATTCCAAAGAGCTACGTGTGGAGGTTAAACACTGATATACATACATTATATGCATCAATGTGTACACAAAAGGAGAGAAGACGTGTGCATGCTGAAGAAAGACATTAACATCACAAGATTTAAAGTAATTATGAATCAACGTTCTAAAAGTTTGATTTTAGTGACAATAACCAGCCAGGGAGTCTTTATTAAAGATATGGAGCTTGAACTCACCCTGAGGTGCTGTATTGCTTCTAAAACAACCCACTGGTTTTACTCGATCCCGGTTATAACACGGCTACTTACTAAAGATATCGATGAATTTTACTGATTTTAAAGTGCATTGGTTTCTTCCAGTATGAAGCCATATTGTGTTGGATTGCAAGTTGAGAAGTTGAGAAACCAGTCCACTTATCTTCCAAACTCTCCTGATGATGAAGAGCAGAGCTGTTTACTGCAATGTATTTTCATGATGAATCATTTGAGTCCATAACAGGCTCACGACATGTTCCAAAAATGCGTTTAGTTAACAGTTTGAACAGAAGGTTTTTAAAATGATTGGGTTGCATGTTCCTCTCTCAGGTTCAGTGTCCGCTCTGTCCCAAGCTGCTGGCTAACGGCGGCTCTCTAAGGAACCACATGAAGCTGCACACGGGGGAGAAACCTCACAACTGTCAGCACTGTGGGAGGAGCTTCAGTCAGAAAGGTAACAAGCTTATTAGCAGACAGGTGAACTTAGGTTTGCAAACTGTTGTGACGTGCAGCGACCAGCTGACTGACTCTGACTGTGTCTCAGGTAATCTGGAGTCTCACCTGAGGATCCACAGTGGAGAGAAGCCGTATCACTGCTCCGACTGCGATAAGAGTTTCTCTCAGAAGACCGAGCTCCGTCGTCACATGTTCTGTCACTCAGGGGGAGGAGGGTTCCTCTGCAGCTTCTGTGGAAAATCTCTGAGAGACCCCCACAGCCTGAAGTCCCACGAGAGACTGCACACAGGAGAGAGACCACACCGCTGCCCTGTCTGTGGGAAAGGTCAGAACACTTATATCAGGATAAAATAAATCTCACATTGTCTGATCAGATAATTATTCTGGAAGGAAGTTCCCTCTGAGCTGCAGACCTAAACAAGACAGAGCAAAAATAAGACATTCAAATTGAAATATATTAAAATATAAAATCAAACAGCGCTCTGAAGTCCCTGAATACAGAGTCTAACCTTCAGGACGGACACAGATTCACCTGCTGGTCATGACTAATTAAAATGGATCCTGCATAACAATCCATGCAAGGGGGGGCCCCAATGGTGTAGAGTCAGGTAGCGCCCCATGTACAGAGGTTTAGACCTCCATGTGGGCCACCTGGGTTCCAATCCGACTTATGGTTCCTTTCACACATGTAATTCCTCACCCTCTCTCTCTCTCTCAGGTTTCCTCCTCTATCCACTGTCCTATCAAATAGTTATAAAAAGTACAAAACTTAATTCTTAAAAACAACCACAATCCATGCCAGACCGTCTTCTCAGGGATTTAGGATCACGGTTTTCTCCATTTGTGTCAGGAACAGCCCTAAGCTGCCCTGGAAACCCCTGTCAAATGTGCTGTGGTGGTGAAACCCACCTCCAGTCTTTACATCTCAACACTTCATCTATTGTAATGAAGATGCCTCAGACACGCACATTCTCATGTATTCTTATTTGATTACTTACTTTTCGGGATTCTGTCTGTTTCCAGGCTACACGTTGGCCACCAAACTGAGGCGACACATCAAAACTTCCCACGCTGCAAAGAAACCATTCAGTTGTCACTGTGGAGCCTCGTACACCGTGAGACAGAGTCTGCTCAGACACCAGGCACAGCACCCCGTAGATGGAGGGGCCAATAAAGAGAGGGCGGAGTCACAGGGAGGACCTCAGGAGGAGGGGAAGGGGGAGGGGTCACAGAAAGGAAACAGAGAGGACACTGACAGCAACAAGAGAGTGTATTTACGCTCTGGTCACCAGAAGCCAATCAGAGGACGACCCAGGAAGTACTCGCTCCCAGGGGAGAACAGGGCAGGGCAAGGGAAGAGGAGGAGGATTCAGGGAAAAGAAGATGCAGCAGACAGAGAAGGAGAGAAGGAGGCTTTGAGTGATGTTGTCTACATCCTCTCAGAAGATCTGTCCTCGCAGAGTTCTGCCCCTCTGATGCTCACAACCGATAACTCGCTGCCAGGTGGGGCAGGGTCAGAGCTGGTGGAGGTGGTTATATCTGATGAGGCGGAGCAGTGCATTGTGGTCCAGGGGCAGCAGACGGTTGGAGAGCTGCTGATCCTTCAGGAGGAAAGGAGTGGAGTCTGCTCTGTGGCTCAGACAGTGGAGATAAACACGGGGTAACTGACACAGAGTGAAATCAGAGCATTATTTACAGAGTGACGTGATACAGGAAAAATACTCTGTTACTGTTCTTCATTACAATCATTGTCAGATAACTGCTGAGAGCTGGGATGTCCTACGGTTGATTCCTCCTGTTTGAACTCTCAATGGAGACTGTTTTCCAGCTTACACCAAAGCCTGCTTACAAAGGTTAAGGGAAACTGGAGCGCAGAGAAGAGAAGTCAAGTGAATGTGATGTCTGTCAGCGACAGGGAGAACTGTGAATATCTGCAGCTAAGTAACTAAGGTCATCTACAACATTATTAAGACAAGTGACATCAGTTAGAGTAATTTTGTGAATTCTGTAGCGTAATTAATTTATTAAGATTTTTGTAGTGACTATCTAATGTCCAAATTTCTTCTCTTGCCTTTAGTCACTTGCATAGGTGTATGGAAAGTTCTTTATGCGTAAAAAATAAACAAATGTCCAAAATTAAAGTACTTTCTGATGTTCCAGTTTATTGTCACATATGAAGCAGAGACAAACCGTGATGATGATATGATGAGTTGTTATATCTGAGATTATACTGTTGGTTGTCGTTCTTTTGTTATGTTAAATAGCCTACTTGCGTTATCCTGTGTTGCGTTGTGTTAAGGTAAGAACCGTATGTTCCCACCACCTATGCCCCCGTTTCCTGTTCACCTGTGACATATAAACACTTACATTATCAATTATCACCACCTAGTGTCCAAATTGAGTACATAAATAAACATATATACAAAAGCCATTGAAATACAATACATAAATACACACACACTAAATTGGCTCCTACAATATTAATACCCTAATTTTACCTCCAGTTAAATTAAAGGGGGAGCACCACAAGCTTGATAAACTGAAAGAAATAAACATTAGATTGATTCGTTCATTAATTACTACAACTAATATCAGAATAGTGAATCCATAAAAGCATTTTAATCATTAAATAAATACAAAGTTGTAAATGATTACATATGAATTTATTACAGGAATTGTGAACAGTAATGCAGATTAATGAAGTAAATATCCAAGATTATACTTTCTATGATTTTAATAACGCTATTTGGATTTGAGTAAAGACACATAAACCGGGTGCAGGAAGGTCATTGGTGCAATGGTTAGTTGTTCCAGTGCCAACTTTCTGATCATTTTGCTAGATTTGGAGTACGGTTGGATCTCCAGTGTACATGGTTGGAGCTTTAAATCCCTATTGGATTGATGAGCTAGTTTACGTAGTTTATTGAAAAGTTTCAATGACATCAAGGTGACGTCGGCTGCCGTGTCAAGGAGAGCTTCGTGCTCAAGCTGATTTTCGAGGGTGGTTGACAAGTAGAACTTCCGGGCCACTCCTTTTTCGATTAGGTGACACAAGAACCGTTGGAAAAGCGGTTCACCTTGTGTGACTGTAAGGCCATTATTGAGAGATATTTCTGTTGAATTAGCGCTGACTCCTAGGACTGCATTGTCATGGTCTATCTCGAGTTGTTGGTTCTCAGGTTCGTTAGACGCGTCTGATTGGAATGAGTAGACAGTAACGTTCCGACAAAGGTCTTCGTCCTCTACTTCATTTTGCTGGTCTATAGGAGGAGTCTTGGGGTCTACTAAGGCAACTGCAAGAAGATCAGCTTTGTTACTGTCCCTAGGGCATCCATTGAGGAGGCGCCTGATAACTTCTAGCTCTTTCTTTGAAAGGGGAGGAGTTTCTGTGCCATTGCTAACCTTTTCAAGTTTCATCAGAGGGGGTGACTTCTCATTTTCCCAGATTCGGTTGTTTGGGAAATCATGTCGCGTCACGAGTAAACCGGTGGTATCTTGGGCGGGAGTGGTAGTTCTGATGCCACTCCTGTGCCCTATTGTCACAGGTTTCACGGTTAACCCACTGTTTGGGTGGAAACCTAGCTCGGCAAGAGTCTTGAAAGTGTCGGTTTGATGGTTGTTGAAAGTTGCAGCCTTCATTGGTTGGCCTGTCTTCAGGTTTGAAGGTGTTATGGAAAACACCTTTTGAAGTGGAAAAGCAGAGACGCCAAGATGGTGGCTTGTGGTGGCGTGGAGACTGCGTCACCAGTGCCCCTACAAACAAATATTTTAATGTATCATACTTCAATTATCCAAACGAGTTCACATTGCGTTTGCATGTGGAAGCATGTCACAGTGGTTGCTCCTCATACACACACAGTCAGACATGCACCCACACAGCGCTGCTCTCTCCCGCTGGCTCAGCTGATCTCCTCTGTAACGCCTCTGTTACTACCTCTAAAGATGGCACCGAGGGGGATTACTAAGGCCCCCCATTACCCTCAGCGAGACTCATATTGAAGGTGATAAATCTCTCCATAATTCAGCTCTATAACCTGGCTCCCCCCTACCTATCTGAGCTCCTCCACCGGCACACTCCCACCTGCCCCCCCAGGCTGCTGATGCAAACCTCAGGGGCAGGAGGATGATTGCAAGCAATTGTGAGATCTTGGTCAGCGATGGTCTGCACTTTGTCAGCCATGTGTGTTGTGTTTCTGTGTTGTCTGACCATGGCTGAATAAATCCTAAAATGATCCACAGTCTGTTTCACGATTTCATCATTGTCCATCTACTACAGAAATAACCCCCACCTAACAGTGACTACATAACAGTAACAGTCACTTCAGACCCAGGTAAGCAATTCAACCTTTTTGCTTGCCTGGAAGAAGTATTTCTTCCAGACCTGTTGGGGACTATTTCTGTATGAGTTGGACAATTAAGTATTATTGGACTGGACATTTATAAGTACTGTAGTTGAAGTAAATCAGTGTTGTATTTCTGGACTTCATAAAATTTAAAATGTATAATTAATGTTATTGCTATGTTGTCTATGTTTTACATGGTATTGCTAATTAGAGGACTTTCTGCTGTGACAGAGTTTATCTTTGGGATTTAGAATATCGATGTTATGTTTGTGAAAATTTGATGAGGAACATAGAATTAACTGCAGTTTGAACACTGGCAGGGCTGCAGAGGTAAGCATGTTTTAGAAACCTCGGTGTTAGATTTATTATTAAATCAGGGGATTTAGAGCAGCTAATACTTAGCTGTAGGGGTAGGCTTGCAGAATAAAAAACGTAGAAACCCTTTGTAAAATTGTATTAATTAATTCGAGAATGATAGCAGCTGATGATTTTATGGAAAGGGATTTTAATGGAAAAAGTATCGATACAGAAATACATGGAAGAATATGAGAAATAAAGAAGAGTCATTTATAGCTTTAATTTACTAATTTGTTGTGTGTGCATGAAACTAATGAAGTTATTGTTAATGATAAAATGAATAAAAATAGGAAAATAATAAACTCTTAAACAATAGCTAAAATAACTAACCATAAAAAAGTAATAACATAGGTAACACATTTTTAACTTTTAGCAGATTTATCTGTTAATAAAATTGCTCTGAGTGAGTAGATCCAGAGCAGATTAAGTTTTATAATGTAGAACTTTATTTGACTTGTTCAGCGGCATGGACTGATAATCACTATCCCATAGGAGGTAGCTTTGACAAACAGACACTGGACTAAGGTCCATGGTTTTAATAAATAACACTTCAGCATGTGATCTTTTGTGGGATAGAGACTACATGTTATCTGTGTTTAAAACATGGGATTTCAATGGCCTTGTAACATAAACAAATGATAAGACAGAAAAATAGGACCAGTTAAGCTAACAGATAAACTAATTCTACAGTTTTCTCATAATGCATAACATGTCAGTAAACTAAGACATGGTAAACCCAAATATAGCTGTTAATGCATGACAAGCTGATATTATGACATACTGTATATGACAAGCTGTTTGTATACTCTGCAACGACTGACACAGAGCCAAAGGCAGATACCTTTAATCATAATTTTTCTCTTAAAATGGTTTATCTTTTTACTCAGACAGTATTAGAAATCAAAGCCTAGAGGATGGAATGTGTTATTGCATGGTTATCAATGACAGAATTTTAAATCTTTAGAAAGATTAGGACTTGTTTTAATTGATCAAATATGCTCAGTATTTACTCTGTTTTGTTTCTCAGTGCTCTAAGCAGGTGGTAGATTCCACCAGCCGAGACCACTGTGCATTCCTTCCAACCGGGTGGCCACTTCCTAGTTTGAAACCAATAGAAAGCAAACTACACTATGAAACACCCACATGAATGCTTCAAGTAATCAGAACTAGACAATGTTAAAGGACAACTGCAATAGATACTGTACAGTACTTTACATGCATCCAGAGTCTATGTAGCACCACAAATAGGAGCACTTTGTAAGCCATGTGTGTTGTGTTTCTGTGTTGTCTGACCATGGCAACAAGATGATCCACAGTCTGTTTCACGATTTCATCATTGTCCATCTACTACAGAAATAACCCCCACCTAACAACCTGATAACTGTCACTTTAAATTGACTTGCCACTTACTGCACAACATGTATGAATGTCCTGTATAGTTTTTTAGTTTGGACTTAAATGGGTGTATGGTTTACTTAATACTTAGTAGTTAATAGTTGTAAATATGTAAAAGCCATGAAAAAATATTTGAGTCAAGAAACACGGACACAAAATATTCCTCAGATCGTCTGTGTATTGACTGGTTGCAACATATTCACACAGATAGATGACTATAAGCATCTAAACAAGCATAATACAGCACAAATACAAACTGACAACAGAGTAGTAAGTAGTTGTCCCGCAGTAAGCATACTGAATAAAAACTTATAACATAAATGTACAATGTAACACGGTATCACGGATGACTGTGCATTTGTGATGCTAATCGAAACTGCAGGCTAGACTGTTAGCTTAACAAGTGGTCGTCTCTTATAGTATTTGCATCCATATGCATGCACTGGTATGCTTAACTGAAGGGGCCTGAAAACTGAAGGCTCTACCTCACAGAGCCTCTCAGGGCGCGGTCACACTGGCCATATGTACCGTGCTGTACTCAAACACGATTGGCCCCCCATTGCGCCATTCCCACGCTGGCCGGCACGGCCCGCGGTCACACTGGCCAGGACTAACCGTGCTTAAAAGCATGATTACCTCTTGTACATAACGTTGTAATACAACACATGCACGCTGTTATTATGAAGCGTGCTCAGTTTACAAACAGGCGGACTCGAGAGAGACAGAGAGAGAGAGAGAGAGAGAGAGAGAAAAAGAGATGCGCAGTCGAGTCCGCGTCTGCACATCAGAGAAAAACACAGAGAGCATGACAGCTACTTTATCATCAATCAATCAATCAATCAATTTTTAGTTGTATAGCGTCAACTCATATCTCTAGACACTTTACAAAAAGCAGGTAAAAGGGCGTTCTGGCAGACCGTCAACCAACGATCTCGAGGAGCCTAAGAGAGATCAAGAGCTCCAAGGAAAGTAGGTAGTTAGTGACTGAGATTTACAGATAGATACATGCAGTAATATGATGTACTGTATATGCACAGAGAGAGAGAGAGAGAGAGAGAGAGAGAGAGAGGAGCTCAAGGTGCCAGTTTCCCTGATAGCCTAAGTCTATAGCAGCATAACTAAGAGCTGGTCTACACCAGCACTAACTATAAGATTTATCAAAAAGGAAAGTTTTAAGTCTATTCTTGAAAATACAGACTGTGTCTGCCTCCCGGACACCGGCTGGAAGGCGGTTCCAGAGGAGAGGAGCCCGATAACTGAAGGCTTTACCCCCCATAGTACACTTGGAGACTGTAGGTACCACCAGCAGGCCTGCACTCCGGGACCGCAACGCTCTCGAGGGACAGTACGGCACTAGTAGCTCCCTCAGGTAGGATGGTGCCTGGCCATTTAGCGCTTTGTAGGTGAGAAGAAGGATCTTGAATTCTATTCTAGACTGTATAGGGAGCCAGTGCAGAGAAGCCAGGACAGGAGT
Organism: Labrus bergylta; assembly: GCF_963930695.1. Lineage (NCBI taxonomy): Eukaryota > Metazoa > Chordata > Actinopteri > Labriformes > Labridae > Labrus > Labrus bergylta. Next base: position 35,957,047 of record NC_089197.1, read on the forward strand.
GATGTGGTCCCATTTCCTGGTTCTGGTCAGTAATCGAGCTGCAGCGTTCTGGACCAGTTGAAGAGTCTTTAGAGATTTGACAGAGCACCCTGACAAAAGAGAGTTACAATAATCCAGTCTGGAGGTAACAAATGCATGAACTAGTTTTTCTGCATCATTTTGCGACAGGATATTCCTAATCTTGGATATATTACGAAGGTGAAAATAGGCTGTTCTTGAAACTTGACTGATGTGAGAGCTAAAAGACATATCTTGATCAAAAAGAACTCCTAGATTCCTAACAGTGGTGCTAGATGCCAGGCTGATGTCACTAAGGACAGTCAAATCACTAGAAAAAGTCTCTCTGAGGTTCTTAGGGCCTAGCACAATAACTTCAGTCTTGTCTGAGTTAAGTAGCGAAACATTTCTGGTCATCAGGTCCTAACGTCCTTAAGGCACGTTTCTAGCTGACATAACTGACTGGTGCCATCGGGCTTCATTGATACATAAAGCTGAGTATCATCTGCATAACAATGAAACTGTATGGAGTGTTTCCTCATAATATTTCCCAGAGGAAGCATATATAATGTAAAGAGAATCGGTCCAAGCACTGAACCTTGTGGCACTCCATGGCTAACTTTGGTGTGCATAGAGGACTTATCATGAACATGTACAAACTGAGATCGATCTGATAAGTAGGATTCAAACCAACTTAACAGTCCCTGTAATTCCAAGTAAATGTTCTAGTCTGTGTAATAGGATTTGATGGTCAATAGTGTCAAAAGCAGCACTAAAATCTAACAAGACGAGCATAGAGAGAAGTCCCCTGTCTGAAGCTAGAAGTAGATCGTTTGTAACTTTAACTAGTGCAGTCTCAGTGCCATGGTGGACTCTAAATCCTGACTGAAACTCCTCAAATAAACTGTTGTTATGGGGAAAGTCACACAGCTGATTAGCTACCACTTTCTCCAGGATCTTTGAGATAAAAGGACGGTTGGATGTAGGCCTATAGTTAGCTAGAGTTCCTGAATCTAGAGTAGGTTTTTTAAGTAGAGGTTTGATTACCGCTACTTTAAATGACTGTGGTACATTGGCAGTAAAGACATATTGATCATATCTAATATAGAGTTGCTAACTAAGAGAAAGACTTCCTTAAACAGCTTGGTTGGGATTGGGTTTAAAGACAGGTTGATGGTTTCGACGCAGAAATAATTGAATTTAGAAAAAGGGCAGGAGGTTACCAATTTTGTCTCTAATGTCTAGAATTCTGTTGTTGAAAAAGCTCAGGAAATCATGACTGCTGAGTACTAAAGGAATACAAGGCTCAACGGAGCTATGACTCTCTGCCAGCTGGCCACAGTGCTGAAAAGGTATCTAGGATTGCTTTTATTTTCCTCGATTAGAGAGGAGTAGTAGGGAGCTCGAGCATGACGTAGAGCCTTCATATATTTATTATGACTATCCTGCCAGAATAAACGAGAGTCTACCATTTTTGTAGAGCGCCATATTCTTTCAAAATTTTGCGACGTTTGTTTTAGAGTACGGGTTTCTGAGTTGAACCATGGAGCTAGTCTCTTCCGTTTGATAACCGTCTGTTTAAGGGGAGCTATCGAATCAAGAGTAACTCTCAGCGAATCCACTGCACTATCAACAAACTGATACTGAATCAAAAGCAGCTGAAATAGCTTCCTTAAATTTACCTACAGCACTATCAGATAAACTTCTAGAGAGCACATTTTTATTAAGCAGAGATAATTCTGGTAAGACAAAGTCAAAAGTAATAAGGAAATGGTCTGATAGAAGAGGATTTTCTTGGAAAACTGTAAGGTTTTGGATTTCAATGCCACAAGCTAAAACAAGATCCAGGGTGTGGTTAAAACGATGAGTAGGTTCGTTTACACCCTGGGTGAAACCAATAGAGTCTAATAATGACATGAAAGCTGTGCTAAGGCTATCATTATCAACATCCACATGGATATTGAAGTCACCTATGACAATTATTCTATCACTGCTAAGGACTTCTGCAAATTCAGATAGAAATTCAGAATATGGCCCAGGAGGGCGGTAAACTACAACAATTAGAACTGGCTGAAAGGTTCTTGAGACTGGATGTGAACGACTAAGAACAATGCTTTCAAAAGAAGAAAAATTCAAAAACTGACTTTGCAGCTATTTTAAGCCATTTTAATCAGACACAGCAATAAATAAATAAACAAATAAAATAGACGTGCGGCTGAGTCCACGCCCGTACATCGGAGAACAACACAGAGAGCATGACAGCTACTTTGTGGCTTATATTGTGTCATTTTAGTCAGATACAGCCATGAAACTCTGGATTTCTCCAAAATGAAGGCTGTGAGCATTGTGTACCCATGAGCTGTGCTCGTGCATGAAGTGTACTGTGCCGAAGCACACCTCTCCGAAGTGTGTCAAAGCCAAGGAAGTGTACCGTGCCTGAGCACGATACGGAGCGGTCACACTGGCCAAACGAACTGGACTTTAGTGTTGAAGCATGCTTGGGCACAGTGCGGATGGCCAGTGTGACCACGCCCTCAGTGTCCATGGCACAGCAACCTGCGTGAGCATCAACTCTAGCTGTCCACCTGTGACTGCTCACCTCCTCACCTCTACTTCCTTGCCTCTGGACTCCATCAGTGACCATGGTGTGGCGGAACACTGCCTACCAGCAACTTGCTGGGACACAAAAAACACAGACAGAAGGGCGAGACACAAGCAGATCCTGCTGGTGGGAGGGCTGTCACAGAAGAATGTCATTTATAAATTAAAGTCCCTGAAGTTTTGTGCTTTAAGTATGCAAATTAAACCGGTATCTCCTGCTGTCACGCCTGTCAACATTTGTTCAAAATGGATCACAAACCTGTCAGAGCTTTTTCTGTTCAACCACATTTCTTAGAGGGCCTTGTAATAATAATAACAATAATAATAATGATACATTTTATTTATAAGCGCCTTTCAAGACACACAAGGACACTGTAAATGCATTGTAAATGCCTAACAGCATGTCAACATCACATATGACGCATTGTCGGTACAAACTAAGAGCAAAGTGGACAAGGTTGTCAAACTAGGTACAACTAGGTCACCTGACAGACCAGTAAACATGGAGTTTAGACAACAGCAGCCCCTTTGTGCCCTCTTTGGTCTGAGTAAGGACTCTTGGCCTCTCCTTTTCCCAGAATTTAGATATCACAGGGTAGCTCCAAAGGCAATGTAAATAAGACTCAACCTCTTTCCTGCACTTGATGCAAATAGGAGAAATGTTAGGATAGAAAATGTTAAGTGATTGGGGTGTACGTTGTAGCCTATGAATGATCCTGTACTGGCTCTCCGTTAACCTGTTGCACAGAAAGGTTTTCCCTATTGGCTCCACAGCATCAGACCATGCCTCCTCACCATATTTAGTAGCAAGGTCCCTCTCCCATGTTCTTTTAACGTTGTCAGTGTTAAATGTATTGAGGGACTGTAATTTCCCATAAAAGTGGGATATAATCAGCCTTTTTGCATCATATGGTGTCAGTTCCTGAAGGAACATGGTAATGTAGTTCCCAAAGCTGCTGTAAATATTCTGTCCTGCACGTCTACTCTCTCTCTCTCTCTGCCAGTCTCTGGAGGAGGGCAACGTCAACAGGATCTACAGTATCTTCTGGGCCCACTTCCTCTTTCTCTGGACTGAAGGTGTTCTTGAGGAAGAAGGCTCAGAGGAGGGCTCAAGTGAAGAGGATGATGGGCCAGGCAAACGACCCTGATCTGTTGTAGGGGTCGGTGAAGTGGGACCGTCCTCTTCATTTGGCATCTAGAACACCAGTGTCAAGTTAAACTGAGCAGATAATGTGAATTATGTCTTGTGAATGTAAAATTGGATGCATTTTTGCTTCTAAAACGGTTGCTGGCCTCAAATCCAACGGTTGCTCAGAATTAATTTATTAGGTTGTTTCACAATCCACAATCTCCCAGGACCTGAAGTGGACCTCCCACATAGACACCATTACATTAAAGACACAAACTTTTCAAACTCCTTCCCTCTGGCAGGTGTTACAGAACACTGTACGCCAAAACAACCCGACAGAAGAACAGTTTCTTCCCCCAAGCGGTCACTCTGATGAACGCTAAACAGTCACAGAGTGTCAGACCTGTCGCTGTGAAATAACTCTGGAATCAAATATGTACATATACGTATATAATTTAAATAATCAATCTTTACACACCTTTAAAGAAAATACTCCTCTGCAGGTACTGGATCTAAAGTGGGAACACTACTTATAAAGATTAAAAAATACTGTATTATGCACTTATTAACAGCTCAGTGGGAACAGGGTCCAACTTTCAGGTAAACGCAGAAACAAAAAGGAGGTCTATTAAACTTTTGAAAAAAAAATGCTGCTACAAATACAAGTATTATCTTTAACGTTAACTGTAAACAACATTCTGATAACATTTGATGTGTCATAGCTACCAACATATCTGATCAAAATCAGGGAAAAAGCATAGTTGTTTTTAACCTATGTTACTGTAAATAAAGTGTTGAAGGTGGACAAACATCAGAAGACTAGGACACCTGGAGCCCAAGGTCTGAATCAAGAGGCGCACACAGGAATACATTTGCAAACTTTGTATGTTAGGAACACAAATATTGCAGGTCAAGATTACAATATACAATTTACTAATGCAATTGCTATATTGCAATCGTTATGACACACCAAAGTTCTGGAGTCCAGACCCTGGTGATGGTGAAGCTGATGACTTGATGAGACCGGATGGGTGAAGAATTGATGGATGATGATTCTGTGAAGACAGGCGGTGATGGGGAGGTGGAGGGGCGCCCGAAACATCAGCATGAAGGAACCAAGGCAAAGAAACATATTTAAAAGTGGAGCAGAATGATGATAGGTTGAAAATGAGGGCCCCAGAAAATGACAGCTCAAGAATAACAGCGGAAACGTTGGTTGTGCTCGCAATATGATTGCAGCAGCAAGGAATAATAATTAACATTTGTTAATTGTACTCCTCAGTGTTCTTTATATTCCAGTTGACTTTATAAAGTCAACTGGATGCTTGAGTACACGCTGGCTGATCTTCATTTGTAAAGCTATTCTGGGAAACATTCTGGACAACCTTTCCTCTCTTTTATTTTGAAGGATGAATCAACAACCTTTTCTCGTTGTCGTGCAATTTGTTGCTCTGAAAGTCTGAACTGAGTCACAAAAGAAAGCTTTAAGCTTTTATTCACCTGTTGCTTTAAAACAACCTACAGTCTGATTTTAATGTCAGGATGTTCAGGTCCGGAGCATGCACTTGTGCCGCTCCAGGCAAAAAAGCAATTTTGACCCCCCCCCCCTCTCAAAAAAACACATCAGGGACAAATGCAAATCCTCGCGCAACGCAAGTGTGCTGAAACTGTCAGTATTTCTTCTGTATGCAGGATTTAACATGCACACATTGACGAAGAATGGCAGTAAAAAAGAAGCTAGGACTAGGTAAACTAGTAAACCATATTTACTCTGGAGAAATTCATCAAACCTAAATAATCTATTTATTTGAAATAGGGCTCAACAGGGTGGTTCCTGAAGTAAAAATCCATAGAGGATTTAATAATTATCCATGATTTCATAACCATCACAGGTAGACTGACCACGAGCTGAGTGTGAAGCGATGGTCAATGCTCCTAGGAGACACAAGTTCATCTGATATCAACCTCGTTTGAAGAACAACATGGTTTATTCACAATATTGGGGGAAAGAACTACACCACCCACGACCATAGATCGAGTAAATTACATTTAAGAAGAAGCGATATCATTCGCAATGGATTGTCAGATGGGTAGTTCCTTGATTCCGGCAGAAAAATATCCACACAGTCTTGTTGTACCTTTGCCTTTTATTCTCTATTTTTTTTAATTTTTTGTGTTTATGAAAAAGATTTAAAGCATCTTATTAAAAGCTGAATACGTATGTTAACCATATGTTCAAATACAGTATAGAAGTTATTGAAAGCAGAAAACAAATGGAGACTTTTAGTTATGGAAATCTGTGGAAAAGCTTCAAAGTTACCACTCGTTTCATCAATAATACAGCTCATAAACTGATACAAATGAATTACTGGTAGCTTGGAGTGTGTCTTCATGGAACAATTGTTTTAGGCTAAATCACTGCAGGGGAATAATTCTTAACTAATTACTGCTTGTTCTGTTGCTTTCCTCTGCTGTGGGAAAATCATAACTGTTGGTATGTAGAGGAAAAAAGTTCAAAGACTGGAGGTAGTTTTATGACCTGTAGGTCACCATGTGTGACTGCTTTACAAAACACATTCCAAGAAAAGCCTATTTTCACCTTCGTAATATATCTAAGATCAGGCATATCCTGTCACAAAAGGATGCAGAAAAACTAGTGGTACCTACAGTCTCTAAATGTTCTATGGGAGGTAGAGCCTTCAGTTATCAGGTCTGCTCGTGGTACCTACAGTCTATAAATGTACGATGGGAGGTAGAGCCTTCAGTTATTAGGCCTGCTCGTGGTACAGTCTCTAAATGTACTATGGGAGGTAGAGCCTTCAGTTATCAGGCCTGCTCGTGGTACCTACAGTCTCTAAATGTACTATGGGAGGTAGAGCCTTCAGTTATCAGGCCTGCTCGTGGTACCTACGGTCTCTAAATGTACTATGGGAAGTAGAGCCTTCAGTTATCAGGTTGCTTGTGATACCTACGGTCTCTAAATGTCCTATGGGAGGTAGAGCCTTCAGTTATCAGGCCTGCTCGTGGTACCTTCGGTCTCTAAATGTACTATAGGAGGCAGAGCCTTCAGTTATCAGGCCTGCTAGTGGTACAGTCTCTAAATGTACGATGGGAGGTAGAGCCTTCAGTTATCAGGTTGCTTGTGGTACCTATGGTCTCTAAATGTACTATGGGAGGTAGGTGTAAAAAAGGAAACTACTGCATCTTTGAATGTCTCATTTCACTTTAAGAAACTCTCAGACAGCTCAGCTGATGAGTCCAAAGTAATATCCACCTTATGACATCACACATTGACCCTTGTTTCCATTCCTTTGTGCTGTTTGACCTCATTTTGGGATCCCTAACCACTTCCTGTTTCGGGGCTTAACTTCATGTCCTGATCTTCCATCTTCCAGGAAGAGCCTTACTTTATTTCAAAATAAAAACATATAGCAAGTAAAGTACTCTAAGCTTAAGACAGAATAAAAGCCTGACAATTTTTAGATTTATTTTTGGGTCTTTTATGCTTTTATTGGATTGACAGGACAGTGGATAGAGTCAGAAATCAGGGAGAGCAAGTGGGGAATGACATGCAGGAGAGGAGCCACAGGTGGTATTCAAACCTGGGCCGCCCGCTTGGAGGACTACAGCCTCCATACATGGGGCATGCGCGCTAGCCACTGCGCCACCAGTGCCCCGACAATATTTACTGAGAAATAATGGAATTTCAAATATGAAATTAAAAAAGCGATTAACCGTGATTAATAATTTTAATTGTTTAACAGCTCTTATTTAGACACAAAAGATATTCAAATATTCTCATTTGTTTGGTTTTCACCCCCCAGTGTCTAAATGCCCTGAAGTCACTGACTGCAGTCTTGCCTTCACGGAGACAGTTAAATCACTGCTCTTGACGTTATTGTGAAATATTTTTTAATAATCCACCACAGAATGTCTTTGTTTGCACCTCCTACTGCCCCTCCCTCTTCATCTCCTCCACCCAGACGGTAAGACCACCTGTTCACTCCTCAGCTGTCTCTTCTTCTCTGCAGAAAAACAGCAGAACATTTACAGGTATATGATGTGTGAAACTATAAATGTCTTAACACTACCTATGATTAATATTATAACCATTTGAGTCCTTGCTGAATTTCAGATTTGTCAAACATTTACCTCCGAGGGAGATCTTTATTTTTTAAGTTGTATAATTCTGCATGATGATTGAATGATTCTATTATTCATACTTATTTTAACATTATTTCTTGTTCCTTTCTTTATTTTCTCTTACCTATCCCAACTACCGATCCGTTTCTTTTCTCCTTATTTTGCTCTTTGAAGGTTTTTTTTCAACATCGCACGTTGTGGTGATTTACCAGTTAGCACTTTGAATCCCTGTTTTTTTAGATTGAAAGGTAACTGCGGAAATGTCATGGAAATGTGCTGTGAAATGACTTGAAGTTGTTGAAGTTTGTACATGACTTTGTATCCAATAAAAAGATATCCAACTTGGTGTTTTGCAGCCTTGTAAGCTGACGGACCTCCTCCAACATGATCTGGCTCCTGGTCTTCCTGTCTCTTCTCGCCCGGCTGGCAGGTAGGTAAACACACGGCAGCTAACCCAAATCTGAAATCATCTTTATTCACATATGAAGGCTTTTCTATATTTAAAGACGCTTCATGCTTTACTTTTGGGTCTTGATTGGTTTTTTGACAATTTTTGTCTTTGTTCGTTCATTCTAAACTGTTCAGTTGTGATAGAAGATCTATTCAGCTGATCCGTGTTCAAATACATACACATCATTTTAGGACATTGGAGGTCTGCACTAAACCTCGCTAAAGATACACAGTTGTTGGCGTAATCCCCGGATGTGGTTTGCTGCTGCTCTGAACGACACACAACGAGAACTTGGCGAGACTTGGCCAAAACCAGACGTCAGATTCTGCTGACGTATTACAGCAAAGCATTGTAGGATGGGTAGTTCCTTGCTTACAGGCGAAAATGACGTACACAGTCTTGTACCTTTGACTTTTTCTCCATTTTTATCACCGTTTTGGCGCTAAATCAAATGTAATATAGTCTGAAGTATTGGGGTAGCTGGTTGTCATGGTTCCAGGCACAAATCTCTTGATATAAAGATTCACATTCAGGCGTCTCTGTTAAGTAAATATAAAAAGTCCAGTTAGCACCAGCGCTAGTTTGGTTACGTCCACCATCGCACTAATCTCATGTAAACTAAAGCGACAGCGTCGCACGATGACATCACACTGAGGAGAAACTGGCGCACAGCGTGACGTTACAAAAACAGAACTCTTCTTTCCCCGTCTACACAGAAACACCTTAAACGGTGTTTCTAAACATCTTCACCCTGGAAGGAGTTTTTTGACCTGAAACAGTTTGCGTACGAAAGGTCAACGCAAAGAAAAACCTGTTCAAAAATAGCTGCCTATGTGGGGACGTGGACTGAGGCCAAGAGAAAAAAAAAATGCTGAGATGAGGTACACGAGAGAAACACTCTGAACTGAAAACATGAGGAAGCACACACTGGCATTGAATACACACAATCAGGGGATAACGAGACACAGGTGAGGGTAATGAAGGCGGGGCGGACACACGAGACGGGAACCTGAGGAGCAGGATCTGATAAGACAGACTAGGGTGAGTAAAAAAGTACAAAATAAAACAGGAAATATGGAAAATATACAAAAAAAAATCAGTAAACATGACCTAATTAGCAGTGCAGAAATTTCAAAGAAACTGCAATCAATTTAATTTTGCAACTCGTCTACAAAGGAAATCCTTACAGGGTGTAAGCTATCTGATGATGTAATATTGATGTGACTGAATGTGCTGCCTTACTGTCTCATTAACACCTCGAATGTTTCTCTGCTGTTTTCAGTTGTAGATGCAGTCAAATACAACTCAGACCAGATTCACATTGCAAATTTGAAGTCTTTCTACTACTTTGGAAAACGAAAATCCTCCCTTTACGTGAGTAAGACTGAAGTCTGATGTTTAAGAATATCTGTCTTTTTTTCCCTCAGCTGGGATTATTCATGTAAGTTCATTTTCTATGAAACAAAATATATCTGCTAAAAAACAATCCTGTCTACTGTAATGCACAATATACATGACGAGATAAACCTCCATCGTTAAACAGCTCATTTGGTACAAATCCATTACATCATAGAAGGGGTGGGCAATAAACCGGTATCAATACCGTCACCGGTTTAAGCACACATTTGTTTGTAGTGCACATGAAGCAACACTGATTACTCAGTTTACTGGCAACAGTTAAATAAAAGGAGCATTAAATAAACCACTCAAAGCAGAGCTGGTGGTCTCTCTCATGCTCACTGATTTAAAAAGCTCCGCCTCCTCCTCGTGTCAGAGCGTGTGTCAGTGTTTAATAGACATGAATGCATCTTTTGAGAATGTGGTTTGGTCAGTTTATGGAGGACTCCAGCATCCATTCATAAACTAAGAGGCCTGTTTGAATGAAAAATACAAAGGACCAAGTTTGACTTTGTTTTGTGTCGCTCTCATATCAACAGGTGAGCGTCAAGACTTCAAGGACTGCCATCTGTTTTGACAGATATATTTCCAACACAACTAATCAGGACTGCATTCTCATAAATGTGATGACGAATTGCAGCAGCGTTTAAACGTCATTTTCCTCCTGGTTTGAAGTCGTATTTAATAACATCTGTAGTGCAAATAGATTTCACATCAGGATCCGATCAAGTGAGTGTTGTTCTGATCCATCACAATTAGAATGACCTGTTTAAACACTTGACTTCCTGTTTGTCTTCCCAGTTTAGAATTTTTATTTTCAGCACTACTACTGGTGCTTTAGTTGTGGTCTTTAGTCTCTTGGACTTTAAAACTCTAGTGAGCATATAAAATGTGCATATAATAATTAAATGAAAAAGTGTTTTGTTCTTGCTGCTGTAGCAGCTCAGCTGTACATTTATGATACAGTCCAACGTAGGAATTATATCTCCACTCTCTTCCACTCAGACAGCAGCCTTCATGATGTTTAGAGGTAAAAATGTAAAATGCTTGAACTGGAATAATAACAAGAACATGGCGGCGCTGTGTAACCACAAACAGTCGCTTTAAAATGTGAAGGTTCTTCCCTCGCCTCGTGCTTCTTCTATCCACCTGGTGCAGCAGCCAGAGCGCATGACTCAGAATAAGTCACAAAGTCAGTAAAGGAGCTGTCTTGTTCTCCGATGTACGGACCGACATTGCGCCTTTTTTTCTCCCCTGGGTCTGCCTGTCTTGTAAATTAAGGACGCTTCATGATACCATAAAGACATGCATGTGTTATATTAAGACGTCATGAACAAGAGGTAACCGTGCTCAGGCCCGGATAGTCCTGTACGGGACAACTTTGCCAGTGTGAGTGCGCCCTTAAGGCTCCCACACACCAAGCAGATGGCAAAAAACTAGAGGCGATGAAGGTGAGAAATATAAATAGAGAAATACAGGAAAAATTGATTGACTGATAGTTTGACGTCTTCAAATTTAAGCTTCTTTGTCTTTGTCCGTGTGTGTGTGTGTGTGTGTGTGTGTGTGTGTGTGTGTGTGTGTGTGTGTGTGTGTGTGTGTCTGAATGTTAACCTCCCTCAGAGGCACGTTAGCTTTGCAGCAGCTATGCCAGGTTCATAGAGAGCCATCATAGTGACTCTAAGAAGTGGACTGACCCTGATTTTGCTTCATAGTTCGGCCTCCCCCTGTCTCTGCTCTGTGATGGTAATGATGCTCTGTTTGTCCCTGTCCAGGAGTATGAATTTCTTGTAGGTGGCAGAACATTTGTTAACAAAACAATCAATGTTGATTCTGGGGCAGACACCAGCTCGTGCAGAGGCTCAAGTTTGTAACTTTTAATCATTGATTTCTTTTTGCTCAAATGAGTGACAATGACTTTTTAAACACATATTCCCCTCTTTCATTTAGACACACAGTGCTGTTTAAGGGACAAATTCACGTGTAGAGTAGAAAACGATGTGGAAGTCCTGGATTTCTTTCAGTGAAAGACTGTAGAAGATATCAGACCTGCCAAGAGAACAAATAAATATGAGTACTTGATATTAAGAACACAAACATGTGTGTTGTCTGTTTTACAGTGTTGTTGTATCTTGTGTGTTATCTGTTTTACAGTGCTGTTGTATCATGTGTGTTAGCTGTTTTACAGTGCTGTTGTATCACATGTGTTGTCTGTTTTACAATGCTGTTGTATCATCTGTGTTGTTTGTTTTACAGTGCTGTTGTATCTTGTGTGTTGTCTGTTTTACAGTGTTGTGTCATGTGTGTTGTCTGTTTTACAGTGTTGTATCGTGTGTTGTCTCTTTTACAGTGTTGTTGTATCTTGTGTGTTATCTGTTTTATAGTGTTGTTGGATCATGTGTGTTGTCTGTTTTACAGTGCTGTTGTGTTATGTTTGTCTGTTTTACAGTGTTGTTGTATCATGTGTGTTGTCTGTTTTACAGTGTTGTTGTGTCATGTGTGTTGTCTCTTTTACAGTGTTGTTGTATCATGTGTGTTGTCTGTTTTACAGTGTTGTTGTGTCATGTGTGTTGTCTGTTTTACAGTGTTGTTGTATCATGTGTGTTGTCTCTTTTACAGTGTTGTTGTATCTTGTGTGTTATCTGTTTTACAGTGTTGTTGTGTCGTGTGTTGTCTGTTTTACAGTATTGTTGTATCATGTGTTTTGTCTCTTTTACAGTGTTGTTGTGTCATGTGTGTTGTCTCTTTTACAGTGTTGTTGTATCTTGTGTGTTATCTGTTTTATAGTGTTGTTGTATCATGTTTGTCTGTTTTAAAGTGTTGTTGTATCGTGTGTTGTCTGTTTTACAGTGCTGTTGTCTTCTGATGACATTTTGGGTTTTGTTATTATTTTCCACAATGTAAAAAAAACAAATACAAAAATTCTTGAACATGATTTTTTTAGGGCATTTTATGGGGCTCCTGCAGACCCTGGGGGCCCAAGTTAATTTCCTGTCTATGCTTAATGGTTAAGTCCGCCACTGGTGGTCAGTCTGCGTGTAGAACCGTCTGGCTCTAATGCCAGATTGTGCCTGGTAGTTTCAAGCTAATTCCAAGCTAACTTTTACCTGCTGCCATCAATGTGCAGTGTAGATGTTTACTCTTGTATATACCATTGTGAGAATGCTTCTGTTGCCTGTAACGTCTTTTACATGCTTTTGGAGACCGAGAGGATTCAGAGGGTTGCAAAAGTTGATAGCATTAAAACAGTTGGTGTACAATCCTTATACTTTAGCTGGTTAGTTAGATTGATAGTAAGCTTAGCTAACTAGCTTTCACCTACACATATGGTTCACACACACACACACACACACACACACACACACACACACACACACACTAGTGGACACTGGAGGAACTGCAGCTGTAAAGTTGGACATTTTAACATGGGGCTCTATGGGGACTGACTCACTGCAGGGGATAGACTCTAGTGGACAGTGGAGGAACTGCAGCTGTAAAGTTAGACATTTTAACATGGGGCTCTATGGGGACTGACTCACTGCAGGTGACAAACTCTAGGGGACACTGGAGGAACTGCAGTTGTAAAGTTGGACATTTTAACATGGGGCTCTATGGGGACTGACTCACTGCAGAGGACATATTCTAGTGGACACTGGAGGAACTGCAGCTGTAAAGTTGGACATTTTAACATGGGGCTCTATGGGGACTGACTCACTGCAGGAGACAGACTCTAGTGGACACTGGAGGAACTGCAGCTCTTAAGTTGGAAATTTTAACATGGGGCTCTATGGGGACTGACTCACTGCAGGATACAGACTCTAGTGGACACTGGAGGAACTGCAGCTGTAAAGTTGGACATTTTAACATGGGGCTCTATGGGGACTGACTCACTGCTGGAGACAGACTCTAGTGGACACTGGAGGAACTGCAGCTGTAACGTTGGACATTTTAACATGGGGCTCTATGGGGACTGACTCACTGCAGGGGATAGACTCTAGTGGACAGTGGAGGAACTGCAGCTGTAAAGTTAGACATTTTAACATGGGGCTCTATGGGGACCGACTCACTGCAGGGGACAGACTCTAGTGGACAGTGGAGGAACTGCAGCTGTAAAGTTAGACATTTTAACATGGGGCTCTATGGGGACCGACTCACTGCAGGGGACAGACTCTAGGGGACACTGGAGGAACTGCAGTTGTAAAGTTGGACATTTTAACATGGGGCTCTATGGGGACCGACTCACTGCAGAGGACAGATTCTAGTGGACACTGGAGGAACTGCAGCTGTAAAGTTGGACATTTTAACATGGGGCTCTATGGGGACTGACTCACTGCAGGAGACAGACTCTAGTGGACACTGGAGGAACTGCAGCTCTTAAGTTGGACATTTTAACATGGGGCTCTATGGGGACTGACTCACTGCAGGATACAGACTCTAGTGGACACTGGAGGAACTGCAGCTGTAAAGTTGGACATTTTAACATGGGGCTCTATGGGGACTGACTCACTGCAGGATACAGACTCTAGTGGACACTGGAGGAATTTCAGCAGCGGCTTATGATGATGTTTCTTGTTCTTTCTGTCCCTCTTTGTTTCCATCAGATGCATATTTGATGCCATCTGCACTTTCACCGGACCCTCCATCATTTCAGCCGATGGCTCAACTGGCAACATCACAGATCAGTGTGATTACAAGTTGTTTTCAATTTCAAAACCCAGTTTTATCGCAGTAGAGGGAAACTCTGGGACACTCCGACGCACAGATGTGAGCTTTTTGGACACGGTGGTCATAAGACCACCTGGGTCTGCACCTGGAGCAAGGTGGAAGAGTCAAGGTAAGAAATCTACAGCTACATCTCTGTTGTTTTATCTTCACAGACTCTCAGAAAAAGACAGAGTGTGGTTTTAGAGTGTGTTAACTTATTTTTTCTTCACTTTTTATGCAGGCAGGAGATCAAGTTCTAAACCTAACTACTCCAAAAGTCTTCAGCTCCCTGGAAATCTCTAAGAATGAAAAAGGAGTCACCGTCTTCTTTCAAACAAATACTTTGAATGCCTCTGTCTACTTTGATGGCTACACTGCTCAGATCCACCTCCATGGTAAATAAACTTAACTTGTATTGTAGATTAAAGTCAGCTCTTTAGGGAACAAGACACAAAGGAACTGAACTGCTTAAGATGATAAACTGATGTTCATAGCTGAACAGGTTGGAGTGAAAAGTCTGGATATTCTCTTTTGACTTTCAAAGTCTCTTTAAGAACGTGGAAGGACCCAGAAGACAGAGATACAAGTTTATCTAAACCATTTTATCAGGTTAACCCTGATACACAGACAGACAGACAGACAGACAGACAGACAGAGCCAACATCACTCTGTGTAGATGAGAAGATCGCATCGGATGGCAGGTAAGGACTCTTCCATGATCTCCAAATCCCACAATCCTGACACTTTCCTGATTAAGATTGTAAAAATTAGCATTACTTTGATACTTTTATTGCCATGTGTTACAAGCAGTACAATGTTCTTTATTTTTATGATCAATATAATAACAAAAGCTTTAAACAAAGGAGAGGAAGAGACTCTCATTATATGCAAGCAGTACTTGAAGCTCAAAACAGGAGTTAATACCAACAGAAGAACATTGCAGGGGATTTTGGAACATTTTCTACCCACACGTTTAGCTGTGTTGCTCATTCCATGAATGCACGATCCTTACAAGTTATACCTCGTTGTAAAGGTGACTAATCAGGCTTTCCAACAATATAACATACAACACCAATTAGTATTATTAAAGGGGCAAAATAAGTGACCAAAATAATGTTTCCAAACTTTTTGGGGGGGGTTTATTTTAAGTTTAGAGAAAGACAAACAGGCAAAATGCTGTGGTCTCTTGTATTTGTGAGTTAAACAAATAGTGCACAATTTTCACTGTGATGGAAGAGAATTTAAACTATTCGTAGCTCCAAAGCGGTTTAATTTGCACCATTTGCCTCGCGTCCATTAACTCTCTCAAAACCTCTTCCTCCAAATGACTGCACACAATAGGTGCTGGGCAGTATTCCACCTGATGGAGTCCACCTGATGAACAGTTTTCAAGAAGACCTCTAATTTTGTATTTCATTTAATCACAAAAGTCTGTTGTTATCCCTTACATGTCTTTTGTTCTGTTTCTCTCTTAGCCACCACCCATGAGATCTTCTGTCCGGACAAGGTCTGTGCTTCTCACGAGTTCTGTGGTGAGACGGAAGCTAATGGCTTGGGTTGCTTATGTCACTTTGGTTTCGCAGCCCCGTACAGACAAAATAAAACTTTCGGTAAGACAGCAGTGAAGGTTTGACTTGTGCAGGGTATTGATCCTCAGAGGCTGAAGGAAAGTCCTGTCACACACTGGCACTCTGATGTTTTCCGAGGAACAGACTTGACTTCTTGAAATCAGAGATGATTTGACCATTGTGTCTTCTGCTGCTTATCATCTTTGGTCTCAACTTGTATGTCTACTGCAGCAGAATCTCTGATTTGAAGAAAGACAGGTGGACTTGTTGTGTTTCAAATGTATTTGGAGTTTCTCCTGTGTAACTTGATCAGTGTAACATGTCGGTGCTGCTGAATTCACAGGGGATGCCACCACCTGCTATAGGAACTCTGCTTCAGTTTCTTTGATAAACTGTCTCCTGATGGAAAGAGGCTTCGACTACACAACCTTACACCTCAAAGACCCAAAATGCAAGGGTGAATTGCAAGACGGCATGGTGACCTTCAGTTTCAACAACACTGAAATGTGCAAGGCAGAGGTCATGGTGGGTTCACTTCAGCAGAGGTTCTCTCTCTAGTTTGGGGTCTTCCTGTGGGGTTGGCTTTAGTGTTGACCTTTTGCTTCTTAGTTTGGTTAAGGGATCTTTTGAGCTTTTTCTATTCAGCCACTATCAACCTAACATCTAATTCCCTGTGACCCTGCAGGATAGCGATACACAGGTTATCTACACGAACATCATTAGTACGTCAGAAAGCAACGGCTCGATTATCCGGATGAAGTGGCACTTAACTTTTCTTGCAGCTATGCTCAACCACCAATCAAGACTATGTCTTTCAAGATCCAAAGCAGGTGAGGGGTGGCTGATACCGTTGGATTAGAATACTTGATTGGATGTTTCTGAGTACAAACAGTTGTGTGTGTTTGTGCTTTGCAGCTCTGTGGTATCAGAGATGAAATCTGGAATTTGGCAATACAATCTGACCATGAAGGCCTACAGCGATACTGGCCTCCAACAAACTGCAACGTCGGTTACATTGAACCAGAAGATTTGGGTGGAACTGAAGACTACAGGACTGGATAGTAATTTGGTTGCCGTGGTGATTGACTCCTGCTGGGCAAACAAAAACAAAGAATCTGATAAGTTACCGAAATACGACCTGATCAAAACAGGGTGAGTCACATGCAGAGGTGGAGGTGTCTGCTGCGTTTCAAAATGAATCAGAACAAAAAAAATTTAATAAATGTGTCTGTTTGTGAGCAGCTGTGCAAACCCCAAAGACAAGTCAGTGAAAGTAGAGGGTAACAGTGAAGGAACGTCCAGCGTCTTGTCCTTCAACATGTTCCAGTTCTCCAAGAGCAATGGTTATGTCTTCCTGCATTGCAAAGTCAACCTGTGTGGCAAAAAGGACAAGAGCTGTGCCCCGGTACTAATCTCCTCTACACACACACACACACACACACACACACACACACACACACACACACACTCATGAAACCAGCTGATTGTCCCTGGAAAACAGTTAGATAAATTGTACGACCTTTCCTGTCATCACACCTTAACCATGTACAAGCTCCAGGGTAGTTCCAGATGAAAAAAACAGTAAACAGTTATTAGACTGGTGCTGAGCCTCTATCGCACCAAAGAGCTCTGTTTGCTGGTCTTGTTGTTAACTGCTTAATGTGTACTCCATCACCGTGGAGAACTTTGTGCAGCAGTCACCAAATTTTTTCTTCACCCGGAAGCTCTTAATGACATTTCACTTGTAGGAATCTAAAAAAATCCTTTGCACATCTATTTCATAAAACAGGTCTTTAGGAAAGCAATGTATCTATTAACCAGACATCAGGAAGGACTAGATGCAAACTGTCCTGAGAGCACCTCCTGTGAGGTCAAGTTAAAGTTTGTCTTTTATTCTACAGTGTTCCAGAGCATCTATATACGCTGACTTAAAGGAGCAGTATGTAACTCTGACCCCTAGTGTTTAAAATGGGTACTGCAGTCTAAATTCTCAACATTGTAGAGAGCTGTCTCCCCGCCTACCTTCTCTGGTCCAAACAAATCCAGAGCATTCAGGACCAGAATCTAAAGTGAGAAGGAGGACATACTGGCATTGTTGTCAGAGAAGCCAGCACTTCAACATAGCATGTTTCCTTAATGCCTGATCATATCGTAAGGTCACTTTATTATCTTATTGATCCTTTAACTAGTGTTTGTAGGCTTATTCAAGTGGAACATTTCAAAAAGCCTCCTGAGAGAAAAATGAGAATGGTGAACATGTGGCGGGGGAGTTCTGTCTGCTCACTTTCTCAGTATTGAACATATAGACGGTCTGACAGAAGAACCCTGACACAAAAGGTGAAATAAAAGAATCAATGTTTCTAATTCGATGTCTTAAACTTCCAGGTATGTACGTCAAAACATTGCAGATCTGCCAGGAATATGTACCTAGAGGGAGCCCCAGCCTTGATCACCATGGTGTGGACCAGTTAGGTAAGACAAAACTTTGCTATTTACTGACCCCTAACCCTAACCCAAGGGGGTAAGATTAAGAGCTGGGTCTGAAATTAATGTTTGAATTATAAAGTTAACTGTTCTGACAACGGTAGAGATTTTCTGATCAGGTCTGTGTGTCAAACCAAACAACAGAATGAAGAGAGTCTACGAGTCAAAGATGGTTTCAGTTGGAGGAAAATTTAATCAATCATAGTTTGTCTTCTTCCTTGTCTTCTCAGGTTGTTATCACTGCGACTTGGACAGACTCAAAGGCTCATGACTTTCACACTGAGTCCTGACTGTGATTTGTCTCCATCCAGAGTGTGTGTCAAAATCCTACGCTGGGGATCAATGAGCTCAGTTCTCACAAGAATCTTTCTTTTGATACTGTATACTGAATTTATCACTGAAAGAAAGAATGTACAACATTTTACTCATAAATACAGCAGAACTCAAGTCTCCCCTGGTTAAATGTCTCTCTGAGTCATGACTGTCTACAATGAGTGAGAAGCTTGAGTCCCGCTGGCTGTGTTGTTGTCAGAGCCGGGTTTACGTGGACGGGACAGCCGGCTCCTCCCCTTGTGTATAAAAGCTGTTTTAGTCAAGGACTAAACTTTAGTACTGTGAACAAAGTTAGAACTTCCTCAGCCCATGCGTAGGCACAAATGATGAAGAACATGCTTTTTCAGAAAATGCTAACAAACATTCTTTTAACTAAATGTACAACAGATTAATACTCCATTTAGTATAAAAAGACAACTCATCGGTCACTTTCTTAGGTACACCTTGCTAGTACCGGGTTGGACCCCCTTTTGCCTTCAGAACTTAATTCTTTGTGGCATAGGTTCAACAAGGTGCTGGAAGAGATTTTGGTCCATATTAACATGATAGCATCACACCACATCCCAAAGGTGCTCTACTGGACTGAGATCTGGTCACTGTGGAGCCATTTGAGTACAGTGAAGTCATTGTCATGGTAAAGGAACCAGTTTGATATAATATGAGTTTTGTGACATGGCATGTTATCCTGCTGGAAGTATCCATCAGAAGATGGGTACACTGTGGTCATAAAGGGATGGACATGGTCAGCAACAATGCTCAGGTAGGCTGTGGCGTTTAAATGATGCTACATTAGTAGAGTTACTGTTGCCTTTCTATCAGCTCCAACCAGTCTGGCCTTCTCCTCTGACCTCAGATTATTCTCTGTAAAACCTTGAGATGTTTGTGCATGAAATTCCGAGTAGAATAGCAGACCAACCTGTCTGGCACCAACAACCATGTCACTTTCAAAGTCACTTAAATCACCTTTCTTCCCCATTCTGATGCTCGGTTTTAACTTCAGCAGATCGTCTTGACCAAGTCTACATGCCTGAATGCATTGAGATGCTAACATGTGATTAGCTGAAGAGATATTTGCAATAACAAGCAGCTGAACCTGATAAAGTGGCCGGTGAATCTATATATACAGTATGTGTCCAGTTTAATAGACATCAATCAAAAACTTGAATTTACAATTACTAAATGTTTTAATTAACCAAAAAATGACTTTTCATCTTTATTATTCTTCTTTAATCTAAAATTAAATTTCACAATCAAGCTCTAAACCCCAAGACACACCCCTCTTTTAGCCTTTTGGGGCCATCTCTTGCAACTTCTACGTGTCTCCACCTCACTGCTCTCGTCCTGATGCACCAATCGGATGTCCTTATATGGAGAGATGGGACGTGGCTCTTGTGTCCACTAGAGTCTATCCCCTGCAGTGAGTCAGTCCCCATAGAGCCCCATGTTAAAATGTCCAACGTTACAGCTGCAGTTCCTCCAGTGTCCACTAGAGTCTATCCCCTGCAGTGAGTCAGTCCCCATAGAGCCCCATGTTAAAATGTCCAACGTTACAGCTGCAGTTCCTCCAGTGTCCACTAGAATCTGTCTCCTGCAGTGAGTCGGTCCCCATAGAGCCCCATGTTAAAATGTCTAACTATACAGCTGCAGTTCCTCCAGTGTCCACTAGAGTCTTTCTCCTGCAGTGAGTCAGTCCCTGTAGAGCCCCATGTTAAAATGTCTAACTATACAGCTGCAGTTCCTCCAGTGTCCACTAGAGTCTGTCTCCTGCAGTGAGTCAGTCCCTGTAGAGCCCCATGTTAAAATGTCTAACTTTACAGCTGCAGTTCCTCTAGTGTCCACTAGAGTCTTTCTCCTGCAGTGAGTCGGTCCCCATAGAGCCCCATGTTAAAATGTCCAAATGTTTGTTAGCTTAGCTTACTATCAAGTTAACTCACCAGCTTAAGAATAAGGATATTGCTTCAACTGTTTAATGCTAACAACTTTTGCTAATCCCTCGCTCCTCCCGGACTCGAAAAGAAATATTATCAGGAGCCAGAAAGCCAAACTGGAGACTGAAAATGTCCACACACCAATAGTAGACATAATATTTTATATGTGTATGAACATGAATGCAATCTCAGCATCACTGAATGCAAAATAAAATGATCTGTTTAAAACATGTGTATACATGAATTAAGCGTTAAATCAGAAAATAAAACAATTTCAACATGTGAAGAGTAGGGATGGATACAGAAATCTATAACCGATACCAACCGACCCAGTATTTACTGGCAATCACAACTAGGTGTGGGCGATAAAATGAAAGAGATAATTATCATGGTATAATTTTTGTCAATATAAATTAAACTGTTCAATAAAAGTTTGATAGATTTAAAACTGTTATTACACCGCCCTAACACTGGGAAAGGGGGGCGCTAATGGGCATTAACCGCTAGTTGCCACCAGACATAAAAGAGAAAGAGAAAAAGAGAAAGAACAGCCAATCATGTCGCAGAGATATTGGTAGGCAGGCTTACAGATGTTTGGAGTGGAATGGAAACAGCCAAAATGAGCGATAGTGACACAGAAGAACACTTAGCCTACTGGCTCAAAGCAGGAGAAAAACATCGTCGACAAGAAAGGACGCTCATCTTTGGATTTTAACAGAGTATCGTGCTCTGTAAACTGTGCTGAAGACAAGTGCAGGTAAAACGGGCAACACCACAAAACTTTCTCCCCATTTGAAACAATTAAACATCTAGTTTCTTCAACTTTCACTCAGGAGCAAAGATCAGCCTTGGAATTTGAAGAAAAAATGATTCGACATTTATCGTGACAATTATTGATATCAACTGGTATGAACATTTTTATCGTGATAAAACTTTTATTCATATTGACTAGGCCTAATCACAACACAGATTTCAGTGCTACATTTCAGTACTACTCACTAAATGTCAGAGCCAAAGATGCTGAACCTTCTTTACCTTTTCTGCCCAGTGAGCTGTCCAATACTGCCCTCCGGTGTTTAGAAACAGACATTACAGGCAACAGAAGCATTATCACAATGGCAACGAAAGGAGTAAATAACAAAGCTACATACTGATGGCCACAGCGCAGGTAATAGTAAACTTTAAGTTAGCCATGCTCATAGCTACGATCAAAAATGTTCTGACTTTTGAGCCAGATGGTCCCACACGCACACTGACCACAGGGCTCCACCTCTTGACATCAGAGGGTGTCAGTGACTGACAGCTTGCAAGTATATGTTCAAAAACACACACTGATGGCAGTGGTTGCTATGTAGTGAGACCATCAGAAGAAACTAATCCCATTCGTTCGCAATTTCGCATTCATACGCCGCAGATGTAGCAGCGGGAGCAACTTGGGGTTAAGTCTCTTGCCCATGGACACATTGGACATGTTGCTGCAGGAGCTGGGGATTGAGCCCTCGACCTTCTGGTTGAGAAAAATCGAAACTTCAGAGCACACAGATTCAGTTTGGAGCTACAACGTACTGAGAACTGAACACAGTGATGAATAAAAACACTTAGAATAATTACCAATTGACTTATAAGAACACATTGACTGATAAAAAACACATCGACTTATGAAAACACATTTACTTTCTAGTGCTAGCAATTAGCGCTTTGTTACATCTAATTGATGCAATAAATATAGGACTCCGAACCATGGCTAATTTGTAGTCTTTGTCCTTTGTAAGGCTCTTAGGATATAACACAAACGACACAACAACACTGTTAAAAAACTGACAACTGCAGCGATATAGATGCATAAGAACAAACAATAAAGCAGACATCGACAGGCTGATTGATGATAGCGATTAGCTTGCTAGCTAGAACATAAACAATTATTAGTAACTGCTTTGCTTTATGTTTGCTAACAATGCTTATGGTGCACCCTCCTTTATCTTCTGTGTTGTTAATATGATTACTTATTACTGTGGGTGCACATTTTGTAACTTAAGCTAATAGTGTGTTTATATGACTGTCAGTTATAAGTGTATACTTTGTATTAGCAACAGAATAATATTAAACATTAATCCAGAGACAGTGTTTGATTTCTGCCTTTATTGCTTGCAGACCATACACACATACAAACACCCACACGCGGCATGCACAGATGCTAAACCCACCCATCTGTATTTCAAGCATACTGGAATAAGGTGGCAAATCAAGATGGAAAACTGCTTCACTGGTGTTCTTACCGACATCACCTGAACAACACTTACCATCCATACCCAGCATTACAGTCCTAACCTGTATGGAAGCGATTAGTGATCAGAATGCAAATGATGAAGCTAATTTGAAAATTAAAATCCATTAACAGAAATGCTTTTTAATTTTCAGAATATGGGTGAATTATTTGACTCAAAAATAAAATGATGACTAATTTATCTAATTTGAATTTTAGTTTTCAACTTCAAAAATGCACATTCTTTGACTAAATTAAAATTAAGAAGAAAATTACATTTGCTTTTTCGTTTTCAAAAAATGCTCCGCTTAATTTGTATAATAATTCAAATGAATAAGCTAATTCTAAAATGAAAATGCAGTCACAGAAACATGTTTTAATTTTCAGAATATAGGTGCATTATTTGACCTATATTTAAAATGAATATTCAGTCATCCAGTTTGCATTATACTTTTATTCTCTATGTATGCATATTGTATGACATAATTCAAATGAAAACAAAAAGGTCTTTGGCTTTTCGTTTTCAAACTTGCTGTGCTAAAAAGTGATCATAATTCAAACCAACTTGAAAATAATATGGCAAAGTGAATGGCACAGGAAAGTGACGTACTATTACTATTATACTATATTACTATTACTATTACTACGATCCATACTGCATTAAACCAGGAAGTTAGTATCCATGCTGAAATGTTCACTGTATACTGAGGTGGACACAAAAAATGACCACTGAATGACCAGGAGGGTTCAGTCTACTGAAACTCCCCACTGAAAAGTACTGCATACTGAACTGTGACAATTCAGAAATGGCCCCTGTTTTTTTTCCTGACATTTTTGTACCTCTGCCTACTCTCTTTTTGAGCATTTGTCAGTAAACTTTGTTGAACTTTCAAACCTTTTAAGGAGTTGTGCATTTACCGTTTGTGTCAAGTCTGACAAGCGTTACAGAAAGTAATTTCTCTGCCATCAGACGGTTTAATGGAGAATGAATGAATACATGTACTCATATTTTTTATTTATAAATACACTTGTAAACTGGTTACTTTTGCGCACTAAAAGTTCATTACATTTCTAGGATATCTTTTATGTATAACTCTGAAGTTTTAGTCTAGTTTTTAAAAACTGATCTTTTTGTTTGGTGTCTTGACTGTGATTGCAGTTGCTGCTGTGACGATGTAATTTCCTGCTAAGGATTAATAAAGTACCTACCTACCTACCTGACATTGAACAGTACCATACAGTAAAATGGAAATTAAGACCATAATAAAACACAAGATGAAGAATAGGTGGCAAAAGAAGTAGGAACAGAAGACAACAGGAAGGTAGTTCTACAGAATACAAAGGAAAACTGATAAGATGAGAAATACTTGGAGAACCTGGAGAGAAGAAACAATAATATCAAGACTACATTTTAGGCACATAGGATCCTACAGGAATATGCGACAGGAAACAATAGGAGTAGAAAATGTATTATCATTCACTGTCAAATGTATGAGGCCGAGAGGAGCTGAAAATGAGATTAGGCGTATGAAATTGGATATAAGTGATATTTTACGAAAAAAAGTGTTACATTTTTATTTAAATATCTTATAAGAACAAATTCCATAGAAATTATTTAGTTATTCCTCTTTTTCTTTTTCTTTTTCTTTTTAAATATTAGGCTATAGTTCCCAATTCACACTCTATCCAGTTGGTGGCAGTAATGCACCAAAACGTTTTTTTCCAACTTCCAGAAAACACCACGCAGAAGAAGGTACCTGGTACCTGCTCATGTAGGTTGTAGAAGTAAATGAGAGAGCAGACAAAATAACTAAAAATTCAACCAAGATCAAAGATACTATAAATATACCCTTTGGTAGAGCAAACTAAAGCATTGATTATAAAAAGAAATGATAAAGAAATAGCAAGAAAGGAAATATTACAGTAAACATACATCTATAAATGCACACGGTGTAAATAGAAAAAAAATAAGGGAGGAGATCGTTTCAACTAGACTGAGGTTTGACCATACAGGGTTAAATAAAGCATTGTTTTTTTTAGGCAAAAGTGAAACAGATGAATGTGTGGAATTTAAAAAACATGGCTTACTGTTCCATTGTAAAAAGGGTTATATAATATGATTAAGATGTGTATTTTGGTTTTTAATTCATTTCTATTATTATTATTTTGTTGTAAAGTAGTTTCACGTAGCTGATGCTACATATTCCGGTACAGTAGGTGGCGGTCTTTAAGTCATGACACTAAAAGAAGAAGAAGCTAATGGGCGTGGTTTACGGTTATCATCAACTTCCGGGGAATCGCCGTGAGTTGAAAATGACCACATGTGTTCATAATATGCGCTCATTCTGGGAATATTTTGTGCTTAAATTGATGCATCAACGTTTCCATATTGCTTAAATATAAAACTTATACGTATATCACTTTTAAGACTTTTAGGCTATAACCGCGGTAGCAGTGGCATTAGTCCGGTGTCAACATATAACTGTGTTGTCGTTGTTGCACTATAGTGATCTATACAGTGTTGCTCCCACTTCACTGCCAAACCTAGTTTACGTACGGTGAGAGAAAGTTGTGTTTTGACAGACTGCGTCACAACACCGTAACGTGACGTGCAGTCCAAAGCTGATCACTATACAATGTGTTTCTTATTGCCCTTTGACCTAGGTGCTCACCATGGGACACACCAGCGTGGATAAGATTATTGCACTGCAAAAAAGCCCAGCAAACACCAGAAACCTTTGCATTCTTGCACATGTTGATCATGGTGAGTTAACAAGCCTGGTGGGCGTCATATTGTTTTGTTTAATAGTCCTACTGTGTATCTATAACTCAAATAAAGACCAAAATCACAATCGATTTTTATTGCCAAATACATTTACACATACAAGGAATCTGTCTAGGTGTATTGGTGCAAAAAGGAAATAAAGCAAAACAGCAAGAACTTAAATAAAATGTAAGAAGTAATTACAAGTATATATAGAGAATAAGAAATATACAAACAAAATGTATAAATGGTGCAGTATTAAAAGTCCAGTGAGCTTTAATATGAAGCATAAAAACGTTCTTGCTATTTTGCTTTATTTCCTTTGTTAATTGTTTTTAGCACCAAGACAAATTCCTTGTATGTGTAAATGTACTTGGCAATAAAAAACGATTCTGATTCTGGTCTTTATTTATAGATCGTGATTTTGTATGTTTAAATTCAACACATATACAACACATTATATATTCCTATGAATAGCTTGAACTATAAATGACCATATCATCAGATGCAGCATCAGTTGTTGAATCAGACATTGCTGACTTACAAGGGTTCAGTGTTTCTCATACAGTCAGTAGACTGTTTTAGATGAAACCTGAAGGGTAGGAAATCATTTGGCCCCATCTGCATCTTTACAGGTAAAACTACGCTGGCTGATTGCTTGGTAGCAAGTAATGGTATCATATCAAGTCGACTGGCTGGTAAAGTAAGTTACTTTATTTGATAAAGACTAGATGTTTTTGACAGTTGTGTTGTTAATTTTTTTGTAGTTTTTTCATGATGTGTGCATTTTAGTGATGTGTTGATGTGTCAGTTAAGGTATCTGGACAGCAGGGAAGATGAACAGATCAGAGGGATCACCATGAAGTCCAGTGCTATCTCTCTGCATTATAAAAAAGGTAAGGCTACTGGTTTTAGCCTTCAAAGTAACTGCAGAACTTATTTGTTGATGAAATGGTATATTTAATAATACTATTTATTTTATATACTGACATTAAGTATGACTCTGGATTATGACCCTATCCTTTATTATGCTCTAATTTAGGAGTGTCAAATTTACGGCCCACAGGCCACATCCAGCCAACAGCAGGTTTCCTCCGGCTCCTGAGACATTTTGGGGTGAAGGGGGACAATTTTGAAATTTGAAAATTTATGAGATTTTCATAAATGAAATATGTCAAATACATATTTTCATCCAGTCATAACAAAAAGGATATATGTTCAGCAAAGAAAGCGTGTATGATACGAAACTTAATCAAACGTAGCACTTTCAACTGTCATCTCAGCAGGAAGTACCATCGTAAAAAATACAAGTTGCCAAGGTCACAATCTGCTCCTGCATTATGTTAGATCAGCACACAGGCTCTCCACAAAGAGAGAGGTTAAATGCAGGATTTTAGAGAGAGGTGAAAGGAATGGTATTTTTTTTCGTCTTAGTTGCCAGGACTTTGTCAGAACTACTGGACTTAACCCCAGGCACACAGCTACATGCTCATCCTGACAGCCTTCAGTTCTGTCCAAACTTTTTACCTGTGTCTCCTGTCTTGACTGATGTGAAAAAAAAGTTTAGCTGATGATAACGATGATTCCTTCATGGAGTTAAACAGAAAAAGCACAATTGTCTCGTTAAAAAAAACCCCTCCTGTTTGTCATGTTTGCTGTCTGTTTGCTTAATGGCCCAGACCATCTCCACACATCCAGACATCTAATTGTATTTACTGATGGTTACATTATAAATTACCCAGAGGTGACATTTCTTAAATTTTTCCCTCGTGCTCGTTCTCAGGGGATCAGGAGTACTTACTAAATCTTATCGACTCTCCTGGTCATGTCGACTTCTCCTCAGAAGTTTCCACTGCTGTCCGGCTGTGTGATGGTGCTATTGTTGTTGTTGATGCTGTCGAGGGCTTGTGTCCACAGGTAAATATCCCCTTTGACTAAATGTCTCATTCTCTAAGATGAGATATCTTTATGATTGTGTTTATTTTGGAAGCTATTTTAGATTTATCCTTTGTCTTGTCATTTTTTACCTTTATAGTTAGTCTAGTTTTAGTCAATGACAACTCCTAACATTTTAGTCCAGTTTACGTCAATAAAAAGTCATTACTTTTAGTAATTAAGTCAAAACTTTTTTTTATTTTTAGATAAATTCAATTAGCCTAACAGAGGTATCAGAAATTGGTTTGAAGACTACAGGTTGAATACACTGTTCTTATAAACTCATAAACACTTGAAAAACCATAAACACCCAAAGCATAAAATCTAATATTGAAATGAATACGCCTATAAAATAAATAGTCATATTGATGTAGTCACATGTACTGTATGACTACTTTCACATCATACTGATGTACTTTAACCTTGTAGTGGAGTAACAGCTTTTTATCCATTTATCCATCTTATAAGGTTATATTCTATTTCAGGATCTACTCTGCTGTGCTCAAAGAAGCTGCAAATTATTGTTAAACATTAAAAGAACAATAAAATGTGTTCAAGATAATACAGCTTAAATATTTGTAACATTTTTATAATTTGATTGCAATAATTTAAATACACAGAGAAAAACCTCAGCCTGAAAACGCCATGCAGTAGTATGTAACGGCAGCAGCGTCTCAAATATGCCTACATTTTACATGCAGGGACACAGAATTTGCATGCACAGCTGTCATGTTTAGTGACCACTGAAGGTGACATCACACACTCTTTGGCATCACAAGTCCATATTTTGTAGTGCAAGCAATATATCGTTTAGCCCTAGGTTGTATGAGATAAACATTCACAACATATTAAACATGGGAATCCGCTTGTTAAACTACTGTGTTCAGTTCACTGTACTTAACTGATCATTATATCAAACATGTAAAAATATGATGTCATATTTTGCTTGTGTGTAGACCCAGGTTGTGCTCCGTCAGGCGTGGCTGGAGAACATCAGGCCAGTCCTGGTTATCAATAAGATAGACCGACTTATCATGGAGCTGAAACTCACCTCTCAGGAAGCTTACAGCCACCTTCAGAAGATCTTGGAACAGGTAAAGAGAAAAGGTTATCTTAACACCACTGTAACTCTATGTTGATGTGCATGTTTTACCTTGAAGGTGAATGCAGTGACAGGGGCGTTGTTCACATCCAGAGTGCTGGAGGAGCGAGCAGAGAAAGAGAAGGAGGAGGAGATAGAAAAAGAGATGTTGAGTGGAGATCAGCTATATGATTGGAGCGCCGGGCTGGAGGAGGCTGATGACTCCCTTCTCTACTTTTCTCCTGACCAAGGAAATGTAGTCTTTGCCAGTGCAATAGATGGATGGGGCTTCAGGTGAGTTTGTTGTCCTTTACACTGGGTTATCAGTAGTGTATGTATTAATGCATTCTGGGACAGGTGTTTGGGAATATCCAAGATGCAAAACCTAATGTTAAATGCCCAGTGAATGGTCATATTATAAAATAACATATTGTTAACCAACAGTTTGAGACTAGATATATAATTGCTTTTCACTAAACGTATGCGTGCGCATGATGGCTACCCCTTTGTTTATTAAACACCCCTCGTAAATTAAACATAAAGGCATTTGCAAGGACTCTTCTGGTTTCAACGGCTGCTGTAAGTAAATACAACATCTAATAATAATAATAATACATTAGTTTTATATAGCGCGTTTCTAAAAACTCAAAGAAGCTTTGACAAAAACATAAAACAATAAAACAAAACAAAAAACGACAAGGACAGTCCAACCAAGAAGTAATGGGGGGGGGGGGAGTTAGTGGTTGTAGGCAGTGATGAATGTAGGCACCTGGATTGTTGATGGACGGCTTGCCTCCCCCCACCCCCTTGCTCCCTATCCCTCTTCCTGCATCTTATCCCACCTCTCCCCCTATCCCCTTCCAAGCCCGGTGCAGTCTAGTCCTGTGAAGGCTGTTTTGTCATGAGCCGGTGTTCCAGTCGAAGATTTCTGCCTTTTAATGAGGCAGTTTTTTCTTACCACTGTAACTTTTGCTGCTTTGCTAAATTGCTAATGATGGACACGCCTTGTCTTTGTAATATAGCAATAAGTAAGGTCTTTTACCTTCTTTTTGTAACATAACAATGAGTAAGGTCTTTTATCTGCTTTTTGTAACATAACAATGAGTAAGGTCTTTTACCTGCTTTTTGTAACATAGCAATAAGTAAGGTCTTTTACCTGCTTTTTGAAAAGTGTCTCTCGCTTAACACTTGTTATGAGTTGACGCTATACAAATAAAAATTGATTGATTGATGAAGAGGTGAATTTTGAGGGATTTCTTGAAGGAGGTGTGTGTGTGTGTGTGTGTGTGTGTGTGTGTGTGTGTGTGTGTGTGTGTGTGTGTGTGTGTGTGTGTGTGTGTGTGTGTGTGTGTGTGTGTGTGTGTGTGTGTGTGTGTGTGTGTGTGTGTGTGTGTGTGTGTGTGTGTGTGTGTGTGTGTGTGTGTGTGTGTGTGTGTGTGTGTGTGTGTGTGTGTGTGGTCCCTGCAGGACCGAAAGTTTGTCCTGCAGGGTGGGAGACAGGAGGTTTGCATCAGCAGACCTGAGAGTGTGGGTGGGAGTGTGCTGGTGGAGGAGCTCAGACAGGTATGGGGAGGGGCCTGGTTGTGATGATGAGGAGCTTAAAGTTGATATGCTGGGGGATGGGGAGCCAGTGGAGGTCATGAAGAACGGGGATGATGTGGTCTCTGGTGCGGGAGTGTGTGAGGAGACGAGCAGCAGAGTTCTGAATGTATTGGAGACGCTTTTGGCTGAAAGCCACCAATTAACAGGGTTACACATTAAACTGAAACAACGGGACGGTTGCAACCATGGAGAGAGGAAAGAGAAACTGAGTGCAGACGGTGCCAATGGTGTTCTGACCAGGCGGCAACCTCTGGTCTTAAAAAATGAAGCCAATGCAGAAGTGCAAAACCTGCAGTTCCTAGAGTGACCACTTGAGGCTCCAGGAACACCTGGAAGTAACATACACATGTCTGGCAAAAAAAGCTGTTTTTACAGCATAAATAAACATGTTTACAGCCTGGTACCAAAAAACGAAATAGGTGTGAATAGTTATTGTCATCACTGGCACACATGGCACCGTATTGATTTAGAAAATGATGCGTGTTATCCATATTTAGGCACATAGCTGACATGATTGACAGGTGGGCGAGATGCAATGGTTGGTCAAGAGGCTTAAACCCCGCCACATAATGGTACCTCCTCAAGTGTTGCCATGTCTGTTTACATCCTGTATTTGTATACATCCAGAGCTCTCTGCTGCGCCCTCTTTATTTTCCCGTTCCATGCGTAGCACACAGTCATGTACCGACCTAACCCTCTTGAAGCACTTGTGTCACAAACTACCCATTCAGGCTTTTCAAAATCAGTTGCCTTGGAATCGTCTGTCATTCCATAGACAGTTGAATAAAATAATGTGAATCCTAGTCCAGCTCTGTGTTTGATGCAATCTGTCTTTGAAATATAGGTATAATATACACAGTATACATATTTTATTAAGATTTGAACTACTGTAAAGTTTTTCCTTTTAACTTTTTCTTATTTTTAGATTGTTCACCTAGAATTTTCTTTTTTTATCAGGGTCTTTTTATTTTCATTTTCAACATTATATCACAGGCCCAAAAGGACCAACCGAACAGGAGAAAAACAACAAAATAAAAAACTAACTAAAATAAATCCTCACCCCCCCAGAAACCAGACACACACACATAAACATTGTACATAGCCAGATATCTATCAAAAGGAGATAAACGATACATTGTATATAGCCAGACATTCGTAAAAGGTAAATAAATAATACATATAGAAATAAATCACAGAAAGAAAAAAAAAATTGTTCCATTATGCTATGTTGTCAGCCTCCAATAGACAAAGATCAAGAAAGATTGCTAGATATTATGAAATTTCATAATAGACCCTCTGATAGTGTATCTAATTTTCTCTAATTTAAGATGGTACATGACTTCTTTGAGCCAATGACTATAGGTCGGTGGGATAGGGTCTTTCCATTTAAACAGTATCAGTCTCCTGGCAAGGAGAGTACAAAAGGCCAGCATGTTGATTTCAAATCTATTAAGAGGGGCGTCTACTAGGGCCACCCCAAAGAGTGCAATAAATGGAGATGGTTGTACTGTTTTCCCAAATATCTTAGAGAAAGTCTCAAAAATGGTTTGCCAGAATGTAAGAAGTTTCGGACATGTCCAAAACATGTGTAACAGAGTGGCTGGGGCCTGCTTGCATCGCTCACATGTGGGATCTATGTCGGCGTTGATCTGACCACACCCCTTCTAGACCAGGAGTCGAAAGTCTCATCCATCACTGACGGGACAAACATGTGGTTCTTTGCTATTGGTGCAGCCTGTGACATTTCCCCAAGGGAAAATTATCTTCTGAACTGGTTCCAGATTTTAATTGAGTGTATTATAACCGGGTTAGAAGTAAAGCTTGAGATGGGTTGTGTAAATAGCAATTTAGCACACAA
Organism: Labrus bergylta; assembly: GCF_963930695.1. NCBI lineage: Eukaryota > Metazoa > Chordata > Actinopteri > Labriformes > Labridae > Labrus > Labrus bergylta. The sequence goes on from NC_089197.1 coordinate 35,989,283, forward strand.
TAAAGCTTCCAGAGAAGTGGATCCAATAGACGCCCCCTCCAAAGCAGTCCACTTGGGTACAGTTACATCATTCCTCACCCAGTATATCAATGCTCTTATGTCCGCCCAATAATAGTACATAAAGTTTGGAAGCGCAATCCCTCCCATCAAACGAGGCATCTGCAGTACGCTTCTTTTGATCCGGGGTGGTTTTTTGTTCCAGATAAAAGTCAATATCTGATTATTTAATTTGGAAAAGAAGGATTTTGTTAAGAAGACCGGAAGGCACTGGAATATAGAAATTTAGGCAGAACGTTCATCTTTATCGAATTAATTCTTCCGCCCAAGGAGAGAGGCAATGGGTCCCAGCATTCAATATCCTGCTTCAGGGTAGACAGTAAGGGTTTATAATGTTTATGAGTAACCCATATCCCAAGGTATTTGAATTTCTTAGGGCTAATTTTAAAAGGAAATGAGCCCAAGGATCTTTGGTCAGCACCATCGCCAATAGGCGTCAGCTCGCTTTACTGAACATTTACTTTATAGCCAGAGATTTTGCCAAAGTAATATCATTAATTTAGGGAGACTCGAGAGGGGTTTGCAATATGTACAGTAACATATCGTCTGCATAGAGCGAGACTTTATGCCCTGAACCTGCACGCTGAATTCCCTTGATATCAGTATTTTGCCTCAGAGCTAAAGCAAGGGGTTCCATAGCGACCGCAAATAAAAGTGGGGACAAAGGACATCCCTGTCTTGTGCCGCGTTGGAGCTCAAAGTAGGTAGACAGATCATTGTTGGTGCGTACGGCTGCCATCGGAGATGCATACAAAATCCTGATCCATGTGCATGAGCCTTGGGCCAAATCCAAACCTCTCCAGTGCTCTAAAAAGGTAGCCCCACTCCACCCGGTCGAATGCCTTTTTAGCATCAAGTGAAAGCACGACCCCTGACTGAACAGGTTGAGAGGGGCCATGAAGAATATTCAACAGGCCTCTGATGTTAGAAAAGGAATAACGATTTTTAATAAAACCCGTTTGGTCTGGAGATATGATGGAAGGAAGAACGCCTTCCAAGCAGCGGATCAGGACTTTCGCAAGGATTTTGGCGTCTGTGTTCAACAGTGAAATTGGACGGAATGAGCTGCACTTGTGTTTTTTGAGAATTAAAGAAATAACTAACTGGCGCATGTTTGGAGGCAGGGATTTTAATGAGAATGATTCTTTGAAGACTGACAGTAATATAGGTGAGAGTTGGACTGAAAACTTTTTATAAAAGTCCGCTGGGTAACCATCCGGTCCCAGTGCTTTGCTACTTTGCATAGAGCTGATTGCCAATGCTATCTCTGCGGCTGAAAGGCCCCTCTCCAACTCAGCAGCCACCTCCAGGTCTAAAGATGGGACGTGCAAGGTCTTAAAAAAATCTTCCAGCATGGAAGGTTTTATTGATGAATCAGAGGTGTATAATGACTGATAGTACATTTGAAAACAGTAATTGATTTTTATCTGTGGTTTTTGCACCTTTGTCATCATTAATTTCAGGGATGGTCTGATTGGCAGTCCTTTGTCGCAGCTGGTGAGCAAGTATTCGTCCAGCCTTTTCCAACCATGTTCATAGTAGCCGTGTCGAGACATAGATATTAGGTATTCAGCCTGACGTGTTAACAAGAGATCAAACTCAACTTGTAGTGACATACGTTTTTCATTGTGTCTGCAAAGGATGATAGACTATGCAATTTATCCAGTTCCAGTATCTCATCTGCCAACTTTTTAAGACGCGCTGTGCTTGCTTTGTTTTTATTTGCACAATATGAGATGACCTGGCCCCGTAGGTATCCCTTCAGCGACTCCCATATAGTTAAAGGGTACATTCCAGGAGTTTGATTAATGTCTAGGAATAATTTAAACTCAGAGGCGATGAAATTAGTAAATGCTTCCTCTGACAAAAGCAGAGGGTTAAGTCTCCAAGGGCGATAGCTGGACTGTGTATTGGGAATATTCATTTTAAAACTCAGGGGGCCATGATCTGAAATAACTATAGACCCATAATTGCACTCTGTAACTAGAGGAAGGAGTCTTTTATCCAAGAAGAAGTTGTCTATATGTGATTAAGTCTTGTGGACTGGGGAGAAGAAAGAGTATTGTCTGGAAGTAGGATTATGAAATTGCCATACATCAGCTATGCCATATGATTTAAGAAAGAGCTGAATTGAACGCACTGATTTAGATAGGGAGGTCTTTTTGAGCAAGCTATGGTCTAAGACGGGGGATAGTATACAATTCATGTCCCCACCAAGAACAAGGTGGTGCAAAGCTATATTTGGTAAGCGGGAGAAAAGATTAGTAAAGAACATGGGATTATCCCAGTTCGGCGCATAGATACTGGCCAGAATGACTGGAAACGAATATAGCTGCCCCACCACAATGACATAGCGCCCTGCGGGGTCAGCCTCTATGCTTGTCATCGTAAATGGTGTATTCTTCTCAATCTGTATGGCTGTCCCTCTAGCGTTCGAGTGGAAATTGGAGTGGTATATCTGTCCTGCCCATCCCCCTCTCAGTAGGGGCTGATCTAATGTATGTAGGTGGGTCTCCTGAAGAAATGCTATATCCACCTTTTAAGTGAGTAAATACCTTTTTACGCTTCACTGGATGAAGTGACTTAACATTCCAAATTACAAAGTTAGCCGATCAACCATCCAACCTTCTGGGAGTGTTGGTGTCAGTCATGGTAGGCGAGGCAGGTTGTACATCTGGAACCTATAAAGACTATAACAACACCGCAAATGAAAATGAAGACATACATCTGGTAAATGAGTGAGTCTGGTAACCCCCTCCACCCCCACACACCTACAGATAACAAGGTGAACATTGTACCCAACCAAAACAAATCCACACATTTAGTGTTTGAGAACTCTAGAGCCAACCATTCAGGCTCCTGCCGAACCTCCTATACGAGGGAAAAGTGAAATAAAATACTTCTAATAGCGCATCATAATATGTCATGTAAAAAATTAATTCTTATACATCATTAAACTGAACACAATGAAACATTACAGGTAATAATGACAGAAACAGTGATAATATGATTGAACCATATCACCCCGTCAGAGTTGGTCTCGAAATATAACATGGCATCAAAAACCTGCGATTGAGGGTGCCCAACGCTGTATATAAACATGTCAACACATATGTCTAAACCTATAGCATAATAAAGGTAACATTGTCAAAGAAATACTGCTGCATAGGCAGGGGGAAAGTTGGTAGAGTCGTGGCTTCTCAACCAGAAGGTCAAGGGTTCGATCCCCAGTTGGCCAAATGTTGAATGTCCGATGTGTCCTTGGGCAAGACACTTAACCCCGAGTTGCTCCTGCTGCTTCGGTGGTGGTGTATAAATGGGATTAGTTACTTCTGATGGATGATACTACAAAGCGACCACTATCATCAGTGTGTGAAAGGGTATGAATGGGTGGGTGTGACCTGCAGTGTAAAAGCGATTTGAGTAGGCGGAAGACTAGAAAAGTGCTATATAAGCTCAAGTCCATTTACCATTTACCATATATACATACATACTGTATATATAGGGGACACAGCCTTTAGTAAACAACAGCAGTGATCAAAGGCACAAATAAATACTATTTCAAAGTTGACCACAAAATGAAACAGATAATCACTGGTCCCTGACTGGGGACAACCTGCCCCATATATCAAAACATTTTAATAAAATAAAAAGAAAACCGAAAGAAAACGGTTCAATAGAAGCAGAGGAGATGAAGCGTTAACAGCAGAAGAAAACAATTCCACCTCCCCGCCTCTCATAAACAGCGTATAAGCACTTAAGGGCACAAAGTTCAGTCTTTCAATCAATCTCTAACCTCTGTTGTGGGAAGTATTTTCTTCTTAAGGTATCCCATTGCCTTGTCTGCGTCCGTGAATTCCCTGTCTTCTCCGTTGTGTGTTATGCGTAATCGGGCTGGAAACAACCTGACGGTTGCGCAGAAGCTTCCTAACCTCCGTGAACGCACTCCTGGCCTTGGCGACGCTGGCAGTGTAGTCGGGATATATGGCAACCGTTTCCCCGTTGGCCCGGAGTGGAGCTCTAGAGTACGCGCGGCTCAGCACCTCGACACAGTTAGTAGTAGTGGAGTTTAGCTGGCCTTTTTGGGGCCAGGCTTCTATGTGAGTGGTCTACGAGCACATCTTTGTCCAGCTGTAATGCTTCCCTCGGCAGCTTCAGATGTAGAGCTTGATCCAGTCGTCTGAGCCACCCCCAATATCCTGATGTTGCATCTCCACATCTGTCCCTCCATGTCCTCACATTTCTCTCTGAGCCCCGTCATCTCTGCTTTCAAGTCAGTCACTGTAGACCGTAAAGTTGCCACCTCATCAGACCACGTTGATAGCCAACCTTCCACTTCTTTGATTGTAGCCTTCATTTGGTCAATCTCAGTAAGTATCGCCGCCGTATTATTTATTATCTCCGTTCTTACCGCTTTTAACTCACTTTTGAGAGCGTCAAAGTCGTCGGCGAGTGCATTCTTCATTTCTGATTTTATCACGGCCGAGATGTCCGCTTTAAGTGAGAGAAGAATTTCTGACTTCAATACTTCGGCGTCCATCTGTCTTGCCAGGGGCGGGGTCGTTCGAGCCAGGGTGACGGTGGGACTTGATGCCGAGGTCGTTTTGGGCCTAACACTGGATGGTCCGTTATACTTATACTTGCGAAGATTTATCGCCATCGACCTGACAAAACAATAATGTTTGACTTTAGGAATATGTCCGGGGCAGATTTCTTATTGTTTTATAGTTTAAAGCGCTTGTTAACTGTTAACTTGTTAATAAAACGGAGGCCGACGAGAGCCCAAACTTAACACGTCCTACTCCATTGCCAGCTCAACAGCGCCCCGTTCACCTACCTGTTTCCCTTGCTTTCCTTTAAGAGTCCTGCACACACATTTTCACTTGTGTAATGTTGAGCCTATCCTCTTTCCTTTCTCCCTTTTTGATTTTTGCATTCACTCCATTGACTTTCTTCATCAATGATTTGGCATGCCTCAACCAATCCATCATTGCATTTACATGATGGATGTTTATGGGGACATCTCTCTATAAATATCTACCTATGTATTTTGCTACTGAGCAAATGCTCAGACTATGTATAGAAAACACAAAACCTTTAAGCATTTTGTTTCCATTTAGGACCTTTTCAGGAATTTCAAAGTGTGATCATTTTGCTGAAGCTTATTTGAGTGTAGTTGACAGTTTTTCTGTTTTCTTTACAATACTTTTTCTACATTCAAGCCATAGACTGTATGTACAAATGGACAGTGTACATCAGCCTACTTCCGTTGACCAGGATGAAACCAAAATATCCCCATGAAGGGCACTGACATATTTCAAAATTACAACCAGAGTCTACACAGTAGGGATCCGCTAGAAGGGCCACAGCATTGAAGCGCCACCGCTTCTGCTAATTAAAACACACACATAAAATGGCGGGTATATTGTCCACAGTGGAACAGATTCCTGTCTCGGTTTAAAGCAAACATTCATGGTTATGGAAGTTCAGAGACACTTGTGTTGGTGGGTTTTACATATTCTCTCTGCTAATCAGGTGCACACAGCCATATTTATCAACATCTAATCATGATGTTTTATGTTTGGTAATATTTCTAGCATCTTATATAGTAACAATCATGAAAAATGCAGGTTTCAGAAGAATTGATGCAACGTTCATTTAAGTTTTATAGTTTGACCCATGCTCTGTCTGTCAACATAAAGGAGGAGGGGTTTATGACCTATACAGCAGCCAGTCAGCAGGGGGAGCTCTGTCCATTCCGTATACAGTCAATCATTCAAACAGAGTGACAAAGTGTAACACTGAACTGGCATTTCACTGTACTAAAGTAAATCATGAGGTAATAAAGACCTACTTCTGAAGGTAGCTTGATCGTTGTGATCACAATAAATAAACAAATGAAGTCCCTAAAGTTTTTTCCACCTCTGAACCCAAGACTCTAATGTCATTGTGTTCTTGGTCCTATTCAAATCTGTGAGCAATTATCGCTGATCTAGTCAATTCTGGTAATAAGCCAGCATTTGCTAATCAATACTTTCATTCAAGATCGATGCGTTTCTCCTGTCTGTGAACCTCTCAAAAATCTGAGTGTAAGACTGTAATGTAAAACTTGATTTTGTGTTTTGTAGCATCCAGCAATTTGCTGAAATCTACAGCCAGAAAATGGGAATAAAGGCAGAGGTGCTGCTCAGAACCCTGTGGGGGGATTTCTACCTGAATGCAAAAGCAAAAAAGATCATGAAAGGAGCTCAGGTAATGTAACCACAGGGATTTTAACATTTCTAGAATACTATAATAGGGGTCTTGTTACTTTTGTAAAAAATCTGTACTTGGTACTTGTTATCTAAAAATGTGCTCATGTGGGGCAGCTCAATGTGGGTTCATTGTTCATATGAAAGAACAAAGACTCATTAAAAGTGTATGGACCCCATGTTGATAACGAGTAGAATGACCTCCAATACCTGAGATGATATAGAAGTTGCCCAGTAGACTGTGCAGCAAGCTGATCCAGGACTATATCTAATAGGAAATCATCTCATAATAATAATCTCATAATCTCTTTATATAGCTCATGTGTTACTCCTTGATCACTTTGTATTACAAATGTTTTGTTAAATATAATTTGACATTCATTTTACTTTCCCTTGTGAAGTGTGCTTAAGAATGACCTCAGATCGTGAAGGATTGGAATGATCTGCCAAAGCAGAGATTTTGTAGTATTGGGCTACAGTTCACATTCTATCCATTGCAGTTCTATGCCCATACACAAAAAATGTCAGCCAAATCACACTATTTGACTGTCTGTTTCATTCTTAACCCACAGACACACAGATAAACCAATCATAGTGAACTTCAAGTAGTGTCTTGGATGTTTTATTCCCCTCCACTTTGTGTTGGCACGGTTTCATAAATTGTGTGGAAAAGGTGTGGACTTTTTAATCAAGACTGGTAAGACCACCATGTCATCACTGTGATGAAAAACGACCCTTTCTAAAATGATAACTTTAATTCATTCATAATTAGATTTTTTCCCCTAATTACGGCTGCAGCCCTGTGTTACGGTCTAAGAGAGTGACACACCCCTGGACACAAGATGATGATTTTTCATCGATATTTATGGTCTTGGTCTTGACTCAGTCTCAATCTCTAAATGTCTCGGTCTTGTATCTGAGCACTCTGGTCTCAGGTACGTCTTAGTGTGGTTTGACTACAACACTGCATGGCGCATAAGTCAGTAACAGAGTTAGAAGAATGTACCGTCATGTGAGTTTAAAAGTCGATTTATTGTATTCACTCAGTTGGAGTTGGAACTCCACATGGAGCTGATTAAGTCCAGTTTCTTATTGTTTTAATAATACATTTTATAAAAAAAATTTGGTAGAAGAGCATTATGGCAGTATGGATATTAAGCAGAGTTATAGCTCCAACTACTGGCGGACTGCTGCATTAAAGTTTAGACAGAGCGCTTGGATGGTACTGCGGGCTGAATAAAAAAAGGTTCATTAAAATAAGTTTAACTGACTTGTAATTCTGGTGTCAACTAGGGACGGTGCCAACTTTAATCGGTTAGCTGGTTCATCACACACATCCCTACTAACAATAAGACTGTGCAAGAGTACAAAGGAATGTCACACTGAAACACACACTTGTTTATGGATGTTGGTTTTTCAGCCATTTTACATAGCAACATTAAAATGAGCAAATTGTAAACATCCCTTTGTCCAGCTGAGTTAAGCCATGAGTTTAAAAATGTATCCTTCTTGTCTTTGTGGTATTAAACTTAAATCATTAATGTGGTCTCTTTGTTTCTCTCTTTGCTGCAGGCCAAAGGAAAGAAGCCACTATTTGTGCAGCTTGTGCTCGATAACATTTGGAGTTTATATGATGCAGTTGTCATCAGAAGGTAAGTTTACTTATATATATAGTTTATTAGTTTCTGTTGAAATTAATCATTTAATCGATGCATCGCGATGCAGACTAGACGATTAATGCATCGATGCAGGGACAGGACGTAATCGATTATGACAAGGGTTAGAAAAAAGCATCTGCTAACCGCTAAATGCGGGTGTTTTGCGCAGCGTTGAGTGAGTTTGTTTTACCTAAACACACACAGTGGTGTGTAATGAAAGTAACGTAGGCTAACAGAGGGATTTGTGACAGAAAACAACGTGAATTGAATCCCGCTCCTGTGCTTGCTGACTTTATGAGCAGAGTCAGCTGGTTCTCCACGCTCAGACCACAGTGCTCCGCTGCAGGCTGAAACGGCTTGACTCGGTGTCTCTTTAGCCAACCGCAGCTCGGGATAGCATCTTCATTACAGCTAAAGGTGTGTTTAAACTGATGCCTCGCTGTCTTAAGTCCAGGATAACTATAAGAATATTGATCAAAATAGTGATAAAGTGAGCGGCTGTAAACACAGTAGACTCCTGACAGTATCACCACTAAGTGCACCTCCGCTAAAGCTGCGTTCGTTCGACGATAAACACATTCTATTTCTGACAAGTTTTTCAAAAATAAAAGTCCCAGGCCTATCTGAAGTTGAAGTGCTTTTATTGTGAAACACCCATATCAGGAAATGGGGCGTTTACAGCAATAGCAACTTAACACAACTTGTCTAAAATAGAAAGGACAGAAACAAAACTAACCCTGAACAAAGCTCACAGCTAAAGGCTACAACGTCCTGAGAAGAGAACACACAGTGACTTAAAAACATCTTTCTCTCGTATAATAAACTAAACACACAAACACTTATACTTTTTACCTATACTGTAGGCTACCTATATAATGTATTAATTTTAACTTACAATGTAAAGCTATTGATAGGGACGGCCACACACACAACAAGCTAACATGTTGGCAATGCAGACGTGAGATGCCCATCAGCAGAGGAGAAAAAGGTTCAACACAGGAGGAGAAACACACACCATTTGTCTGCCTGTGGCAGATCCAAAGGTCTGTGTGCCCCATGTACATGTAGAGATAGTCTGCAATGTAGTTCACAGACTGGTTAAGTGTAGAGCAGATGATCAATTTAACTTTTTGTTTCTTGTCCGTCCACTGACATTCGCAATGGCACGTTCCGGACTCTCGCTTGCCCGTATAGCTCTCTCTCTCTGCCTCTAAAGTGTGGTCCGCGCACCCACCTTTATCTTTAAATGCACGTTTTGACATAATGAGGAAGAGAACCTCTTCAAAAAAGGTCTGATCTAATGTTTAGACTTATAAGTAAATTTTAAGTGCAGTTTTTCAAAACAACAGGTGAGCAGCAGAGCAGCAGAGCTGCGCGGCGTCTTTAGGTGAAATGGATTTGTTCCGCTCTTTCAGAAGTTGTTTTGCAGGTTCAAAAATAATATTCAGCTAGAATTTTGATATCTAGGTTTACAACTAGTTATGCTGCTTTGTCTGACAGGGGGATCAAACGTCTTTGACTGTGTTTAAAAACTCACACATTCCGGTGTAGGCTACTGCAGCCACACATCACATTTAACGGGGTAAACTGTACTTTAAATGTACTTCGGGAAAAAAAAAAAGTTTGTATAGTTGATAATAACTCCCTGACGCTAGCAGGGCAAATTAGACTATGGCGCGACAGATTAGACTATGACAGATTAGACTATGGTGCGACAGATTAAACTATGACAGATTAAACTATGGTGCGACAGATTACACTATGACGCGACAGATTAGACTATGACAGATTCAACTATGGTGCGACAGATTACACTATGACGCGACATATTAGACTACGACGCCACAGATTAGCCTATGACACGACAGATTAGACTATGCCGTGACAGATTAGACTATGGCGCGACAAATTAGACTACGGCGCGACAGATTAGACTATGACAGATTAGACTATGACAGATTAGACTACGACGGGACAGATTAGACTATGACAGATTAGACTACGACGGGACAGATTAGACTATGACAGATTAGACTACGACGGGACAGATTAGACTACGACGGGACAGATTAGACTATGACGCGACAGATTAGACTATGCCGTGACAGATTAGACTATGGCGCGACAGATTAGACTACGACGGGACAGATTAGACTACGGCGCGACATATTAGACTATGGCGCGACAGATTAGTCTGTGACGTGACAGATTAGACTGTGACGCGACAGATTAGACTATGGCGGGCCGCCACAGTTTAGTTAATTAATGGGAAACACTGGGGTATATAAATCAGGAGCCTTTTTTTGTTTGCACAAAATCATGCCCTCCCTGCATAAATCAGGGCCCAGGCTGGGCCTTCCCAGTCTAAAAAGTCTGGATTCTGCCCTTGTTGAACTATCAAAAAGTGTTTAAGAATTGGAGTTACTCAATTGATTCAAGAAATCGTTGCAGCCCAAACTAGTACAAGCTAATAATGCTATCATATCACAAACAGACCAGTACCCTGTTATTTGGTAAGAACAAAGAAAATACCAAAATGTGCTGCAGGCCCACATCTGAATAGGTGACTGAAGCTGTGTGTTAGTTCTCTGAAGTTGCATCAGTGCATCCCACACTTTTGTTCTTTACTTGAATCCCTACCACCAGCATGTACAGTAGAGATGCAAGACAGAAGCCAGGAAGAGTGAAACGAGGAAACCAAACTTCCTTTCCTTCATAGCCTCACTTGAGGCATCATCCCTTTGTGATCGAGTAGTCAGTAGAAGCTGTCAGTCTGCTTTAACGGCACAAATGTATTGAAATACACACTTTATATATATACCTGCACATGATGAAATATATGTATTTGTATTAGGCCAATTCACAACAACTACACAAAATTAAAGTGGCATGGAAAAACTTCCTTTAAGAGGCAGGAACCTTGAGAAAACCAGACTCATGATGAACAGCCATCTGCCAAACTGTGTTGGGCTTGGAAAGTGGGATAGTGGGAGATTGAGGAAGAAGGACTTCATTTTATCTCAATAAACTAGTTAATGCTGACACCTCTAATTTGGATGTTACTTATTTATATCAACTTTGTTAAAGCTAACTATCTTTGTTGAGTGAAAAAAGCAAAACAAATTCCAGGAACATTTTCTGACAATCACCCTGAATCTGCCATTTTATTAAGGTTTGACTCTTCATATCTGTTGTTTTTCTGTTAATAGAGACAAGGAGAAGGTGGAGAAGGTGATGACTTCACTAGGAATAAAGGTGTTGGCCAGAGACTCTCGTCACTCTGACCCCAAAGTACTACTTTCTGCCATCTGTGCCCAGTGGTTACCAGTGTCCCAGGCTGTCTTATGTATCCTTTGTATTAACTATGTGTCTATACAATAGAACATGCCTGCTTTCATGTCCTGCCTTTTAAGCTACCTTACATGAAGATATTGTTTGGGAAGGTTTTGTATTTGGTGTCTTTAACACAGACTGCAGCAATGGTGTGTGAAAAGCTTCCTAGCCCCTTAGACATGGTGTCAGAGAGGGTGGAGAAACTGATGAGTGTTGGTGTGCGGCTGTTTGATTTAATGCCGAAACAGACGCAGGAACTCAAAAGAGGTCAGTACACACGTTTGCCCACACCTCATATGTTGCTTTTCCTCATTTACATATCTCCTATTGGCTACATCTACAACATTACTTTGTGGAAATCAATTGCGGGACCATTGAGCTTAAAAAGTTTACAAGACTTGCATGATAAATTGTTGGTTTTCTGTAAAAAACTGAAATAGATTGTATTTGTATTTGGGATGTTCCGAGTCGACACGCATTTAAAGTCAGACTAACCGTGTAAAGTTAAGAAAACTCTAGGTAATGCATGAATGTGGCTAACATAAGCAGTGCTAGTATCACTAGCCTTTGGTCCCCATTTCCACATACCTGTGCTAAATGTGGTTACGCATTGCTCTGATCAATATGCCCATTTAACCTGACAGCCTACGTACATTTTAAACTGAATTAATTTGACCAACAGGAGAGTAGAGCCAGAATAGAAGGCTCTGAGCCCAATACTTTCTGAAAGTTGAACATTTGTATTGCTTAAGAAAATGAATTTTTAGCGGAAACACTCGTATTGCAGACTGATTATATTACAGGTCACAGATGTGTGATCCAGGTTTAACTAGAATAACTTGAATACAATAGAGTGGTTTGTCTGTTAAGATTTCCTCTGTCAACAGATGAAATAATTATGGAGGATTAATTTAGGATAATTATTGTTTGGCCAATGCTGCCCTGCTCTCCATACAGAATGAATCGAAGCCAATCAAACTTATTTCCTATAGGCAACTTTAAATGTCAGAGGGTTAATATATTGTATTAAAACGCAGATCTCATCTGGTTAGAATAACATATCGTAGCTTATTTCTGAAAACACTTGTCTGATTGCCTTATAAAAGCAGCTTACAGTGCTTGGCACTGGCATCAGTTTGAGAAATTGCTTTAGTTTTGATCCTGATCCGTTATACTTAACAAATATTTTTCCTGATATTTTATAGCATTCCTGCAGTGCTCAAGTGCGGAAAATGCTCCAGTCATCATCTTTGTGTCCAAGATGTTTGCTGTGAACACCAAGGCATTGCCGCAGAACAAACAGAGGTAAGTGTCAAACCAGTATAAACATGTTTAGCCATGAAAACGATTTTTGCAATGGGGTCATCTTCAGTTTAAATTCACACATTTGGTTGTAGTGTGCATGCAGGGAACACTGATTGTTCACCCTACAAACCACAGTGGTAAATAAAAGTGAAATAGTGATTTCTGACAGACAACGGCTCAGATTGAGTCCCCCAGTTTTCTGCACGTTTTGTTGTGACACTCAGAGCAGAACCAGCGTCTCACACAATCACTGATCAACCTTGTGTCAGAGCGGTGTTTACAATGTAGGTGAATAGTGGCACAGCAATCACATAAACTTGTATATTTCCCTCTTAAAGTTTCAGAAGATAGCTGACAGCAACATTAACGGGGTGTTTCTCTCTGTCTTGGGCTCTAACATGGTCTAGTTTTATGGATTTGCATCTCTATTAAAACAGATCCACTCGCTTAACATGTGTTTTAACTAGGGCTGGGCACGTTAACGCGTTAACTAATTAATTAATTATCGCTGACAATTATTTTATCTCGCATTAACACAGTTTTTATTATTTATTTTCTTATTGTAAAAGTCTGTTACTCACTGGCTTTTATTTTGTAAAATTCCATTGTGAGCGAGTCTAGTATGTTGCTTACTGCTGCGGCGCTCACAGGGAAGAGGAAACTGCGAAGTTGAATTTTCTTATCACCGGAGTACTTGCTAAGTACTCAAAATATGTTGCAGCCAGAAACTCAGGCGGACGCTGAAAGGTAATTTCACTTGTCTTCACTTTATTTAAGCGTTTAACAAAGACCCAGTACCTTCATTCACTCTGCCTACGAGTCTATTCAGCTGCTGAATAATAACTACAGCTTTCTTGCTAACTCCGGAGCATCACAACAACAACAAAACTCTTCTTCGCTGAACTCCTGCATGTCACTGTTTCTCACTCACAGACTCCACCTAGTGGTGTAGATTATGCCGCGCATTTAATTAATAACATGTCAACATCAACTGCTTGAATAATGTTGCAGTTCAGAAAAATACATTAACATTAGCAACTTTGAAGATGAATTCAAAAAGATTATAAACTAAAGAATTTCAAAATGACAAGTACAACAAAAATTTGTTTGTGGGGTCCCCGATAACCAAACAATAAACATCAATGTTCTCAATTGACCTGTCACACTCTCCCCCACTTTAAAAATGGGGTCCTGACATTTTCATTATACCGCTTAGCCTAAAACCTTTCTGGGCAGTTTTTTTTTTTCATATAACAAACAGGATGAAATTATGCCCTTGCAGTGGCAATAAGCTTTAGTTTTGTATTTATTTGCTTTGATTACGTTGTTTAAGTTGAGAAATACATTTACAATAAAAGTGCGCTATACACTACTTTTGAATTCATTATTGGATTTTGCGTATAACAATGCGATTAATCGTGATTAATCACAGGAACTCATGCGATTAATGCGATTAAAACTTTTAATCGTTGCCCAGCCCTAGTTTTAACTGATGTCATGCTTGTTATTATTATTATGCCACAGGCTAAACTGGGCAACAAGTCCGATGTGTCCTTGGGCAAGACACTTAACCCACATTGCTCCCGCTGCTTCGCTGGTGGTGTATGAATGGGATTAGTTACTTCTGATAGATGATAGTACATAGAGATCATGACCATCAGTGTGTGAATGTGTAGGTGTGACCTGCATATATATAAATAATATACTGTACACAGTAGCAGCAATAGACATGTCATGTGTCCCACCCTGATATTCTTATTTAACCAAATGTAGACTATCTATTTAAAAAAGAGCAATCTCTCTACAGAGGGCAAAAGGGCAGATGCTCAAGACCCTTTTTTGTCAATGTCTCCACGTGCCTGGTTTAGGCCATTGACACAGGAGGAAATTGCCCAGCGCAGAGAGATAGCCAGACAGAGACATGCTGAAAGGATGGTTACTGATCAGACACCAACAGAGAGCCACAAAGAACCTACCCACTCACAGACTAAATCACTGGAAGGCAAACCCTCAGGACTCAGCACAGGTAAGCTCATCTCCCAATTTTTCATTTATTTATTTATTTTTTCTTTCTTAAAAGACCGTAGTCTGATAAAGGAAAGTACTACTTTTATACGTAATTTAAATTTGTGAAGATTTCAACAACTTGTGTGTATCCTTCTCTTTCTTTATCTTTGTCAGCTAATATGACAATACAAGACTCAAAGCCAGAGGAGGAAGATGAGCAGAAAGAGGCCTTTGTAGCGTTTGCACGGGTCTACAGTGGGACGGTCAGGAAAGGACAGAAAGTGTTTGTTCTGGGGCCAAAGTATGACCCTGCCCAGGGCCTGAGCATGGTGAGTGAGTCCCCTCGTTATCGTCCTTTACACTACTGTTTTATATGTAAGGTTCTTACTGAAACTGTTCTTGCAAAACAAATTAATTACAACTGTAGTCAACAAAAAAGAAACTTGGTCAACTGAATGAAAAAAAGCATGTGAGCCTGAGGCTAGATCAGTGGTTCTCAACTCGTCAAGTACAACTACTAGATTGTCCCACACTCCAGTCCAGTGGTGGCGGTAATGCACCAGAAAGCTAGCCGCCAATCGCTATAGACGCTAAAACGGAAGAAGAAGAATTCACACCACCACAACAACAACAACAACAACAACAAAAACGGCGTCGGCATGCAATAACAGCAGTGTGAGCACCGAGGAGCAGCTCATAGCCAAAGAAGTCACGCACACGGTCATTAAATTCAGCTGGCGTACCACACGATGTGAAATGGTAAATACTTTCCATTAAAAAACTCATCCCCATTCATTGTGTATTGAAAGCTGAGTGCACTGAAAAGACGGCGACATAGACCAGTCTGGCTGCGCGACTTTTTCCACATCTTTTCTCCCTCACGAGGTCATAATCATGCATTTACAGAAACAGTGGATTATTGTTCCGTAAATAAACCTTGTGGACTGTTCTTTAGATTTAAAGACTCCTATATTAAAGTTAAAGAGTGACAAGCGGAGTTGGGCAGCGCAACTGGCAAGCTAGGAGTCTGTGCCTCACAACTTTCCCTGCAGGCTCTGAGCTCAACTACCGTACTGTAACTAGTAGGAGCGCAAACTCCCGAACGTGAAAACAGACGGAACTTAAAGAACGACACAGCTGCACAGAAACTGCACGTTGTAGACATCGCTAAACACAATATAAATCGTCACGCAGGAAGACAGTTCAAACTTTTTTTCTCTCTCTAAGAGACCTTCATAACAGCGTGCGTCTTATATACCGGTGCGATTTTAATTTTAATTGTATTTTTATTTTATTTTACGGTAATCCCTTTTCAACATGTGGAAATTTAATTGTAGATATCTGTTATCATTATTCTTACTATTTACCTTTCGATACAATTAAAGAAACCTTGAACCTAGTGAAAAAGTAATTACTGATTCAAGTAATTCAATTAAAAAAATCTGCAAATCAGTCAATTATGGGTCTGGCTGACAAGCAGCGATTTAGTTTTTACTTTAAATTACATAATTAATATTTAAATTACATTTCAACATGTAATTTCGACATGTTGAAATATATTTGTAACATGTAAAAATGGTTTTACAGATATCTAGAATTATAATTTCCACTTGTAAAATAAAAACTAAATTGCTACATGTCAGCCAGACTCATTTAATGTTAAAAGGGCTTGCCATAGCACCGCCATGTCAGGAGAATATCCAAAGCAGTCCTCCTCAAATTATCTAGTTATTTCAGGAGTGTATATGTCTGTGTGATTTATCTAAGCAACCAATCATGTAGAACTTTGACCTTCGATATATAGTGTGGGCATGGTCGGCAGCAGTAGCTCAGTCTGTAGTCAGACTTGGGTTGGGAATCAGAGGGTCGCCGGTTCAAGTCCCGACAAACCAAGTTCGGAAATTTGTCTGGTTGCAGGAGAGGTGCCGTTGAGCAAGGCACCGAACCCACCCACCAGCTCAGGAGTGCCCACTGTCGGCAGCCCCCTCACTCTGACATCTCTCCATTAATGCATGTCCATAGGATCCTGTTTGTGCATGTGTGTGTATTTTGCCCTGTGTGTGTGTAGCATGTTCATTAAACAGAGTGTAAAAATGAATTTCCCCTCGCGGGATTAATAAAGGATAAATTATGAAATTATAGATGTCATATATTTTCATACTAATTCATTGGAAACCACATGTCAACCTTTTTGTCCACGCATTTGAATCCCAAAAACTTGTAATATCTAGATATCATGTGATACATGTGTGACCCTCTTGGCTCATCATCCTTCTCCCTTTATCTTCCAGTTGCCAGAGGGTTGTACCGCCTCAGACTCTGTGCTTCAGGTGCCTCATCTGTCCTGTTGTTCAGTGGAAAGCCTCTACCTGCTGATGGGCAGAGAGCTAGAGGAGCTGGAAGAGGTGCCAGCAGGAAACGTCCTGGGTAAATATGTCTACATCTTTTTGGCATTTTCTTCCATTAAAGGCAATCCTTAGAGTGCACCAATGATTCCACAAACTCTAGGGTAAGAGAAAGCCTGACCCGATGTATTCAATATGCAGCGTCTGCAAAATGAAAGTAAGGTACTGGAGGCATATCCTGCACTAAGCACCCCTCTGTAACGAAAAGGGAATGTTCGGCAAATCGGCAATGGGTTTGATTCGAAAACCGATTTTGAAACAAATTGTGAGTCCAAGAATCTAAATTGAAAAGACTTGTGAGATATTGAAAGAAAAGTCTGCATCTCAGGAGTAACAGGTCACAATGTTGTCTCTCTCCTTAGCTCTCTGTCTGTCTGCAAAAGACCAATGATCTTGTGAATCATTTTGAGACATTAAAAGGACTTTAAAAAGCGTTGGTATTTGCAGGACTACAAATTCTAACGGTATGTATTGTGTCTCTGGGATCTTTGGGTGGTATTGATAGACCCTCGCAGCATGCAGGATGCAGCGCAACTTCAGCTGCAAACAAACAAAATCCAGCTCCTTCATGCACGTTTGTACCGAGATGGATTGTGTTTATACATTTTTTAGAGTTTAACCACTGTGAAAAACATCTGAAAACATTGTCTTCTTACTCTGCTTCACAGCTTTGTTTTCAGTGGTGCAATTTCTCTCTTCACTTCCTCTATCCCACTTGACCACCATTGCTCTTTTTCTTTTGCCCATGGCAGCTTTGGGTTGAAAATATGATATAATATCTGATTTGGTACTTTCAAAACTATCAAACATAAACATAACGGAGAAACAGTTGTGCCCTATAAAATTTGTGTAAGTGAGGTGGTGATTGTTACTTTGAGCAGTACTGATGTGACCTTACATTAACGTTCCCATGCACTTCGAGCAGAGTTTTAGTCTTAGCAATATCCTCCAATGAGGCATGACATGTCATGAATTATAAAGGAGTGTTGCATTAGGCTATGCATGCAGAGTCAGCAGTCAGTATGGATGTGCGTTCTAATGCACAGCAGAAAAAAAGATCTGCCCTTGAGTAGCATCATGAACCCTCAGCTCCCTATTCACTTTCAATTGTCAGCTCATAAATAGGCTGTTAATGGATTTTGGGAGTGGCCTGCACAGGTTGGTTGTGAAGTGTATGGCTTATATCCAACATTCTCAGTTTACTTGACTTGGAGATCTAATTTGTCATAAAATGCTATTTTGTATTTGAAAATTGTCACTCATGGAAATAAGCATAGTGAAGCTTAAGTTGTTTGTTAAAGAAATTTATTGTGTGGTACTTTTTTATGGTATTAATCCATAAACTTTATAAAAGTAGTGGAGTAGTCTTTGGTTATAAAGTGAAGCCAAGGTATTATTGCTGTAAACCTTAGGGGGCTTTAATTGTTTGAAATCAGAGAGGGAAAGATGTCCCTACTCTTACTTGCTTTGATGGGTGGCTGAAGCTCAGTGGTTCACTTGGTTTTCTTTCAACAGGATGGTTGATGATTTGTTCCCAACTCCTGTAGTCTACATGTCGGTGTCCTTGAGCAAAACACTGAACCTCAATTTGTTTGAATGCGTATGAATGGAATCAGCTAATACTGTGTGGCCACAACTCCGACATCACAAACTAATAGGTAATGTCACAGTGGCTTATCAGTTGTCTTTGAATGAATAATTAAAAAGAGAAATGCAAGATAGATCTTAACCCTACCTTTCTCCCTCATCGATTACATTTTAATTTGCAGTGTTTTTCGTCATGATTTTGGGGTTGCCTTATTTTTAAATCCTCAATAAAGCAGACAGGGTGAACAGAGCCAACAGTTCTACCTTTGCAGTTTAAGTTGTAGAGCAGGAGCAAATGCGGATAAACTAAACACTACCATATTTGTTCATACAAACACACATGCATTTTAATAAGAATTTGATGTTGGACACATCACCACGCTGTCCTGTTGACAAAGGGTCACACGAATGATACGGCTCATTATATGGAAGTTGGTCTTTAGCTGGAGAGGTGCTAGGCCACTTGCTGATTACTGCTGAGGTACACTGAACTCCCAACAGCTCTGGGGTCTCATTTATAATCGTTGCGTACGCACAAAACGGGGTCTGAAACTGGCGTACGCCTTTTCCCACGCAAAGTCTGTGAACTATAAAAACAAACGTGACGGTAAAATGTGCGCACCGGTAAGCAAACTGTGACCCAGGCGTACGTTCATTTTTTTTGGAGGCATGGGAAATTGGCGACACAGACGGTGAAGTGGTGAATTGAAGCCTGCAGATACATATTGATATCTCTTCCACATTTTATTTCACTAAATATCAAAATTTACTGACCGATCCACGTCATCATAATCATTCAAACCGATGGTTTTATTTAGGCTATAATCGCGCATGTAGTGAGCCGTTTCCAATAAGTAACTTTCATTATGACAATATATAAACATAAAATAAAAAATAAAAGTCTGCCCCATACATATTTCATCAGCGCTGTCTCGCCTTCATTATCCCGGACGGACCTCAGAGGACCGGACTTGTACACTAATGTAATCACTGATGTAGAGTTCAACATTAGACTTACACAAAGACCATAGAGCCACCAGTTTTCATTAATATCTTTCAATATCGTGCATTTATCATCAAGTGTGGTTTTTAGTTTTAATAAAGATGCCTTCGTCAAGACGCACAGAGACACGGCGGTGGCTTCACACATTTCACCTTCTCGTTACTCAGCATGTCTTCATAAGCTGCACATATTTACTCTGTAAATAATTCAAGTGTGGACATTAAGTCAGGGCATCTCTGACAGGATCATTAAGCCTATATATCCTCATAATTAGTCACAGAGCAGACGGAGTTTCCCACGAAAAAATGTGGCCAACAATCAAATGTTTTTGTTCGTTGATCAAACCTTTGATTACTAATATGATAGAGTGAGACAGACTGCTGACTGACGTGAGCACTCTGACAATATGAAGTCAGTGTGGGTCCTGTAAACATGTAAACATTGCAGATATACTCGTGTGTAATGATGAACGCTGGATGTTTTCGTGGTGTCATTCTCTGATTTTTCTTCAGTTTGTGATCCTCCTGCTGCAGTAAACTATCCATATGTCCATTTTATCCTTCACTTCATTCACAACCTCCTCCGTTTCTGGGTCAGAAAGTTTTGTTTCTTTGTCTAAACTTCCGGGATCCAGCGCTGGAAACCTTAGCTCCGCCCCCTCATTTGTATGCATTTTCATTCACAAGCTGTTTTGTGTTGAGCGTTTATGGTTGAATGTGGGCGTGTAGAGGGCGGAACATGGGACTAATCTACATGCGCACATTTCCAGGTGGATCGTGATTTATAAAGGGAACATTGCATGCAGGTGTGCGTACGAACTGTTTTATAAATCTGAATCATTTTGTGCGCACGCCATTTCCGGGTTTTTGGCGCACGTTGCATAGCGGTGTGTAGCAGCCCTACTGCATGTCCAAAAGGCCCTGTTTGTTCATGTTTGTATTTCGGGCCTATGTGTGCGAGAAGCAGGTGTCTTGGAGTGTAGACTAGACAGAATTTCACTCAGGGATTAATAAAGTATTTGAAGAAATTAATAAATGTTTATGTGCGTTTGATACTGTGTGAGTGTGTGTGTGTATGCTTCTGTAACTAAATCAGGGGGTCAAGGGGCGGTACCCTCTACTCCATCCCTTTTGGAAAATAATAACTGAAAGCTTGCACCCTCAAACCACACACAGAAGTTGAACAGACAAAGGAGGAACAGCTGCTTTGTGTGCTGTATTTTTTTGCCTTGTCCTTTTTATTTCTGTTAGCTGCCTCAGGAGTGAAGCTCTCCCATCATGTACTGGCACTCTGACACTTAAGCTCCAAAATCCAGTCTGCAACAATTATCATTTATTAGCTAATTTCTACTCTAGGCAAATGAAAGACTTAATTTTTCAAGCCACAGGTTGGTTAGTTATGTTGACCTATCATTAAGCTATTATTTTATCTTTTATTTTAATCAAGCAGGGTAGGAAATATTTTGAATTTTTTTTACAAAAAAATGCCTAAAAACTATTGATTCAGCTTTTAAATGTTTTCAAAAATGAAAACATGACTAAAGGATTTTTTGGTTAGTATCATGACTTTTTACCACAGTGTCACACTGGAAGATACCACTAGATGGCACTAAATGGTTATACATAAAGGTTCAAAGCAGCAGCAACCAATATTGTATCGATTGGGAAGTGACTTGTGTGATGTAATAGAGGGTGCTCAAAAACAAGTAAGCCAAGCACTTAACTGACATCAACCTCCTTTTGAATAATGGCGGAATGTACACCAAACTCACGATATACAGGAGAGTGCATCATTTTACAGCTTAAGCAAAGTTTGTGAACACCAACAAGGTTGTTATTATACATGTATTTATCAGTTTAGACATGAGTGAACTTTTTTTTTGAAAATATTTATATTAAAGCATCACATGATTACATTTAAGGAATTTTAAGTGGCAAGTTCAATAAAGAGCAGAGTGCCAAATTCAGATGGTATTACTAGAGCTGTTGAGCAGTTGAATGCTCTGTGGCACATATGATATGATGTGATAACTCTTTGTCCGCATCCTGCACATTGCGTGCTTGTTTTTTTTCAAGTTAAGAGAACATATTCAGACCAAAAGGAACAATAAATAAAGTGCTGCTTTCTTCTTATTTTATATTTTGTACAAAAAGGCAAAGCAGTGAATCTTGCTTTTTGCAAGCGACAATAGAGAACAAGCCAAATGATGGATTTTTGTAGGCCAACCTAGAAGTAGCATCGCCATGGGGTCTGTTGAAAATTGGCCTATGGGATTTTTGCATTGGATTTTGGATCATTGCAGAAAATAAGCTCTGTGGCAAATGCACATTTCCCGTTGGCTTTTAGACGATAGACCCCATGGCGCTCAAATGCTAACTTACTTCCAGGTTTTAGGACTCATTCCCGTGGCGCCCTGTGCCTTACGATTCTTGGAAACACATTTTTGAGGAATAAGGAGTTTAATTGTAGCTAATTCTATTAAAAAAAGCACAATAAAATATAAAAATGATACAAACTTACATACATTGCTTTCGTTAAACCTGAAGTGTTTAGTAGTATCTGATTATTTCAAAGAGTTTACCGTTAACCACTCATTTGGCCCGTGTGCCTTTTTGTTCAAAGTCAGACTATACACCCACTAGCATGCTGTTACGATCCCTAAATTAAAGACTCGTTTTACAGGGAGTTGAACATAAAACAACAAGTCAGGTTAAATCGTATTAAGAAAAGGTTTGTTTTGACAATCAAAAATTATTAACAAACGTGGTTAAATCATTATTTTAACCCAGGAACAGCAAAATGTAGGCTGATTGTCTGGATCTCCTTATAAAAACAAAAGGAAGGATCAGTCACCCAACCAGCCCACAAAGGGCCGTCTGACCGGGCACTCACCCTCAACCACAAGCCACCTTATCCCTTAAAACACATAACATAAGCCGTGAAAAGGGAAAACAGACTTCTCAACCAACATTATGTTTGAACAGACATTTAGATGTGACTCTCAGGAGCCACAGAGAGAGAAGGACCCTAATAGTCCTTTGTTTGTGGTCTGCATAAGTCTTACAGCAAAGAGAAAAATGCTCTGTTTCAAATGTGCTCTCCTTGTGATGTCACAGTGGGATTCTGGTAAAAAAAAAATCCCCTTCCCTCCCCTGGTATCTCCACCCATGGACTCCACCCCCAGCCTAGAACAAAACTTTTGCGCAAGTCCGCCATTTTTATTCTCGCTAGCTACAGAGGAGTGATGTCTAAGGGGAAAACTCAGGGGGGGGGGGCTCATTTCATTTAAAGAGACACACACACCAAAACGGAGTGTTCTGACAGAGCTGGTTTATACAGGGTCACAAACCTCCTCTGGTGCTTGATTCATGTTATATTTTGACCAAAGCACAGCACAGATGTTTCATTTAGACCACGGGACTGTTTGAAAAGGTGGAGAAGAGGGATAATATATCCTCTTTAAAGATATTTCTCTGACATTTATGATACCGTGGCAGCTTTTGTTCACCTGCTGACTTGTTTTTTTAATTGACACACGTGCCTAAAGCAAGCTGCTCTTAAAGTGCAAAAACAGTGTGGATTATGTTAACCAGTACATCCATTTTTCCCAACACTGTTATTTTAATTCTGCTAAAGATGAACTGGATGGATGTTTATTGGTTTCTATTTGTAGCTGAGAGATAGCACAGCGCTGTCTGTCGATGAGCTTGTCTCTTGTCTGTTTGTCTTTCAGATGATTAAAGTACCCCAGGTTAATTTTATAACAAATATTCCACCTCTGGAGTTTCCCCCTCTCCTTTCTATATTAAACAGAGCCATCAGTAGCCTCCTATGGATGGGCAAGAAACCATCTTTTAATAAAAATAAATGATTTGCTCCAGTGGAGGAAGGTGGACTGGGATTTCCAAGATTGGATTGGTACCATTACTCCTTCTCACTCAGTCAGTTATCTAAAATAAATCTACCCAAAACAGCTGCTCCTGCATGGGTGACAATAGAGAGAAAGCTGGTGGAACCCTTCTCGATACAAGCCTTTCTCACTCAGACAGGAGGGGACTTTTGGAAACCCTGTTTTTGGCATTTGATAGAGACATCTGAAGAAGAGCTCATCAGACTTGTAAGACGAGATCATGTTCATTAGTATTTGTGGTGGCTTTTAGAGAAAGCTTGGAAAAAGGAGGCAAAACTGTTACAAGGTGTAAAGGAATCCTTCATCAGAAGAAATAGGAATGATTGCTAAATCAATCAAAACATTTTTTATTTGTATAGCTTCAATTCAGAAAACTGTTATCTCAGGACAACAATCATAAAGAGCAGATCTAGACTGTGCTTCTTATAATACTCACAGAAACCCAACATGTATTGGGTGTTTAAACCATAAACTGTAGGTTTAAACGGATGCCTCTTTATTAAGTCCAAGTTAACTAAAAGAAGCAAAATGTGGAGTGAGGAATGAAGGTGGGATTTATTCAGAACTCTGTGTCACGTCGTGCAGGCATGGATTTCAAAACCCTGATAATCAGGATGTTACCAGCAGTTATTGGAGATTTAAAGAACCACAAGAAAAACACACTTCTCTTAGAGTTTTGCTTTACTTATTGTCAAAATAAATGAAAAAGATAAAAAAAAAAAAAACAAGATAAACTCACACATGAAAGGGTTTCCAAGCTGACTGACGGCAGTTGTATGGACTGAACAGCGGCTTTAGATATTTTTTGTACTGTCATGAAGGGCTTTCACACTTGCAGAAAACTGAAAATTGATATTTCCAGAAGTAGCTGTATGTTTGAACACAAACAGCCAAATTTTTCACTCTGACTTTTCCCGGAGGGTCTCCTAACAGACCCCAAGTTCGATTGAGCTGATGTGCGCTGCAGAATATTATCTGGAGAAGTCACCTCGAGCCAGTAGGAAAGGGGGGTGTCGTTTACATCCTGTGACTGGAATCAGTGCATTGACTGTTTGCACGATGCCGCTTAGATGTACCGTATTTTCCGCACTATTAGGCGCACCGGATTATAAGGCGCACCTTCAATGAATGGCCTATTTTAGAACTGTTTTCATATATAGGGCACACCGGATTATAAGAGGCATAGAATAGAACGTGTTTACAACTGAACAAGGCTGGGAGATATTGTGAATATATAAATATAAATACGTATAAAACGTAACGTATAAAACTACAAAAACAAAAGTACATAAGACGATTTCCCCAAATAATAAATTATTTCTTTGACGTTTCTCTTAACTCTCAAAACGTAGTTTTATACGTAGTGCATTCACAATAACTCAACGTTGTTCAAACGTTAATGTGCATATTCACAATATCTCCCAGCCTTGTTCAGTTGTAAACACGTAAAAGAAACACAGTCTGATACCGCTAATTCAAACGTTAGTGCAGGGGTGCCCAAACAGTCGATCGTGATCGACAGGTAGATCGCTGACTGATTCTCAGTCGATCGCGAGATGTTTTGTCAATATAAAATACAATTGTAAAATAGAAAAGTGATTTCAATTTCATCTCATTGCACTGTTTCCCACACACGATACCTGTGTTGGGAGCCCAAGTATAATTCCGACCTGTGTGTATTTAATTTTTCATTTATTCATGAAATTGCTGCGTGCATGAGAGAGCGAGCGAGAGAGAGAGAGAGCGCGCGCAAGAGAGAGTGCAGGCATGCGCAATGACGTGCAGGTAAAACCGGGGGGGTAAATGTTTTACAAAAAAGTCATGTATAGAAACTATGCTACGAGTATTAAGCGCATTTGATGAAGCTGCAGCTACTTTTCTCTGCTCCTCTCTGCTGTCATGACTGTGAGCATCGCGGGGGACAAGACACACCAACAAACAGCGCAAACGCACACAAACACAAACACACACACACACACACACACACACACACACACACACACACTTGCACTGGAGCACCAGCCACCACGCGAACTTTTTTACTTTTTACTTTTAGTGCTACAGCACACAGTTGATCCGTGATCCGTACGGACCGAGGCGGGAACACACGTGACCCGGTCAAACAGTCGGTTGGACTTTACTCCGTTCACTCTCACCGTGTCTGCAGCTAATTTAACAAAAGCAAAATCATCTCAAAGCAGCCTGCTGTAGTCTGTAGTCTGCATTATTTTTTACAGAACTCTCATTTATTATTTTCTGTTTGTTGTGTGAGTATTAAATGCGTTTGTAGGCTGTTGGTAAAGGCTATGGCTCACTATGTGGACTGGTAGATCTCGGCAGACTGGTAACTTTAAAAGTAGATCTTGGTTCAAAAAAGGTTGGGCACCCCTGCGTTAGTGCATAACTCAACATTGTTCAGTTACGTATAACACGTAAAGCTCACTTTTTCAGTTCATTCCCTGTCCACGAATCCCTCGAATTCTTCTTCTTCAGTGTCCGAATTGAACAGTTGGGCGAGTACGGCATCCAACATGCCCGGCTCCCTCTCGTCATTATCCGAGTCAGTGTCGCTGAGCGCCGTGTACAACCAGTATGGATCAACCAATTAACCAATTGATCCATATCTAAGGCGCTCCGGATTATAAGGCGCACTGTCGTTTTTTGAGAAAATTAAAGGCTTTTAAGTGCGCCTTATAGTGTGGAAAATACGGTAATTAAACGGTGGCATTTTGTTTTCTGTTTTATTGATATTGTGATTCCGAGGAACTACACATAACATTGATATAAAAGCAAATATTCTCATTATAGAGTTGTATAGCAAAACTCTGTTGCTTCGTCCGCGACTTCCACATTGTTTTGTTTATGTAACGTCTTACCTCAGGAGTACCCCACCCCCCTCCCGTCTGACCGGGATAGTCTCCTGCTCTGAGGTGTATATCTGAACAGCCAGGTCAGGAGAATATCCAGAGCAGTCCTCCTAATATTATTTAGATATTTACAGAAGTGCATGTGAGAACAGCTTTAGTAAAACCACATTTCTCCTAGCAAAGCTACCATTACATAGACTATCTAGGCTATAAAAAATATGAGAAACATCACACTTATAATAATTTATAATAATAATAATTTATCCTTTATTAATCCCGTGAGGGGAAATTCAGTTTTACTTCAATTTAATCTTAAAAATGTACATTGACTCTATAAAAAAACATGTGTCAGTTTAGAGTTATTCTTACTATGGGCTCATTTTTAAAACAATATACCAAAAAAAAAACATCACAACCTACCCTATCCCAAAGACCACGATGGTTTTTATTCAAAATTGCCAACACCTGGTGAAACATGGGGCATTCATGTGCGACAAAAAAAAAGAAACAAATATTTAAATAATAAATACTCAATGGAGCATATGTATTAATCAACTAAAGTGGATCCAAACTTTAGTTTATAATCACATATCAAATAAACAATATCTAAATATTTAACCTAATGGTAAATAAATGAGTTTTGACCTGATTGTTGAGTAAGTGAGGCTCTCTCACACACTCCAAACTCTACCGTAAAAAGTTCCAGGACTACATACAGTCATACAGTTAAACTTAATCTCTGGATTTTAAGTGGTGTGTGATTGAAACCTTTGAGAAAACAAGTGTCAGTTATGTCACAAGATGAAAAACCGCTTTGTTTAAAACAGTTTGACTATTTGAACTGTGACTGTTCCCTGATTGTGTCTGATGGTTCAAGTGTTTTAGGCGTTATAGTGGTAATGAGGCAAACTATGCTTTGGAGAAAAAGAATGTGTAGCCCTGTGTGGGAACATAGTTACAATGATTTTACAGGAACATTTATTTTTTATTTTTTTTTAAACCTGCCTTGTAAGATTCATAGGTAAAGTGTCTTGAGATAACATTTCTGAATTGGCGCTATACAAATAAAGATTGATCAATGTTTTTCATAATGGTGAAATATTGTGTTTTTTCAAGCTGCACTGAATTAGTCTCTCTGACATCAATGCAAAAGTTAATTTACAGAAAAAAACTTGCTGGCAAGCTATTTGCCTGATGCTTGTTGCATAGCTTTGACAAGGTTAAAAAAAAAAAAACCTTTGGTTTCAGTATATCTCAAGCAGACTTCCAAATGCTTGAACAATGAAAGCCTTTTTTTTCTCAGTCCATTAAAACAAAAACAGACAACAAAAAATGGTACAGCTTCACAAGAAAAGGTTCAAAAACAAATTGATAGTTTTGAATCTGCACATCTCAATCCTGCACATTTTAAGATTATTTGGTTAACATTTAAAAATGTTACACACATTACTTCTCTTCATGCTGATTAGAGGTGGAAATCTCCAGAACCAGGCTTTAGGTAGGTCAGCTCTGAGCAGGTTAAAGTTAGAAAGTAACTGGCCTAAATAGCATGTGCTTGCAGGGGAAAAGGGCTTGGTGGTTTGGTATCTCCCTTTGGCAACTGACTGTCAGCAGTTTGCTGCAGAGCACAGCAGCACAGACCCCTAAGAATTGTGCTCCAACCTATATTAATTGCTAGAGATGGTACAGACCCGATCTATCCTAAAATCCAGTGTATAAGATGCACTTTTAATACCTATTTTACGTCTTAAAAGGTGGCAGCGGCCTATACACTGGTGCGACCAGCGCCTTCATTACCGCTGGTGCAGCAGCCACTATCACTACAACCTGATGTGAAAATGCATCCCTATTGTAAGAGTGACCAGCGGAGTCGGGCAGAGAGCTCGTAAGCTACAGTAGGGGTCTGTGCTTAACAACTTTCCCTGCAGGCTGAGAGCTCGACTACCGCACTGTTGCTAGTAGGAGTGCAAATTCCACAAAGTGAAAACAGACGGAACTAAAAGAACGACACAGCGGCACAGAAACTGCATGTTGTAGACTTTGCTGAACACAAAGTCTTATATACCGGTGCGAATTATATTCTGGATTTTATGGTAATATTGGTATGGGGTCCAATGTTGACTTAATTTACATATATCGTACTGACAGTGCGGATCCACGTCACCCATCAAGAAAGATCGTTCGACACTTAAAATATCACAACTAGTACAGTCTCACTTAGAAGACATTCACACTTGACTGCAAGTTCCCACTAATCATCTACATCAAGACATTAAGACAAGATGGACCAGCTCCTTCAATATGATAAAAAGTGTAATTATTGCACTTAAGTTTAAAATATTGAATTTGAAAACCTTTTTGTTGTTGCTGCTACCTGGTTGTATGTGAAGCCAGCACAAAGTTCAACCCGTTAATCAAAAATACATTTAATGGCCGATAGAAGATGTATAAAACACTAAGTCCAATAATAAACTGTTTATTCGATTACAATGAGCATTTTTAAGAAATAAAATATAACATACCGGCTCTAAAGGTATATTTATTATTTATGATTATATTATTGTAAAATTCAAAAGAAGAGCCAAGAAAACAACAAAACAGTCCTTTCCTCATAGATTGCGTTAGAAGTTTGAAAAGGTACTGAGCGGTGGATTAAAGTTATAACTCCTCTAGATTTTGAATTAAATGATGCTGCATAGAGGCAACCATGCTGCCTCTTACTTGTTTTTATTTTGTAGTCTTTCAATCTCTGAGTCTCATATAAATTTAAATTATTCAGTCTGTATCCTTGGGCCTATTCATAACCTGCTTGATTTTTTTAAGCGTTTCGTAAACCTCTGCAATTCCAGGAGATACGTTTATGTTCTACTGCTTGACTCATTCCAACTAATATGCCATACTTTCCCTTCATCAAAAGTAGCAAGTCTAAGAAGATTAAACATTAGAACATACAGTGAACCATGAAATGAAATTAACCCCATTTCCCCAATGGATGGGAGCCCCCCAGGCTTGTTGGGCTTTCTCACATACTTTATGGACCCCTGGATCAGTCCTCTCAGCCCTCTCATTAATGTTTATGAAATAAAAAAATCATCATGAAAACATTCCTTCCTACTCCATGCTACTTGTATAAGAGGAAACATGCTTAGCAGAGTATGATGTGTTAGCATTAAGTTGTACCGACGGGGCTTCCATGGCCACGGGGCAAACATCTATATCCTTGCCTTACGTTTCTGACTTGAATGTGCTACGGGGCCACACAACCCCACAGCTAAATGCTATCCTTGCGCCTAACGTTAAGGCCAGTGAGCCAGTAACTTAATGCCTGTCCTTAAGTGTTGCGTAAACGTGAATGTGTATCTTTCCTTACCTGAATGTGTGTGTAACTGTCCTATCTGTTTGAGGGGTGTGTGTAGGTGACTCACCCCAAAGATCCTCATATGAGCCGCAACCAGCTGACTCGGACAGCCCGATCCACAGAGTCACTTGGGTACGATCTCCTCCGCCAGCCCTCTCTTTCATATCAGTTTAGTTCATGTGTAAAAAGAACCCTTGAAGTGTTGAAACAAAAACAAACGTTACTTCAGATTCAGTCTCTCAGGTGTCTGTGTCCTCGCGTCTTCCTCGTGGCGTCTCTTCGACTCAAAACCAATTTCCGCCGGCTCCTCTGCAGGTGCTGCTAATGAAGGTTACAGAGACAGAGCCACCACACCCCCCTCAGGTGTGACATCAGTACTGACCCTGCTTCTCCTCCTACCAACCACGCCTACCGCTAAAGACACTGAAGTGAATCCTCCTAATGCATTATCATAACAAATGGCTCACATCGTCCTAATAACATGGTAACTAGTCACCGTGCCCTGCTCTGCACAACCCACAGTACTTACAAAAGCAACATTAACTCTGCTCTGAAACAGCACTGTAAACTGAACTTTTTAAAAACTTTCAATCACTCTTGACTGATCTGGGATCCACAACTCAAACCAAGGGTTATCTGCATCATCTTCTTACTATTTCTAACTCAGATTTTTTTAGGCCTGTCAGAATCATGGTTACATAAAAACTCTCCATCTGCTGCATTACATGTACCAGGCTATATTATTTTTAGACGTGACAGATCTGAGGGAAGAGGAGGTGGGGTGGGGTCATAATTTATATCAAAGACCACATCAAATGTCAACAGATATGCTGGATCTAAATTGTAACTGGCTAGATAAGTCTAATAGGAAATCACTTAAGCAGATCACAGACAGTCTGGATTTTACACAATTGATGGAAGGTCCAACCAGAATAACTGCATCCTCCCAGACAGTAATAATTTTATTACTGGTCTGTCAGACCATAATTTGACATTAATGTCCAGAAAACCTACAAAGAAGCGCTTTCATCATTCTAATAAACCTGTAGCAACTCGGGATTCCTAAAAATGAAATGGTTAATTTTCAAACAGCAGCGCAGGAGACTGATATACTTAGTGGGAGCAACACAGAAGCAACCAAGTTACATAGTCGAGTTAAGGAGTTTACTGGAAAGGTCAAAGGAAAGAAATGAAACAATGCACTCCCTTGGCTCAATACTGAAATATTTAACCTTATGAAGGAAAGAGACTCGGCATTGAAAAGATCATTGAAGACCAAGTTAAATAGTGATAGGCTTAGGTTCACTTCATTACGTAATAGAGTAATCAAGGTAATCAGAAAGGCTAAAGCCAATTTTTTCATATCAATTATCAATGAGGCAAAGGGTAACACAAAGCTGATCTGGGAACAGATTAAGAATGTAATGGGGATTAGCCACAGACCTAGGAACTAGTAAGAGCTGAACTTGAATGGTAAATTAATGCAAGAACCAGCACAAATAGCTGTAGCCTTTAATGAATATTATATCAATTCTGTAGCTGAAATCACAAAGTTCCTCTAACAACTGAAAATATTCTTAAAGTAGATGAAAGCAAGCCTTCTTTCAGCATTCAACCTATCTCTGAATTTAAAACTCAAGCAATTATTAATTCTCTCAACAGCAAAGGATATTTGTGGTAGGGATTCTAAAATGTTTAAATCTCTGAAAGAACACCTAGCATACCCCATCACACAAACTGTCAACCAGTGAATACCACAGGGGATATTCCCAACTACCTGAAAGGCCGCAATTGTAACTCCTAAACTCAAGTCTGATGACCCTCTGAACATATGTAACTACCGCCCAATCAGTATTTTACCTGTGATTTCCAAGGTTGCTGAGAAGTGTGTATCAGAGCAGCCTGTTTCTTTCATGAATCTTTCATGCAGTTTGGCTTCAGGGCCCATCACTCTGCAGAAACCGCTAACTGTTTTTTTTTAGAGACGGTCAGAGCAATGGTCTATGACACGAGCTGTCATGCTACTTATGGCCGGCGAGCACGGTCCCTGCAAACGTCGAGACGTTTCATACTGACTGCGGTCAGAGCGCTCAACGTTCAACACGGGCAGAAAGTATTTCCGGGCCCTGCAGCCAATCATTGCAACGCGTTCGGCATGAACTCGTCCGCGTTGTTATAAAATCTTGGAGATGCACGGCTGGGCGCTCAGACACTCCTCTCGCCTGCCACGATTGCACAATATTGCCACGCCAACTGCAAGAAGCATGAAACCTGATTCAATGAGTAGCAATTGCAGCACATGGCTAATTTACATAAAGTTATCTAAGAAGTTAAGATTCGAAGTCTGGCTAGCAAGCCAGCCTTTCTGTTAAACAGCCTGTCTGATCATATTCTACTGTTTGGTAGCCATAGGTAAAGATGTTGAGAGAAATGTGTGCTAGCTTGAAGGTAACTTCATACAGCTTTCTGGTTCATTATTATCTCAGGAAACATTAAAGTGACAGCTGGTCAACACATGTAATAAGAGAGGGAATATAAACTTAATGAAAACCAGCAGGAGCTAAACATCAGGTTCATATATTGATAATGTTACATATTTAATGATAGAAGAGAAAATATTGTCATACTTGATGACTGCATTATGATGCTCTCTCAGACTCTGCTCTGAGAGCTACTTGTAGTGACTGCCCTTCACATCACCCCTTAGTAGAACATGGTAAGCCCTGTTCTGCAAATTCATCCCATTTATAAAAAGGGACTGAAGGTTGGGAGCATGTGTTTTTCATGTTTCACTGAAGCTTTATCAAAAAGTTAGAACAGAACATAGATATAGACAAGCAATTGTGTTTTTCTTATTGTTTGCTCTGCTTCTTTAGTCGGTTTGAATGCTAAAAACGTCTGTAAATTCACATTTTAAAAGTGATATTTAAAAAAAAAAAAAATCTGCCCGAGGGAGCATCCATGTCACCTTTTTTATCCCTGATGAGTTTGCACTCCTGAATACAAAACTGGAATTCACTGCCCACCACTATCAAAGATATACATAGATACTCCAGCTTTACAACACACCTTAAAACATGGCTGTCTGACAACTATAACTGCACACATTCATCCCTTGTCAGATGGGATATGTGTGTTTGATGTGACATGGTCATCTCTGCTGCCTGCCTATATGTTATGTGTTGTATGTGCTTTCAATGTGGCCTCTGATTCTTCGTTTCCCTTGTCTCTCCTGTATTGTCTTTATTGCATGAACTGACTTCTTGATGTCTTTATCACGTTTTTGACTATTGTGGTTGCAGTTTTGAAATGGGTGGCTGTGGCTCAGTGGGT
The DNA here is from genome assembly GCF_963930695.1 of Labrus bergylta. Taxonomy (NCBI): domain Eukaryota; kingdom Metazoa; phylum Chordata; class Actinopteri; order Labriformes; family Labridae; genus Labrus; species Labrus bergylta. The sequence continues at coordinate 36,022,357 of NC_089197.1, forward strand.
AGAGTCGTTGTCTCTCAACCGTAAGGTCGAGGGTTCAATCCCCAGCTCCTGCAGCCACATGTCCGATGTGTCCTTGGGCAAGACACTTAACCCCAAATTGCTCCCACTGCTTCGTCGTTGGCATATGAATGGGATTAATTACTTCTGATGGACTCTTTACTCAGCAGCCTCTACCATCAGTGTATGAATGGATGAGTTAATACTGACGGTCTCTTGACACAACAGCCTCTACCATCAGTGTGTGAATGTGTAGGTGTGACATGTGGAGTAAAAGCGCTTTGAGTAGTCTGAAGACTAGAAAATAAATATACAAGCTCAAGTCCATTTACCATTTACCAAATGTATTCATACATAGTGTTGTCATATTTTCATTGTCTTTATACATGTTATAGTTTTTGATCTAGTTTTTATGCATGATGCGTTAATTCAAACCTTTTTCCTACACTGTTCATTGTGAACAGGGCTGCAGACAGAGAGAGGCTGACTGCTGGAGCAGACGCAGGACATTTTTGGCTCCACTGTAACTTGACACTTTTCTTTCCCCAAAGTGGCTCGACCCAATAAAAACAACAAGTACACTGCAAGAGAAAAAAAGAGTTCATAGAAAGAAGCCCATAACCACTTGTGTACACCATTAAAGCGTCCCTTGGGTGTGGGATTTTTGGAACTTTATAAAAATCAAGCTAACGATTGGGCCAATCAGCTCAGGATGACTCAATCCAAAGTATATTTCTCTTCAACCACATGTACAGTTTGCAGTTACTCATCTTTTAAAAAATTCCAATTCTTCTTAGAGCCCTCCCTCCTCCTTTCCCTTATATTCCATTCAAGCTGGCTCCCAACACACACAAAAGGAAAAAGTAAAATTGAGTTAAATTCATGGTATTTAGTAAAGCAAAATTAGTTACAGCTAAACATACAATAAATTATTTTTGATCTTTTTTATCAAATATGAGAACTATACAGTCTGCAAGTTAAGAATATTGAAGTACCCTGCCCACTACCTTTGAAATGAATCTAAAGTCGTTGACGATTAATGTCAAGTTCCCCTGTGCTTCCTAACTTGAAAGGAATGATCTTATACCCAGTGACTGGACTCCACTCAAATACTTAATTTCATTTATTTATTTAAAGGACAGTGCACATTAATCAACATTTCTGTAAATGTGCCAGTGTTAGCCAGCAGGCTAATTTTCAACTGTAGTCCTTTGGCAAGATGTTAAGCTAGGCACAGGGTGGCTAAAAAATAAAAACATGTTCAAAAATACACACAGCAACAGATAACAACAGTATAACATGATGCCAATATACTGGCTCCATTAAAACATATAACCATACAACCATTCATACAAACCACCATGGGTTAGACAGCACAGCTACAACAATACATAGCAACAGACAAACATGCACTCAGATTAAATACTATAAAAGGTGTTCACATTTTTGATTGCTTAAAAGCCAGTCCTTAAGACGGTGGGTGAATGTATGGTGGGAGGTGCAATTTCTAATCTCCACTGGCAACTGGTTCCATAATTTAGAGGCTCTCACAGAGAAACATAATAGACCAAAGGAGCTGGACCTACACAGTCCCCTCTTAGGGCAGACCTTGTGGTTCTGCTGTTGGATTTTCTCTGCTGTATGTGCTGTGTGGTTGGGGAGCCTTGCCATTGATAATCTTAAAAATTAGGCATGCGTCAGTGTGTTTTAAAATATTTTCCCAGCTGAGCAAGTTATATTTGTCAAGGATGTAACAGTGGTGGTAAAGCTTGGGTTTTCAGTCCAAAACTTTAAGCGCTTGTTTGTGAAGTGATAAGATAGGCCTTAATGTTGTGCTATTCACCTGGATCCAGCTTGTCATACAATATGTTAAGTGGGGAATGATCATAGCATTCATGTAGAGCTTTGCTACAGGTGTTGTCAAACAGTGCCTTATATCTCTCAAGTTGGCTAGATTGTATTTGGTTATTTGCATTACCTTGCTCACCTAGTTTTTGAAGGATAGAGTAGTGTCAAGGATAATACCTAGATATTTAAAATGTGTAACTGTTTGAATGACCTCCCCAGACACATAGACCTTGGGTTCACAGTGAGATACAGTGTTAGTCTTGCTTAAAAACATACAGACTGTCTTTTTTACATTGAGATACAACTGTGAGTGAGCAAGCCATTTATGTACATGTACCATTTTGTCTCTGAGTTTGGCAGCAGCTTGGGCTTTGGTTTTTGCATGAACATAAATTACTGTATCATCAGCATACATCTGAACCTCACATCCAGTGCAGACTGATGGCAGGTCATTTATATAAAGGCTGAACAGAATAGGGCCCAGGATAGATCCCTTGGGTACATCCAGTTCATTCCTCAGGGGTGGTGACGTCTCACCACTAACCCTTACGCACTGAACTCTACTTGACAGATATGATCTCATCCAGTCAATTACATTGGTTGAGAAAATAAAATAAGACATTTTGTGAATGAGTATTTGATGATTGACAGTGTCGAAAGCTTTTTTAAGATCTAAGAAAATTGCTCCAACTATGCCTCCTTTGTCCATTTTTGATTTGATGTTTTCCACAAAAAAACAATTTGCTGTCTCAGTGGAGTGATTGGCTCTAAAGCCTAATTGCATGGGGTGTAGTGTAAAAGGACTACTGTTAAGATGCTCAGTCAATTGCTCAGCCACACATTTTTCAGAGATCTTAGACATGACGGGTAAAATACTAATCGGTCTATAGTTCCTTTTATTTCCTTTTATTTTGAGATCTCCTTTAGGTTTTCAGTGTAGCTTTCAGCTTAGGTTAGTGGTTTAGGTGAAAAATCTTTGAAAGAAGAAACACAACAAAGCAAATTCATGTTAACATTTGCGTAAATCAAACAATACAGTTTCAACATTCAAGACGAAAATACACGCTAAATTAATGTTATTTTTTTCATTAATTAAATTAAAGTTCACCTGCTGCCTTCAAACAACCTTTTAACTTAGCAATTAACATTATTTATTGCACTGATTTCTAACTTATTTATTAACTGAATCTTAACTCTGTACTACCTGTTTATTTACCAATTTTAGCATTATTTAATCAACACACGTTATTAAATTAATCTAAATGTTTATGCTGTAAATTGAATCTTCCTTTTGGTTTTGTAAAAATTCCTGACTAAAGTAATTGCAAGGCATCCTTAAATGGACATGCATTGATGTATACGCCAAGTGTCAACCTTAATCTGACACATGATTAATTATCGCAAAAAATCATCAGGCTTCATTCTCCTGAATGTCTTTACAAAAGGTACAAAATTCAACCAATCTTTCCATATCTAGAGCTGTGATGTTCAAGTAAGTGAAATCAATTCTTTAGAAACATTTGAGGAGTTGAGTAGACAGTTCATATGCATGCTACAGTCCATTATTATGTATCATGATTGTGTTTTTACAGAATCCATTTCATTAATGCTCGATAGAGAATCAGACTACAGCTGTACCAAATCTATTAGAAGGACCTTCATTTTAAAGATAGTCACTACAGAAGTCTGACTCATCTCACAAAATATCACAGAGCCAAATGTATGGTATATATGAAGGATTACTTTTTTCACCTCCAAAAAGGAAAGACAATTCATAGGAAATGCTCTTGCAGTGGAAACACAGCAGATTGAAAAGCTATGAATAAAATCTATGACTGGAGGTTGTTAAATGATCTGTGTGGAGCATGTTTTATTAAGTACATGGCCAGAGCCTCGGAAATTTGCTCCATTTAAATATCCTTTGGAATTTCCCTTGCACTGGAAAGTCCCACTTATGCTTCAGAGAGCTGTGTGTGTGTGTGTGTGTCTGTTTTGATATTTGCTGGATTCCTGTAACCTCGGCCTACTCAATCAGTCATGTTTGGGACAGCCTTAGTCCTTTAGCTGCAAGCTGAACGGGAGATTCAGACACAACCAAAAAGATGCTGGATCGATAAAATACTTCATGAAAAGACAAGAAGTCAGAAGGTAGCTTATTTATTATTTATTAGAGGGTTATGAGTGTGTATCAAAGAGAGAGACCAACTTAAGAAAGCTGCGATCATGTCTGATAGCTTAGTTAAATGGGTAGTTTACTATTCTTGGATAAAAAGTTTATGGAGAACCCTTAGTGAAGGTATGGGCAAAAATGAAGCTAACTGCTCTTCCTCGTTCGTTTAATCTGGTGTTGGATTTAAAAGTATAAATGTATGAATTATAAAGACAGTTTATAAATCATCAGCTGCCCAGGTTCATATTAAAGGAACTCTCTGAGATATTTAGTCTAGACAACACCGCCAGCTATTACTCTCATTATTTGCTTTGGCATTTGAACCTTTAGCTCAGAAGATGAGGTGGACAAAAGAAATCAGAGGATTAGGTAGTTAAAGAGGAATATAAACTGAGTTTATTTAACTATTACTAATCACTCTCAAAGGTAATGGGAATCATTGATGACTTCTATGAAATGTCAGATGATAAGATAAACATTGATGCAAGTTAAAAAAGACCATTGTAGTATAGCAAAAGATTTTGACAATTTTCAGTGGAAAGTAAAGATTAAAATACTTAGGTTGCATTGTAAGTTCCTACAAAAATATCAAAGAGCACACACATCTGAAAACTTAAGTACTGGGTGCTGAACAAAAAAACATCCAAAGGTAAAAAAAAAATTGTTCTCACGCCAGAAGCTGCTCCAATTTAATCGAATTTTATGGAAAAAGTGCCATCTTGCATTATAAGTACAGACAAAATAACACTATATAAGGACAACTTCTTGTCCTCGTTTAATGAACTAAGAAGTAGCATTGATAAGTGAAGGAAGGATACATTATTTAAATTACATGGTTACCTTAATGTTTTTATTTAAGGTACCTGTAATTCCTCCAAAACAACTTTTTAAATGAACTAATGCTTTAATTTCCTCCTTCATCTGATCAAATCAGGCCCACCGTCTGAGCAGAGCTCTTCTTTATAACAACAGAACAGAAGGAGGATTAAAGTTTACAACTTTGTCATAAATAGTACATTAAAATCATGGAATAAAATGTAATACATAGCAGTGCATGTAGGATACCAAAGGCCACAGATCTGGACTAATCCATCAATAAAAAATCCAAAACAGGGAACTCAACTGGGGCAGTTTGAGTAAAAGTGGAATTAATTATCTTTCAGACATAAGAATAATAGTGTTCAGTCATTTACAGAACTCTAAAACAAATTCAGGTGGGACAATAAAGAATGAAGAATTTAAGTGTTTACAGGTTAGAAACTGGATACAGTGGCTAAAGGAACAAAATGCCATAAAATCAATGCAATTTAAAAAAGGATGCATTTCTTTCAGACCATAATCGCATTGCGGTTAATGTTTGCACTGACAGCCCTATTTCAAACCACCAAACTGAGTTGTTCTATGGTTAATAATACTTAAGAAACTAAGGGGTAACTGAAGTTATTTTAAAATTCTGAACGAAAAATTTGTTTTTCGTAAGCTGAAAGAAAGTTAATGTAAAAAGCTTTGTTACTTGCTAGACAGGTTAAAAATGTGATAGTTAGGTTAATGTCAGAAGAATCATAACTGTTTTTCCTCTTATGTTTCCATATCAGGTATTGGAGGTCTGGAGGAGTACATCCTAAAGTCTGCCACCCTGTCATCTTCCCCCGCCTGTCCACCCTTCACTCCGCTCAACTTTGAGGCCACACCCATTGTTCGAGTTGCCATTGAACCCAAACATCCTAGTAGGTCTTGGAAGTCAACCTCACAACTCTAGTTCATTAACTGGACATGTTTTTAAAACCTTTATTTTCACTTAGAGCTATGAATGCATTAGCCAGAGAGCGCGCCTGCACTCTATCACGTGCGCTGTCTCTCCCGCTCTCACGCAGTAACTGTTCTGAAATATACCTCGGCGGCCATACATTTACCTGGGCGGCCCTCCCAGGTGTTGTATATGTGTGGGAAACACTGATGTCATCTGTTTACCTCTATGGCTAACTGAGCTTGCTAGCAGCCAGGGTTACTTTAACAAGGTTATTGGTTAGAAAACATTTCTTCGTTTACTTTGATCCTGTGTTATTCAGAGCAGAGACTGGAGCTGTATTGGCTTTGTACAAGTTGTTGAGGTGTTGTTTTTGAACTCAAGTCAATAAGGCTTAAAATTTACAAATATTCTTTTCTTGCAGCCGCTATTCTTTTGTGGTCTCATGACCAGTAAATCAACGAGAAGGCTTAAATAATTCAGGCTTCTCCACCTTCTTCTTCTTACTGCCATAGATAGATGGATAGATAGACAGACGGACAGATGGATGTACTTCATTGATCCCATACAGGGAAATTATGTGTTACAGCAGCACGCTATTAAGGCAAATAAAGCAATAGATCTTATTTATTTGTGTGTCAGGTGAGATGCCACAGCTGGTGCGTGGGATGCGCTTGTTAAACCAGGCAGATCCTTGTGCTGAGGTTCTGATCCAGGAAACGGGAGAACATGTCCTGGTCACTGCTGGTGAAGTTCATCTCCAGCGCTGCCTTGATGACCTTCGGGATCGGTCAGTGTGTATATTTAATTTCTTCTTATTAACCTGTGAATCTCTGTCGACTTCTTCTTATGCTGTAATGGTAAAACTTTGGACCTTCACTTGATACCCTACAATATGATAATAATATTAATAGAAATTATAATAATATATTACATTTATTTAGCGCATTTCAAGGGAACCAAGGACGCTTATAAAGGACTTGCAACCCGGCTCGTACTTTAACACCAATAACTGGTGACTTCACTTGAGCTGTTGGAGTTATGGAAGACCACACATGCGGGCACCAATAATGTTGATAATGTGGTAAATTTGGTTATTAAAATTAATATTCATAATTTGGATGAATTAATTATTTATATAAATTAACACAATTGTTCTTTATTTATTTATTTTTTAACAATATGTTTATTGAGTTCTAAAAAAATTTTCAAGACACACAATTACAATTAAATAAATGCTAAGGAAAATATATATATGTACACAAAAACTAGTAAAACAATTTAGCAGTATTATTACTATCCATATTTAAATAGAAATAACCAAAGAGAGTGCATTGCCATAGATGATTTAGTTAATCACAAATATTCTGGCCAAAACAGTTTCTACAAAAACGACCACAATTACAGACATTGCCAACTCTTTACCAGCCTAACTCAAAATATGACAGGTTTTTATCACGAAGAAAATTAATATATAGGCCCCAGATATTGTTAAATAATTCTCGTTTTTCTTTAATTGTATATGTTATTCTTTCCAGAGCCAAGCACAGAGACATTTTATGAAACCAACGTGTAACACTCGGTCTACCACTGTTCTTCCATGGTAATGCTATTGTTCTTTTAGCCTGCAATATGCAGAGGTCTACAATATTACGTCCTTTTTGATAGATTCCAAGAAGAAAAAACTTGTGTTCTACAACTAATTGAAATGATAAAAACTCCTGCATTACACGTCCGACTTCATCCCAAAATTCTTAAATTTTTGGACATTTCCATACGCAATTGTAAAATGTACCTTTGTCCTCCCCACACCTGTTACAGGTGTCTGTAATGCTCCCTGTCTGGGATGTTGGGGTTCAATTTGTTATATAGACTCTCATTAACCATTTGTATTGAAGCAGTTTTAAACGAGTGTTAGCTGTTTGAGTCTGTGCTTTATCGCATGCCTTATCCCATTCTTCAGTTGAGATTTCCTCTTGTAGATCGTCTTTCCATGCTTTCAGTTTATTTTCTGAGGATTCTGCTGACTCAGATATCAGCACGTCATATACTTCTGAGATTATACATTTTTGAAAAGGGTTTTTAATTAAAGCTTTTTCCAGAAGCGATACTGCGTGTTTACGTGGGATATTATTTTTCGCTACCAGTTCCTCAAATGTCTTAATGCTCTCATTACCTGGATTAAAGATGTCTTTCATTTGACTCACGCCCCTATCAGCCCACAGTTTGAAACCACCATCAGCCCTGCCTGGTACAAAATAATTATTTCCCCAAATTGGGCTATACCGAGAGAAGGTAGGCCCACCCTTTCCAATATTTTTGTACCTAGTTCCACACAGAGATCAATTAACTTGTACAACGTCTTCTAACTTGAGTTATTTCTATACCTAAGTAGGTGAAGCTGTTAACCACTTTGAAGATATGTATGTAAGGGGGTGGGTTATCTTTTTGCTTTGAATTTAGCAATAAGATGGATGATTTACTTTTATAAATTTTCACTTGGCTTTCCAGGTTTAAGAAGGAGTGTTAAAAGAGCCCCTCTCAAGGATGGAGGAAGGATCCCTTCCCGAAAGGATTCAGTATACATTTCCAGAAGGGGTGTATTTAATTTAGATTCAAATTTCTTATAGAAATCGGTGGGTAGACCATCTGGTCCTGGGGCTTTCCCAGAGCTCATGCATTTTATTGCAACAGAGATATCTTCTAACATTATGTTTTCCCCCAATGTCACCCTTTCTTCCTCATAAATAATAGGAATATTGAGATTATTTAAACACATTTTTTGACTCAGTAATTCTGGATCACCTTGGAGCTGTATAGTTTTTCATAATAATATTTGAATGCACTGTTAATTTCAATAGGATCTATTATAATATATTCATTTAGATTTTTTAAAATAATAATAGCTCTTTCAGTTTGAAGTTGTTTTATGCGCCATGCCAGAATTTTTCCAGATTTTTCCCCTTGATCAAAGATAGTATGCTTAAATTTGAGAAGATTATCTGCAGCTTTTAAGGGATAGATTTCATTATACTGTGCTCTCAATAACAATAATTCTTGATGTACCTTAGGACATAGATTCTGATAGTATTGTGTCTCCAGTGTTTCGTTGGGGGGGCGGGCCCTTTTTTCAACCTTGGATCAACATAGCATAAGCTGTTAGGAGCATGATCTGAAATCAGTATACTATCATAATTACATCCCTTGACTTTAGACACCAAACCTGAAGAGACTGAAAAGTAATCAATTAGGGAGTATGATTTATGTGTATTAAAAAAACACGAGTAGAGTAAAACATTAGGGTTTCTATCTCTCCATACATCCCTCAGATTTAATGTCTGAATAAATTGATGTATTATTTGTCTGCTTTTATTATGGGTCTTATCTAAATGTGACAGTCTTACACTAGACCCTTACTTGGGTCTAGTGTACAGTTGAAATCTCCTGCTATTATGTACTGACCGTTAAGGGATGATAAATTGAAAAATAAATTGCTGAAGAATTCTGGATCATTGTTATTGGGCGCATATATATTAACCAAATTAAGTAATTTTGTCCTAAGTGTGCCTTGAACTATAAGGTATCTACCTGCCTTATCAGCAATCACCTTTATAACATTTAAAAGAATAGATTTGTGGATGAGAGTCAGTCTCTTGCCTGAGTATTAAAGGGGGCTGACCATACCCTTCCTTGTCACCTCCTCCTAATCCTGATGCCTTCACCTAATGGAAGATGGGTTTCCTTCCCATGACCTGCCTCAGCTTCTTTAACTTTTGCAACCCCCTACAATTCCAAGACGTAAACTTTATCTGTAATTCACCGGCCATAGATAATTAAAAGTTATATGACTATTTCACATTTTTAGGCTGTAATGTACTCAAAATTTAAAAAAACGCAACAAAGTCAAACAAGGGGAAAAAATAAAATAAAGCAAAGGGAAACACACACACACACGTGACTCAGTATACAAACAATACAAACTGTAGCTCCAGAACTGAGCAACCCCCCCCCCTCGACTGTTCAACAGTGAAAACCACTCGACACCGAGTGAGGAGTAATTGTGCTGTTCTACTTAACTCTTGGTTAAGCATAATAGAGAGTGTGAGTTAGAAACATTGTCAAAGCGTTTGACATATGAGTAAACCACAAGAAAGTGCATAGCCTTTGTGGTAATTCAAAATCTTATTAGTTACAGCGAACATAAATCACCCGTCATAAATTTGGATTTTGAACAAAAGTCAAGTAAAATATATAAGAGGCTATCGTATTCTGGTTAATTCTGACTTAACAGTGCTTCTTATTAACCAAAACAAAACGCCATAGCACCCGTAACTACAACAGTGGAAATAAAACATTAACAATATAGGCTAATAACAGAATTTAAATTACTCTTCGATTTAACTCTATATTCAATTAGCCTACTAATAACTTATAGCCTCCTATTAGAAACTGTATTCAGGCTTTTTTAACTAGACTACACAAAAGAACTCCTTTTATCACCTGGATAGCCTTGTAAGTCCGTTATCAGAGAAGAAGCCATGACCAAAAGAGCATCTAAGTACAGGTCCCATACTCATCCATTCCCGTTCTCCTCCTGAATTTGCCTGATGAAACTCTAAACTTCTGCCGCTATACAGAAAGTTTGTGTTCTGTCCTTGTAGGTCACCAGCAGCCTGGTAGGATGCCGTCTTATTCCCATATTACGGAGCTTCTGTCTCAGTTGAATTCCTTCTGTTGTTTATGGACTCCTGCCGCCAGGTCCGGGTAGAAGCGTACTGCTTTATCCTTTTAGAGAACTTGTTTTTTTGGCTCTGACTGCTCTTATTACAGCCACCTTGTCCCTATCGTTCAGGTTTATTATTTCATAATCATCGTTCTCGGAGGTGCAGTGGGTTCCCGTCTTTGACCGACGCGGTGGGCTCTTTCCAGCAGAACTTTAGAACTCAGTGTTGTGATGCCCAGTGTCACCGGAATCCAATTCTCGAGAAAAGAGCAGGCGTCATCCCCCTCTGCCCCCTCCGGGAAGTTAACCAACCTCAAGTATGAGCGCCGGGACCTTGCCTTGGGGTCTGTCACTTTGTCTACTAGCTCTGCTTTCTTACCCTCAAGGGTACGGACTTTAGCCTGGAGACTCTCTACCTCATCCTCCGTATTGGAAATTCAGGCCTCTGCATCAGTAACACGCTCCGTGTACTCTCCAATGTCCTTCCTTACCCCATCAATTGCGACCAGTATTCCGTCAAATCTGGCTGAAAAGTCAGTCTTTAAACCTTGAATAGCTTCAAGAATCTCCTTGCTCTTTATTCCCCCTTCCTTATTTTTGTAGCCGCTTCACCTGGCATCACGCTAGCTTTAGCTCTCCCACCCTCCTTAGCCGAGCCGAAGTCTGATATTTTAGACTGCAGACTTTTTGTACGAGTTTTAGCCGACTTTCCTGGAGCAGCTGACAGGATATTTTTCTGCAATGAGTAAGGTCTTTTACCTGCTTTTTGTAAAGTGTCTCGAGATAACAGTTGTGATGATTGACGCTATACAAATAAAGATTGATTGATTGATTGAGTTAACTGAAGGTTAGCTGACACAGCTGACTGACACACAGAGAGGCAAACCTGGCGGACAAATGCAGCACATAATAAACAGGACTCAACAGTCAGTCGTTGAAGAAAATATAAGGAAAGTAAACTCTCAGTGCTCGACCAGCTGGTTGCTGACTCTTAAAAAACGTGCTGTGGAAGCAGGGAAGATGAGACATGTGCCTCTGATGCAAGGCAGGCAAGCTCATGAGAGGCAAGGAACAATGGGAGACCACAGCTTTTAAAGCCTGGGACTCCCTGCTGTTATCCCCAGATCTCCTCCAATGAGGGAATTGAGTGAAGGTTCCCGCTACACTTTACACCTAGTTGTGAGGTGCTGCAGGGCATGCTGGGAATCAGTGTTTTTGCAAGGCCGTTTTTGTTTCCCTCCTAGAGCGCCGTCACACTGGCAATGTTGTCGTACCGTGCTTAAGCACGATTGCCCCTCTCCATTCCCCCTGCTGGCCTGCACGGCCTGCGGTCACACTGCTCCATGACAAGCCTCTTGTACGTAACGTAATACAGCACATGCATGGCTTTATGTTATTAGGAAGCGTGTTTACCAACAGGCGGACACCAGATAAAAATATAAAAAGGGATGTGCAGCCATGTCATCTGCAAATCGGAGAACAACACAGAGAACATGACAGCTACTTCACTGACTTTGTGTCTTATTTTGAGTCATTTTAATCAGATACAGCTATAAATACATGAAAAAAAACAGACACTGGTCAAACGAACTGAACTTTAGGGGAGAAGTGTGCTTAGACACGGTACGGATTGCCAGTGTGATTGCGCCCCTTAAGTACTTAAATCAGGCTCCTCAATGGGGCTGCATGCCTGGCCAACACATGGCTGGTCCCAACAAGCCTTATGACTTGAAAAAACTTAGCATTATAGTGTGGGTTATTTTAAAAGTGTCACAAAATATATTTCCCGTCTAAATCAGTAAACGATAACCTATTCATTCATTCCCACCAAGAAGACACCTATCCCCAGAATCCACCATGCTACCAAAGACTACAAGGTGGTCACCAAAAAGCTAATTTAGCCTGCAAAACCTGCGGGTTGAGACTTACAGGCACAAAGAAGGGTTGCATGCCTCATATGAGAAAGATTTTCTCACGAGGACAGCAGCTGGACCAAACCCACTCAGATCAACCTCTAATTTGAAGGGGGTACGTCTGTTTCCATGAATTTGATTCCTGGATGCACATTTCAAAGTTGACATATTATTTATGAAGTGTGCAGTCACATAGTTTGTAGAATCCCCTGATGTATAACAGCCACAGAGTGCCAGCGAAGTCTGAATCTGTCCTCCAGGAAGGGCATATGTAGAGGTTCCACCGGTGATGGAAGAGGAGAGTCAGTGTTACCTCGGCATAGAGTGTGTTTGTTATAGGCCTGATTACCTTATGGATTTGTTTATTTCCCTGTTCTTGGCGGAACAGCTGTTCCCTGGAGTCATGAGATGCCGGTCCCGATTTGATCTGACTTAACCTACTGACTGACTGAGTACCTGGTGTGTTTTTTGTTTGTTTGTGTTTTGATTGTCGCACCGCGAAGAGAGAAGCTGATTTTCTTTGGAGTTTGTTTACTTATTTGTTTTTGAGGCCCGCGGTAAAACCCAGAGCAGAGTTTTTGTTTTGTAGTTTGAACATTGAACTGAATGGACTGAACTGTGGGTTGTGGGTACACCGGAGCGGACTGAACTTTACTTACAAACACAGACTGTGAAACACGCACATTCATTTTATTTGCAGTGTTGTTGATACATGTGATAATATATTTTATTGAAATCGCATTGCTGTTTTGTTTGATTGTTTTGTGGCTCTTCCTTATGTGATATTTTGTGCAGGTTGACTATTTTTTGTTTGCATTTATTTTTGATTTGTCAGACTTGACTCTGACTTGTCAAACCCGCTACAAGTTGTTAACACCACTCGTGTATGACAGTAAGGAACCACAGACTGGCTTATGTGCGCACAAGCTAGCTCCACTTTCCTATCCAGAGGCTTGTTAAAAACATCTGTTTTCTTTTGCCTAGCTCCGGGGCATCGGCCCCTCTGGGTGATTCACTCTTATATCCATTAATACTTTCAACATGATCGACTAATTCCACCGTGTCATGTTACATCTTCTTTGTGTGTTTTGTTGTGTCTACTTCTTCTTGGTTTGTTGTTTAATAGCGGTTAACAGACAGTTACAAACAGATTTCCTCCACCTGGATTGGGGTGTGAATACTGCTATGTGTGATTGCCTTTTTTTCCTCTACGTATTCATAGATACCTATTTATTAGATTAAAAAACTGGATTTTTATTTGTCTTTTAACAGGTTTGCTCGAATTGAAATCAGCTCATCCAAGCCCATCATTCCATTCAGAGAAACAGTGATTCGACCTCCCAAATTGGACATGGTGAATGAAGAGCTGGGCAAGCAGCAGAAAATAGCCATAATTCATCAGGTGACCACATGATGATAGCATTTAGTTTTTTCTGTTAGAAGCATTTTGTGAAGTGTTAGCAGAAGATAGAACACCGGAGATGATCTCTTACACATGTTCCCTAAAGTGACTTGTTTAGTGATTTTGGTGTTGAATATCTTTGAAAAATTGGTCAGTTAGAAGCAAATCAATGTGTCTGAACATATGTGTTGCTAGGTTAAGGATGATGCCTCTCAGGGTCGTTCGTCTACAACCCTACATGTGGACACCAGTGGTCTCGTCACCCTGACAACTCCGAACAGACTGGCAACTATCAGCATTCGGGCAATTCCCCTACCTGATGGTAAGACCTCAACACAAAACAAGCAGCCTAAGGTTTTAAGTAGGCTTTAAATGAACGAGATTGTGTATTTTGTTAATCCATGTGTGTGCACGGGCCTAAAAGTTACATACTACTAGACCTGAGCCCAGCTGTTATTTTACCCAAGCAAAGAGACTGAGATACAGTCACTTTTAGAAGTATTTGGACAGAGTAAACATTTTTCCTAAGTTTCTATCTTTCTATGTAGAGCTATATTGCCAGCAGTAAATCATGAAGACAAAACAACCAATTATTTCCAATTTAATGCTAGCTAAAGTAATTAGTCCAATTAAGATTATATGGAAAAAAGTGGTCATGCTTAAGAGTAATTCTGGAATGCAATGATAACAGAACTTAAAATGCTTAAAGGCAAACCTATTTGACATTTGTTGTTTATTCTGAAATATCCGGCAAAATTCAACAATGGACTGCTTTTTGATTCACTTCCCTTGTCGCCCAGCATTCTTTAGAAATTTTTTTTTAAAAGCCATTCTCTTTCCTGAAATGTATTTGTACCAGCGGCAGGTTCCAAAAGAAAAAGCCACAACGTTACCACCTAAGTATATTTCCACTCATTTATTCAGATAGATATTTTTTATACATGATGTAATAAAAAAAATAATCAAAAAACAGTCATCAAAGAAGAGTCCCCCAACCCCTCCTGCACCCTCAGACCGTGTACCAAACCCCGTGCCGGATCTCCGGCGTGAGGCCGTGAGTGAAAAAAATCTATTAAAAAAATAAATACATGTGGGAATTTGTTGTGGATGAGCTTGATGAAGTTCGGCTCAATAGTAAGTTCGGCTCAATAGTCAATAGTGCTTAGTTTTCAAAGCACTTTGTAAACTCGTGTTTTTAAACATGCTTTAAAAGTATGATTATTATTGACATATGTAAACAAATCAAGCAAAAAAAGGCAGTGACTAACAATAAATAATACACACTCATGTTGTATGTAGGCATACACCTGCATAGTCACCTTTAAACGGAAAGATATTTTAGCTGTGGACTTCCAGGTGAGTCTGAGGACGCGGTCACAGTGGCAAACCGTACCGTGCCCACGTACGCTTTAACCCTAAAGTCCAGTTAGTTTGTCCACTGTGACCGCTCCGTGCCACATTGAATGATGGAATGATGCATCTACGAAAGAGAAAAACTGTTACAAGTCATTTCCACTTTGTAGACGAAGTTCAATCATGCAGCGCAGCAACGTCTTTCAATGCTGTTAAAGCTGCGCATTTCAGTGAATATTTTCTCTAAACGGCTTAATCAACGTTAAAACTTTTTGTCTGTATTACAGACTTCAAACCTTTTTTAAACCACAAATACCTAACCTCGCCTGAAAAATCTCTCTAATGTTTAATAGAGCTGATAATACACAGTATGCTCACAGGAATAAAGTTCACCCTCTATGAAAACATACACAGCTAATGTAGCTAATGCTAGCCATCGTTCGCTCAACTAGTTTTAAAATGGTAAATACGTCGTACATGTCACATTCTGTTATATGTTTGATTTAAGTCTAAAGTTATTTAAACAATCAAAAGGTGAACAAATGCAAGTTCTGGTGCATATAAACTTTAACTGCTGTTTTGGATGATAAAGAATAGTCACCTACCGTTGTCTCCAAGTGTAACTGCTACAAAAAATAATGTGTCGTCCGGTACTGACAGTGGAGGTGTCTCACAGTGGAGGTCTGCAGCTAGACCCCTCTAAACTAAGGCGTGCGTACGTCTTACTAAAGCGCGCGTGCGTCTTAATGAAGCGCACATTGGAGTTATAAGTCACAAGCGCGCTTTTAAAAAAAATTACGTTCATGTCCCCTCCTGGGCTCCATACATTTGATATAAATACAAACCTAATATTAAAATATACCCCAAGATAAGAGTAAAAATAAAAAGTATGTCGATCCCCTGAACCCCCCTGCCAACTCCCAGATACTGCCCAGGTATTGCGTCATTTTGTGGGAAACACTGGACAAGCTAGAGTCCCAGAGTCACACCGGAGTCCCACTGTCTGTGATGCTTTCCCAGTTTTCAGAGTCCTATCTTCAGTTTGTTTACATGGGCGGGACGGCCGCCCAACTCATCCCCTCGCGTATAAAAGTTGTTTAATTGAGGGACTAGAGAAAAGAAGAATAACATACTGTACTCACTGCTTAACTGTGTTTCTAGATCACGCTCATTTCAGGTAAATTTACATGCAGTGTGAAGATATGAGCATAATAAAGATTGCTAGCATTAGCATACTAACACAACAATGCTCTGCGAGTTGTTTTGGTTTCATGCTGGTGCTCAAGGGCGACATCTACTGGATCAAAAAATCACATATAAAACCTTTAAGTAGTTAATCACGATTAATTAAGGTCTGAAATGAATGACACTGCTGCATCTTTACATGACTCTTTTCACTTTAAAAAACTCTAGGAGCTCAGTTGAAGAGTCAAAAGTAAAATCCAATTAAATGATTAATAAGGATTTAAAATTGGATTAGTTTGAGGGTTCTAATTGGAATAAAACTGTTCACAATATATTAAGTATTATTTGTCGAAAAAAGGATTTTCCTACATGATTGTAACTATAATAGGGAGTAAAGCTACAGAGGTGTTCAGTGTTTTATACCTAAATGTCACTTTTCTAAAGCTGTTATTTTTGTTGTTTCTCATGTCAGAAGTGACCTGTCTCTTGGAGAGTAGCACAGAGTTGATTCGGACTCTGGAGCAGGTAAACATCTCACTGAGGGAAGGAAGGAGTATAAACATCAGCCCCAGAACCCTTGAAGCCATCGCTGGACTCAAGGCCCAGCTGGAGAGCATTCTGCAGGGGAGGAAGTGGAGAAACGCTGTAGAGCGTATCTGGTCCTTTGGGCCACGCAGGTCTGACACCAAATGTTGAGGCATGGTCATTGTTCACATGGATGTGTGACTCCAGGATTTATAGAAGAGATATTCAGGGGTGCAAACCTTTCGGCGAAATTCGCCGTTTTGGATCCCAAATATGTCATTTGTGTGATTCATTTAGATCTGCAATAAAAATATTGGGGGGGGTCTATGACGCGAGCTGTCATGCTTCTTGTGGCCGGCGAGCACAGTCCCTGCAAACGTTGAGACGTTTCATACTGACTGCGGTCAGAGCGCTCAACTTTCAAGAAAGTACTTCCGGGCCTGCAGCCAATCATTGCAACGCGTTTGGCGCAAACCCGTCCACTTTGTTACAAAATCTTGGAGATGCACGGCTGGGCGCTCAGCCCCTCCGCAGACCCTCCTCGCGCCTGCCGCTTCATACAGCTTTCTGGTTCATTATTATCTCAGGCAACATTAAAGTGACAGTGTCAACAAATGTAATAAGGTAGGCCAGAGGGAATATAAACTTAAAGAGCCCATGTTATGCCCTTTTTGGGGTTCGTATATTTAATCTATGTACGTACTTTTGTACGTTCACAATAGCTAAAGTCCTAAAAAAGTGTCTGTTTTCATGTACTGCTCCTCCTTGCTCCCTCTACGCTCTAGCCATAGGTAAAGATGTTGAGAGAAATGTGTGCTAGCTTGAAGGTAACTTCATACAGCTTTCTGGTTCATTATTATCTCAGGAAACATTAAAGTGACAGCTGGTCAACACATGTAATAAGAGAGGGAATATAAACTTAATGAAAACCAGCAGGAGCTAAACATCAGGTTCATATATTGATAATGTTACATATTTAATGATAGAGGAGAAAATATTGTCATACTTGATGACTGCATTGTGATGCTCTCTCAGACCCTTCACATCACCCCTTAGTAGAACATGGTAAGCCCTGTTCTGCAAATTCATCCCATTTATAAAAAGGGACTGAAGGTTGGGAGCACGGGTTTTTCATGTTTCACTGAAGCTTTATCAAACAGTTAGAACGGAACATAGATATAGACAAGCAATTGTGTTTTTCTTATTGTTTGCACTGCTTCTTTAGTCGGTCTGAATGCTAAAAACGTCTGTAAATTCACATTTTAAAGCTTGATATTTTAAAAAAATCTGCCCAGGGGAGAATGCCCCGGACCCCTGTAGGGGGTTTGGATCCATGTCACCTTTTTCATCCCTGATGAGTTTGCACCCCTGGACATTAATTAGGAGAGGCAATATATAATCAGTTTGGCATGTCTGACACTGATTATATTAACATTGACCTGATGGATATTAACATTCTGTTGATAATTAGAAAAGAGTAAAGGGACCTCTTCATAGAGAAGCTCTGACTTTATTAACCTGTAATGTAGAACTGCAAAACAATTGGATTAGGCCTTTATTCATGCAGACAAATAATGAATAATTGATTAATTTTGTTTAAATGGCTACCCTTTTTCTATTATAATCTTGAACTCGTGCACGCTCCTACTATCAGTGTCTATTTCTTATAGATGCTTTGGTTGTTCTTTAGATCTGCCCAAAAAAACATTTTGTGCCTTGAAATAAACTTGGTACAAAATGATATTGGTCAACATCATAAGTAAGACTGTTTTGAATAATAGTTGAGAGGCTAATCTTTTGCACCCTGTAGTTGCACTGCCAGTTTTTTCCATGTTGCCGAAGTCCAAGAGCCGCTTGCCATACACTATTATTTGGAACCAACTTTCTTGCCTGTCATTTCTTATTCAGTGGGCAAGTGCCCTAAATCGTTCTGTGATGTTCTGCAAAGCATGTGTTTAGTCTCTCTTGCAATAGGTCCGATGGGAGGTGTAGGGAACAAGGGAAGAAAGTTTAAAGTTCAATTGATCCCAGGAGATATAGTTCCCTCTGACAGGTTCAAAATATCTGCTGAAATTTGTCTGCAAATGTATTTGAAGTTTGAATCTTGTTTTGTTTTTTTCAGATATGGACCCAACATTCTGCTGAACAATGTGGAGGACTATAATCGGCCCTCAGTGTGGCAGTGTCTGGGTAAGGGAGCTGATGATGATATAGGTCAGACAGTTGTTATACGAGACTTTGATAACAGCATCATCAGTGGGTTCCAGCTTGCAACTCTGTCAGGACCCATGTGTGAGGAGCCCCTGATGGGAGTTTGCTTCTCTGTGGAGAGGTGGGACATTCAGTCTTCAGCCTTTCCGCAACATCAGGACTCCTTAGAAGAGGACTCTATATTCCATGAGGCATTAGCAGACAACAAATTGAAAGGAAGCTGCGAGGCATTTGCACCGTCAGAGGGCACATCAGTTGGGCCAAGCCAGGTGCGATGCAGGCCTGAGGCCGCCTCTACGGACTGCTACGGGCCCGTGTCTGGTCAGCTGATCGCTGCCATGAAGGAGGCTTGTCGTCACGCATTCCAGGCTCAGCCTCAGAGACTCATGGCTGCAATGTATACCTGTGAGATTATGGCCACAGCTGAGGTGTTAGGTAAGAATGACACCAAAATACACACACACACACACACACACACACACACACGCTGTTTATTCTCTTCTTTTTCCTTCTACCCTTGTAGATAGTTTGTGTCTTCTTTTTTTTACCAGGTTTGGCTGTTTCTCTTTCATTTTTCTAAAACCACATTAATATAATTCTAGGGAAATAAATGTTGTCCATGATGCTCACGGCGTTTATACAGAAGATGTTCAAAAGCAACATGGCTATTCAGTGTTTTCTCAAAGAGTCTTTCGGGTTATTGATTAAACTTTCATACGGGTATTAGCCGGTCTGGCTAATTTAGCAAGAAAGATTTATTAGTTGGGAAATAAGCCATCAGTTGTTCCATCGTATAAAAATATATTTTTTGGGTTGGTAAGATTGCTTTAAGCAAAATGGGACCTCATATTGCCTGGAGCCTCTAAATGCTCAACACACAGTGTTATCTGGGATGGGGTGTTATACTTGCCCTTGTTAATTGTTAAATATGCTGGTGTATTTATGTATTACCACCATCATCATCACACTGATTTACTTTATTTTGTTTGTGTGTGTGTAATAGGGGGGGTCTTTGTATCCTGAAGTCTCATTTCACATCTCATAGCTATTAGGAGGAGTGAGGAATATGAAAAAATGAACACGTTTGTTTTTATGGCAGGATCACGATTTTATCGCTAAGCTTTTTTCATATTGATCATTAAGACCAAAATGCAAGAAACTGACCCCATTTATTTTCCCCAATAAATGTTTAAAAGCACATAAACTGTGCTTAAAAGTTGAATCTATTTCAATGAAGTCTTTTGAGCAAGAAACTGTTGGTCAGTGCATGAAAATGTGTAGGTGTGACCTGTGGTGTATAAGCACTTTAAGTAGTCAGAAAACTAGAAAAGTCCATTTATCATTTCAAGTTGTCCCCAGAGGGATAACCACAGAAATTGCAACATCTGTGAGATAAGAAGAACTAAGAAAGAAGACACTTGCTCAATTTCCACAAAAAAAAAGGGTTTTAGTGATCATTAAAACCATTTTTTGCGGCAATTGAGCAAGATGGAGATGAACTGAATAATAATAATAATAATAATAATAATAATAACTTTATTTATATAGCACCTTTTAAAAACACAGGTTTACAAAGTGCTTTGACAAACAGCAAGCACAAAGCAAACTAAACCAAACACAGAAGAACATGAACAACAGTAAGAATATAACAGATGCAAAATACTAAGAATAATTAAATACAATTCAACAGAAAAGAACCCAAAGTGCACGATACACAACCAGACATATATAACCCGACCATCACAAGAACCATCATAAGAACCCAGGCAACACAAGAACCCAACAACACGAGCTGAGACCAAGAGGATCAGAGATTTAAAAAGATGTAAGAAACTAAGAGATAAAAGCAAATAAAAAGATAACAGCAATAAGAAGGTAAGAGCAGTAAAAGAAATAAAAACAAGTGGTTAAAGGATCAAAAAACCCAAAACTATAATATTAATACAAATAAAAAGTAAATATAAATATGAAACATAAATAGACTAAGTAAGATAAGAAATTACCAAGTTAAAACACAAGAGGAGATTAAGATATGAGCATAAATATGAGATAAGACCATAAATAAAAGGACAGTAAGAAGTAAAAGAAGATAAAAATAGTAAAACCAGTAAGAGAAGACATTAAGAAGATGACATCACATAAAAGCAAGTCTGTAAAAGTATGTTTTAAGAAAGGCTTTAAAAGAATTTAGGGAATCTGCAAGTCTTATCTCCTCAGGGAGGTTGTTGCAAAGTCGAGGGGCCCTGACTGGAAAGGCCCGGTCACCTTCAGTTTTAAGTCTCGACTTCGGAACGACCAGGAGGCCCCCACCTGAGGATCTAAGACTGCGGGCTGGCTCATATGGTGTCAGTAGCTCTGTTATATAGCTTGGAGCCAGCCCCGTCCGTGCTTTAAAAGTAATGAGTAAAATCGATTCTAAAACGTACAGGAAGCCAGTGTAATGAAGCTCAAATTGGAGTGATGTGATGTCGTCTGTTACAACCAGTAAGAAGCCTAGCTGCTGCATTTTGGACTAGCTGGAGGCGAGACCGTGACTTATTTGTGATTCCGGAAAAGAGGTAGTTACAGTAGTCAAGTCGGGAGAAAATTAGGGCGTGGATGATCTTTTCAAGGTCTAGTTGGGTTAGAATTGTTTTATTTTTGGAGATGGTGCATAGATGGAAGAAGCTTGATCGGACAACTGTTTTGATATGGGATTCAAAGGTGAGATTGCAATCGAATGTTATTCCTAGATTTCTGGCGGTGGGTTGGACATTGGCGAATAAGGGACTGAGGCTGCTCTTTGAGATATGAGTGGTGTTTGGCGGGTTGAATACTATGATTTCAGATTTAGAATTGTTCAGTTGGAGAAAGTTTTGTGCCATCCAGCAGTTGATATCGTTTAGGCAGTTTCTGACAGCAGCTAGGGTCCTCAGGTCTCAAAGGAAGGTATATCTGTGTGTCGTCTGCGTAGCAGTGAAAGGAGACATTGTGGCGTTCAATTATTTGGCCAAGGGGCAGCATATAAATGGAGAATAAAATGGGACCTAAAACCGAACCTTGCGGTACACCACAGGTAATGTTAGAGGTAGAGGAGGAGTAGTTACCGATGGTGACCGCGAAGGTTCTTTCTAAAAGATAAGAGTAAAACCAGCTAAGCGCAGTATCCTTTAAACCAACCCAATGTCTGAGACGATCAGTTAAAATTGTGTGATCAACAGTATCAAAAGCTGCGCTAAGATCTAAAAGAATTAAAATTGTGCCCTCCCCTCTATCTGTTGCTAAAAGAAGGTCATTGGTTACCTTGAGGAGTGCAGTCTCTGTGCTGTGACAAGCTCTAAAACCGGATTGGAATTTCTCAAAGAGGTTATTTTCAGTCATAAAAGATAAAAGTTGTGTTGAAACCACCTTTTCTAAAACTTTTGATAAAAAGGGAAGTTTTGAGATTGGTCTAAAATTGTTAAAATCAGTGGGATCAAGGTTGGGTTTCTTTAAAAGTGGTTGGACCACAGCATGTTTAAAAGCAGAGGGGACTACACCTTCCGCCAAGGAACTATTAATAATGGATAAAATACTGGGTCCAACTGTGTTGAAAACCTCTTTGAGAAATGTTGTGGGAATAAAATCAAGGCTGCATGTAGCTGATTTCATATGGGTTAAAATTTCAGATATAAAGGTCAAGGACACCGGCTCAAAACTGCTAAAATAACTGTTAAGTTCCCTGCTGGTGTCTAAAATACGGTCTGGGGGGATGATTTGTTGTCTAATGTCCTTGACTTTATTAATAAAATAAGTTAAAAACTTCTCACATAGATCCTGAGAAGGATTAGTAAAATAAGAAGGGGAGGGGGTGGTGATTGATTCTAAAACCTTAAATAAAATTCTGGGGTTAGAATGATTGACTAAAATCAGATTAGAATAAAATGCTGCTCTTGCGTCTTTAATTGCCTTTTGATATTGTTTCATTGAATCTCTCCATATTTCATAAAATACATGCAAGCCTGTTTTTTTCCATTTTCGTTCTTTCCTTCTGCAGTCTCTTTTTAGATCCTGAGTCAGTTCGTTTAGCCATGGCTGTGGAACTCTGTTAGTTTTTTTGTCTTTATAGGGAGCAACAGAGTCCAGCACAGTTTGACAGGTGAGATTAAAAGAGGAGACCAGCTCCTCTGTGTTAAAATTTTGGTAAAAGGCAGTTGAAGAGACAGAAATAAAAAGCTCCTTAAACTTGCTAGCAGACGTAGAGTTAAAAACCCTGCTGCGGACAGGTGCCTTGCTAATAAAAGGTGGCTGAGGTAGAACCATTCTGAATAAAACCAGTTTGTGGTCTGACACACAGATATCCTTTGTCTCAAAGTTGTTAGGGCAGAGACCACTGTATAAAACAAGATCAAGTGTGTGGCCCTTAGAGTGAGTGGGTTCCTGTATTGCCTGAGTAAGGTTAAAAGATTCTAGAATATCCATAAAATCACCCGCGAGGGACTGAGAGGGGCAACAGACATGTATGTTAAAATCACCTAAAACAAGGATTTTATCATACTTAGAAATAAAATGTGATAAAAACTCTGAAAACTCTGCAACAAAAACATTGTTAGGTCTGGGTGGTCTGTAGATGATTAAAATTAGCACAGGATCTTTTAAGTTAACAATAAAACCAAGGTGCTCAAATGATGTAAAATGAGTGTGTATAATTGGAGAGCATTTAAAATCTTTTCTATGAATAACAGCAACCCCCCTTCCCCGGCCTGACAGCCTGAGCTGATGAAGGTGAGTGAAATCAGGGGGGTTTGCTTCAATCAGAGGACTGCAATCTCCCATAGTCAACCAGGTCTCAGTGACAATAAAAAAGTCCAGATTATTATGATTTATAAAATCAAGGCAGATAAAAGATTTATTATTAAGGGATCTGATATTTAAAAGACCAAAGTTAGCTGAAGTGCAATTAAAGGTTGGTTGTGAGAGAGGTTGGAGGCGTACTTGGGTGAGATTGGAGTGGTTACAGTAATTGACAGGTGGCAGATGTTGATGAGACAGTCTGCAGGTGACGTGTACAGGGATAGTGAATTCAGTGCTGTGGTCTGTGACAGTAGAGAGTGTATGACAGTTATTGGAGGACAGAGAAGAAGGAGAAAAAGAGTGACACCAGGTGTGAGGAGTAGGGGAGGGGCTTGCTGTGAGTAGATTGTTCTGAGGTGAAACAGGTGAGAGGGGATTGGATGTGGGTGTGTGCTCAGATAGATGTCATACAGGTGTTGAGGACTGGACAGTGTGCTGGATATTAGCGGACAACATTTGACTGCCCAACGGATTTGGATGAATCCCGTCGCTTTTAAAAAGTGTGGCATGGTTCCAGAACAGGTTAAAATTGTCAGTAAAATCTAGGTTGTGTGATTTGCAAGCGTGCTGGAGCCAGGTGTGCAGGGAGAGGATACGGCTAAAACGCTCAGGACCACAATCAAAGGTTGAAATGGGTCCAAAGTTAAAAACTGATTTTCCACAGTTCTTTAAAACGTTAAAAAGGAGATTAAAATCCTTTTTGGTGCACTCAGATTGCCGCCGGGAAGAGTCGTTTGTGCCCACGTGTACAACGACTCTTTTAATTGAGACTGGGAGTGAAGGCAGAAGACTGAGGAATTTGTCTAGGACTACGGGGACAGTGGTGCCGGGAAGACAGTGTGTGGTGGCATTAAAGAAGCGGACATTCCTGGTGATTGAATCTCCAATGATTAGAGTTGTCGGGGGAAAAAGAGGGCAAGGAGGTGATGAGTGTGTGCTACCTGGATCGGCCTGCGGGCGCTCGGCCGTTACCACCTGCGGTAAAGCGGGCGGGTCATGTTGAGGTGACTGCAGTGAAGTGGACCGCCGCCGTGGCTCAGCCGGGGGAAGACCCCCAGAGCGTCTGATGACAGCCTCCTGCAGCATTTTCCGGCGGTTCTTCCCAGTGGCCGAGTGGCGGGCCTCCCGACCAGAAGAATACGCTGCAGGTGGAGGTGAGGTGGCAAATCCATGTGGAGCCCTGGCGGAGTGGCGAGTAGTTCCGTTTGGTGCAAGAGTACGCGCAGCGGCAGCAGAAGCCTCCTCCAGTCCCAGGCCGACCGGAGCCCCGTCCTTCAGCAGTGTGAAGCGGTTGTGGAGGGTCATCCGGGGTTGCAGAGGGGCCAGATGGTCCGTCTTCCGCCTGCGGCGCACCACGTCGGTCCAGGGTAGCTCGGGCGGCTTCGGAGTGGAGCTGTGTACTGGGGCCAGCAGCCTCTTTCTTGTCGCACTCTCGGAGTTACCTGACGGGGCCGGTGTTGTGGCGTCCTGGTCCAGCACAGTGAGGGCGCTGGCCAGACCCTCTGTCCCAACGCCATCGGTGCCTGAGGCCCCTGTACTGAGGTCTCCCATAGAGCGGTGCCCGGTCGTTTCGGCTACCGGTCGTTTCGGCTACCGGTTCCTCCGGGTAGGCCCGCGCGAGGCCGAGGTGAGTGGAGGTCAGCCAGGGAAGAGTGGCGGACGAGGCAGACACCAGCTTTGATGCCGGCGAGGATGGTGCGGATGGCGATCGGACCGCCAGGATCGAGGACTGCATATAAGATATGTGTTTTGACTGTGCAGCAGCCACGGAAACAAAGCCTTCAATCAGATGGTCCTTGTTCTGAAGTTCGGACTTCAGTCGTTGGATATCGTCCTTTAACTGTGAGTACTGATGTTCGCAGTTCGTACACACAGACATGGCTAGCTCCAGATGTTTACGAACAGTTTAAAGCTAGCAGCAGTCTTCCAGTGGCAGGCTTCAGTGATTACCACACTTTAAAAGTAATATCCAAACACCCAAAGGCTAAAAATGTTTATCTATGTTGAAGAAATACTTAAAACTTAAAAACACAAGTATAACCGAGGAAGTAGTTAAAACTTGATAAAAAGTAAAAAGTTTTGGCAGCGCTTCTCTCCAGAGAATGACTACATAGCGGAAACAGCCAAAGCCTGTGCTGCGTTCAATGACATCAGAAGGCAGCTTCATAGGGTGGATCACTTACACACAACATCCCAGGATCCTGAATAGGTGACAAATGATTCCTTGATTAGGTTACAGATGGAGATGGATGGCTGAAAGCCTCTAAAGCCAAATCTACATTGCCATTGCATACGTTAATAAGTAAAGTATTGCATTCCATCCTGTTTATTTCTAGGTAGTGATTTGTTTTTGTTTGTAATTCAGCCAAATGATTCTAGTTCTATTATACAATTTTCAAATAATTCAAATAATTTGTCTTTTAATACCACTCCTGATGTGCCTTATTCTTTTTCTCTACATGTTGCTCTGCTGTGTTTAGTGGGTAGCACTTCTGCTATGAGTGATCTTCCATTGTTCTGGGTGGGTTAGCACGGCTTTGGGAAAATGTATCAAGGTAAACTTTATTATTATATTGTTGAGGAGAACAATGGTACCAGGGACAAATGAGTTTTGAAGTCTGTTAGTCCTGCACCTCATGGGCACAGTATATCTGCGAGTAGATGGCAGCAGCTTGTACTCAGTGTTAAGGGGGTAAATTTGTATTTATTTATTTTTGTCCTTTATAATGTCAGGGACTCTATCTGTACTCAGATTACTTAAAGAGCCCATATTATGCCCTTTTTGGGGTTCGAATATTTAATCTATGTACCTACTTTTGTACATTCACAATAGCTAAAGTCGTGCACGGCGGAGTTTTCACCCCGATGCACACACACACACACATACACACACACACACACACACAAACACTTGCGCGCACACTATCACCAGCGGAGGCCTGGGTGTGTGTGGTTGTGTCTCACAGACACACACAATAATAAAAAGTCCATAAGAACATCAGAAAATAAAGTAGTCTGCTTAGTTTATCTACTTCAGACTTTTCTGGGCATGTCTCTCTCTCTGCCGTTACTCAAGGGATGCGCTGTTAGCATGCTGCATTCAGGGGAGCTCAGACAATGAGAGATGCATTCAGGTGCGCTCAGAAACAGGAGTTGCAGGAACAAAAACTAAGCTGGACAGACCATTACAAGTTGAAATAATTGTTCAGTTATATTGACAGCTGTCATTTAAAGAAACACGTTTCGAAAAATCTTCGAAGGAATCTTTTTCAGTCATCTCTTTTCTTCAGTCTTATTTTGTAAAATAAATCGTGAGAGAATCGTATTGTGAGTTGAGTGAATCATTACATCCCTATTAATATATGAATATGCCTAATGCGCTGTCTCCTGGCTCCTGGCTTTTATTAGTTGGAATATTAAAGGGATACGTCATCCCATTAACACTAGGACTGCCAACATTCTAGACCCCGCTCCAAGCGCCGCATATGCAAACCTTTAGTCTATTATATTGTTGGATATATTAGGCTCCGCATTTTAATAAAAACACTGCAAAAAAAGAGATAAACACCAATGTTCCTACTCCTACTTGTTCCTACTTGTTTCCCCGACATAGAGGATATCATTGAACAACACATACGCACGCCAAAAACAACAACAACAACAACAAAAACACGGCTATCTTCTTCAACATTCTTGCAAATCTTCCTGATCCCAACACCTATCATTTAATTTTAGGGAGTGATTTTAATTTTGTGTTAGAGCCAAATGTATATAGATGGAACTCTAAGTTCCCAATTAATGAATCTAAATTTAAAACCACAGTTCACAGTTCACAAGGATGCTTACAAATGATTCAATCCCTGCCACCAAACAATACTATTCTTTCACCTGTCCACCGTTCATACTCAAGGATGGATTTTTTTTTATTGATAATAAAATTTTTCCATTTGTTATCAGCTGTCAACATCATTATATTGTATTTTCTGACCACTCTCCCGTCCAATTAGATATGAGCTTCCCAGATAATATTACATCCCAACTAACATGGCGTCTGAATCCACTACTATCTTATTTACCATTACAAAATGTTATCTCAGATCAAATAGACTTTTTTTCTAATAGTACACCAGGTACTAAGGCCCTCCTTAATACAAGTGTTGGATAATAAATATATAAAGAACAACTGTTATTACAAGCTAGTAATGTGAAAAGCAGTTCTTTTCAGTGTACTGAATCAGTTCAGTACTTCACCACATCTCTGATTGCCAATCAGAACTTATTCAGCTGAAACACGGCCGAACCTTTAGTTCTGCTCGTGATCGTACTGAGAACGGCCGGTGGTGAATAAGAAGCCAATGAGCTGAGCATTTAGTTGGATTGGTGAATATATAAACTGAATTCACTGGAAATGTACTTCTCATTGGCCAATTCCCTGCACATGCAGACACACAGCAAGGGGAGGGGGATGGGGAGGGGGGCATTTCTACAAGTACAAATTTGTTTTGCTACAGACGTCTCGCAAAATGTGTTGCAAAACTCAAGCAGCGCAGATTCACACGAGAAAAGTAGTTTGTGCAGTTGTATCGGCAGATTGGAGAAGTTGTAACCGCAGAGTTGTGGTTATAAAGGATAATGGACACGAGTAATAAAAAAAAACATGTGAGTAAATGTTGGATTACAAGTTTGCTGCTGTCATTTTATTTGTGTAAATATCAGTCTACACATTAGTGACATGAAATTCATTTCACGTGTGAAACATTAAACATTTTTACGTACAAGTTCACTTTTTTTCCTTCAAGCTCTCATCACATTCTAGAAGCTCTCACGTCACAGTCTATAAGCACACATCACATTCTACAAGCTCTCGCATCACATTCTACAAGCTCTCACATCACATTCTACAAGCTCTCACATCACATTCTACAAGCTCTCACATCACATTCTACAAGCTCTCACATCACATTCTACAAGCTCACATCACATTCTACAAGCTCACATCACATTCTACAAGCTCTCACATCACATTCTACAAGCTCTCACATCACATTCTACAAGCTCTCACATCAGTCTACAAGCTCACATCACATTCTACAAGCTCTCACATCACATTCTACAAGCTCACATCACATTCTACAAGCTCACATCACATTCTACAAGCTCTCACATCACATTCTACAAGCTCTCACATCACATTCTACAAGCTCTCACATCAGTCTACAAGCTCACATCACATTCTACAAGCTCTCACATCACATTCTACAAGCTCTCACATCTCATCTCATAAACCAAAACCAATTAAGAAATACCTGTAAATTCTGTGTCTGATTATTATTACAATAAATAATAAACTAATTAGTAGTAAATTTAGAATGTATTATATTAATATAAGTCAACAGCAAAATATTCCTCATTTAGTATCGCAACAAGTTGCGACTAAACCAGTCATATAAAATGTTTTAAATTCTGAAATAACCATTCTCCACAGTGAGGAGATCTAATTTGGGGCTTTTTATGCCTTCATTATAGAGACAGGACAGTGGATAGAGTCGGAAATCAGGGAGAGAGAGAGTGTAGCATGAAATTCCGAAAGGGAGCCACAGGTCGGATTTGAACCCAGGCTGCCCGCTTTGAGCACCGTAGCCTCAGTACATGGGGCACGCTACCAACCACTAGGTCACAAGTGCCAGAAGACCATAATTTCTTGAGCTTTTATTGAACACATATCTCCCATTGCTTTAAAAACAAATTAAACAAGATAATATGGCAACACTACAGTGACACCTCATAACCAAAGAATATAAAACTAGAGCTACACTAAAACAAAGAACCTAGGCTTGGGTCATTTCTAAAAGTGTCTCCTTTACTTTTTGAACAAGACAGCACTGACAAGTGGATGTGTCTTTTTTATTTTTCATGACTAAGACTGAGATTGGCTACATTTGATTATGTTTAGAATTTGCCTTAAATACCATGGCATGTGTTTTCTTGTACCAGGCCGAGTTTATGGTGTACTAGGAAAGCGAGAGGGTCGTGTCCTCCATGAGGAGATGAAGGAGGGGACAGACATGTTTATCATCAAGGCTGTACTACCTGTGGCTGAGAGCTTTGGATTTGCTGATGAGATCCGCAAGAGGACCAGTGGATTGGCCAGTCCTCAACTAGTCTTCAGCCACTGGGAGGTGAGTATAAGATGTGTACTGATTGTGTGTGTGTTTAAGTAACAGAGTGTTGGAAACAGCTTAAATCAGCAAAAAGTCTGTTGTGCTTGCCTTTAGTTGTATTCTTATATGCCTGCCTCAAAATAATCAACTACACTCTGTAGCCTATTGAAATCTGGTTTGGTTAAGTAATCTAAAAACTCAAGTTTATCAACCTATTAGTTTTGGCCATGTCCCATTTCTTCAGATTATTTGAGTCAGTTGATTTAAACATGTACTGCAGGTGACTAAATTTGCAGATTACTTGCAGCTTTTTGGGGGAAAATTGTTGCTCTTTTCATTCCGAATAAACTTGTTACCAGTGAACATAATGAATTGTGAGATGTTCCACCTATGGTCATGAGCTGTGAGTAGTGACCAAAAGAATGAGATCACGAATACAAGGGTTTCTAAGCTCAACCTTAGAGATAGGGTGGGGAGCTCGGTAGTACAGTCGATATCTCCTGGTCGCCCCCCTCTGGAGGTCTTCCGGGCACGTCCAACTGGGAGGAGGAGCTTGAAAACGTGCCTGGGAGGAAGGAAGTCTGGGTCGACGAGACCCGGCACCGAATGAGAGGAAGATAATGTTTTTTTGTTGCCACTGTCCCAACTTTTTGAGTGATTTTCTCTGCAACACCCCGGGAGTGTTTTCATGAAGCATGAGAAAATATGGAATATAAACTGTGGCCTCCAGGGCTAAACAGCAATGTGTGTGTTTGTGAAGCTCCCACTTTTCTTAAAGAAAAGATAAACTTTATTGATCATGAGGTGGTGATGCTGTTAAAGAGTCTGATTAAACAGACTTCATGCACACACTAAGGAGATTGATTGAAAGCACGAGCGGATTTCATAACTGCATTACAAGTATTAATAAGGCGATGAATTATTTGGAGAAAACAGACAAATCTATGTAGAATTATACATTAAACACTCTGATAAAGCTGAAATGAAGTTATCCTTGTGCTCGCCTATGAGACTGGCATTCCACTGAGGCTCTGACGAACGAATCATCAATTACTTGGCTATATGGGGTCAACCATTACATTATTGTTCCTTAAAATAGCACTAGTCATGGACTTCCGATTAGCTGATGGAGTAGTTGGACGCACGTGAAATCGCTCTCCCAGACTACCCTGGGAATACCCTCCCTAGAACTCGAAAAAACAACAATTAACAATTTGGTTATAGATGAGTGGGAGACGAAACACAAAAGGCCTTAAAGGGGAAGAAAAAATGCCAAAATAGCAGGATAAAAGTTCCTCGGCGGCGAAAGCTAACACCGTAGCAGATCAAGCTAGTATCGGCAGCGCAGTTAAAGGTGCAAGCGGGCAGAAAATCCCAGGCTCAAGCTTAGACCCCGAAGATATAATTACAGCGATACAAGACCTAAAGGATGACCTAAAGGGGGATAACAATAACTTGAGAAAATAGCTTAATCGGGTGGGACAACAAATCAAGAGAAAACTAGACGGCCTTTCAACGGAGATGCAGGGTCTGTCTGACCAAGTTGGCGAAACGGAGACACGGGTGG
This sequence comes from Labrus bergylta, assembly GCF_963930695.1. Classification (NCBI taxonomy): domain Eukaryota; kingdom Metazoa; phylum Chordata; class Actinopteri; order Labriformes; family Labridae; genus Labrus; species Labrus bergylta. Next base: position 36,053,971 of record NC_089197.1, read on the forward strand.
AGCAGGTGGAGGAGTGGGCTGCGGAGGCGACCGAGGCGCTCTGCACCTGCCTGGAACAGCAAAAGGCCCTGCAGCGAAAACTAACGGACCTAGAGTACCGGTCCCGGAGGAACAATATACGCATATTTGGAGTAGCAGAGGGAGAGGAGGGAAACTCGGTACCAAAGTTCATTGAGAAACTCCTTAGAAGCGAGCTGCCTTTACCACAAGACCTGGAGCTAAAAAATACAACAGGCTCACCGTTCTCCTGCCTTTAAACCCTGACCCAAAGCTCCACCGAGACCCATAATAATCAACTTTCAGGAGTATACGACTAAGGAGACGGTTCTAGGTGAAGCTTGGAAAAAAGGGAAAATCCAGCTGGGTAGCAGAACTCTATATTTTGATCATGCTTATGCGACCGAGATCGTAAAAAAGCGCAAAGAGTATATTGGAATATAGAAAGTCCTGAAGGTAAAAGGGATCTGCTTTCAAACACCATACACGAACATGCGGATTCACTGGAACACTGGACCCCGAACGTACGCAAATGCCCAGGAGGTGCTGCGGGATTTAAAGAAGCAAGGATTTCCCGTGGAGGAGCCGATGAGCGCGGAGGGAGCCGGAGGCGGAGGGGAGCGGCTCCGTGAGCTGTTTGGGTGGCAGCGAGCAGCGGGCCACCGGGAGAGAGAGTTGGCTGCTGCCCAGAGAGCGGGGGAACGACTACAGGAGTTTCAGGGGGGATCCGCTGAGCAAGTATGAACGAGGACTTTATCATCATGATCCGATCCGGTATAGTAAAAAAAAAAAAACCCTGAGTTGGCCATTCTTTGTTTACTAAATGCCTGGGAGAGGCGATTTTGTTTTGTTCAGGATGTGTTGGACTGTAAGGATGGATTTAATTTCATTTGACTCTCTACTGACCACCTTTAAGACTGGGCACTCTCTTAGTGAGAGGTTTTTCCCCCGACCTGCCAACGGGGTCACAGGTGAGGAGGAGCAAGAGTCTCCCCCTCTTTTGGAGGTCTGTTCTTGTATGTGTTCAATAGTTCATAACTTTGTTCTTTTTCTGTTACGAGGGGCTACCAAACCAGTTAAGACTTGGCATGTGCACAGTAGGGTCTCATAACCTGAAAATTGTCTCTTTAAATGTGAATGAAAGAGGAGTAGGGTGTTAGCAAAAATGAAAAAGGATAAGATGCAAGTCATATTTTTACATGAGACCCACATGTCAAAACAGTAGCATGATAAATTGAAAAAGTTTGGGTACTCTAACACTTTCTTTAGTTCTTGCAAAAATAGTCGTAAAAGAGGAGTGGTTACACTCATCTCAAACTCTCTTAACTTTGACCTCATCAAAGAAAAGGGAGACAAAGAAGGCAGATATATCATTATAGAAGGAAAAATAGACAACACTGGTCACACTTGTTAATGTATACGTTCCACCTGAGAGCGACAGGAAATTCCTTAAAAACATGTTTGACACAATAGTCTCAGAAAGTGAAGGCATTTTAGTGTGCTGGAGACTGGAATACAGTTCTTAATTACTCTATAGATACAACAAGCAAAATTAGACAGACATCCCTTAAGTCAAAAGACCTTAATATGTTACTTAAAGAAGCAGAGATGTACTATGTCTGGAGGAGCCTTCATGCACAAGAAAAAGACTTTACTCATTACTCAGCTACTAACCACGTGTACTCCAGAATAGACTACTGAACAACATAGATAGATACAGGGTAAAGGAATGCTCAATAGGAACAGCAGACATATCAGATCATAATGCAATCTACCTTACTATTAATATGAATAACAGATCGAAACATACACTCTGGAGACTAAATGTTGGAATTCTAAACAATGATACAGTTTTAAAAGAGGTTAAGAGAGAAATCAGTGACTGTATAAAAGTTATCAACAATGGTCAAGTGGATCCAACTATACTATGGGATACTATTAAAGCGATAATGAGAGGGAAATTAATTTCAAGAACTGCATACTTAACCAAAATGAAGAAGGCAATATACGATGAGTTACAAGAGACACTGAGAGGACTAGAGAAACAGCAACAGGAAAATGGAGATTGAGGACTGACTAACCAAATAAAAGAAACTAAAAAACAAATAGGGGACTTCTTGAATGATGAGCTTGAAAAGAAAGTGAGATTTGCAAGACAAACCTTCTATGAATCAGGTTCAAAAGCAACAAAAATATTAGCGAGACGACGCAGGTCACAACAAATGCAACACTCAATACACATGATTAGAGATCCGGTAACCAATAAAATAACCTATGAACCGCAAGAAGTTCAAGAAATCTTTAAAGACTATTACAAAACCCTATACTCAGTCTGAGGTTGTAGAGGAAGAACAAATAAAACAGTTCCTATTATCGTTAGATCTACCCTCAATAGGAAAAACACAAAATTATAATTTAACTGCACCCATAACAAGAAAAGAATTGGACATAGCGATCAGAAAACTGAAAACAAATAAATACCCTGGGAGTGACGGCTTTCCGAATGAGTGGTATAGGATATTTGAGGAGGATCTCGCGTCTGTAATGCTAGACTCTTTCAACTGGACACTCAATAAAGCAATGACACCACCTTCATGGAAAGAAGCTGTGATATCTGTCATCCCTAAAGAAGGTAAGAATAGATAATGTTTGCGGATCCTACCGTCCAATCTCTATTCTGAACGTAGATTATAAATTGTTTACATCAATAATCTCAGCTAGAATGGAACACTTTTTGCCTGATTTAATAGACGAGGACCAGACCGGATTTATAAAAGAACGACAAACACAGGATAACATCAGGAGAACCCTTCATATTATTGATCAAGTAAACAAACAAAAATTGACAGCAGCCCTGATAAGTCTTGATGCAGAAAAGGCATTTAATAGGGTTAGTTGGCCTTTTTGTACAGAGTGCTAGAAAGACTGGGCTTTAATAACCAATTCATTAAGTGTATTAAATCTTTATATAAAGACCCAACCGCCAGAATCAAAATCAACGGCCATCTGACAAGCAGTTTTAAACTGTTCAGAGGTACTCGTCAGGGCTGCTGCCTGAGTCCTTCTCTATTTGCAATGTTCCTAGAGCCTTTAGCTCAAGCCATCAGACAAAACAAAGAACTTAAAGGTGTCAACATAGCAAGGGAGGAACATAGAATTGGATTATTTGCAGATGACATTATAACTTACCTCCAGGATCCAAATACAACTCTCCCCATACTTATGACAGTTTTAGATGACTATGGTAAGATATCTGGTTATAAACTAAACATCACAAAAACACAGGTACTCTCTCTGAACTACAAACCAAACCGGCTAATCAGTCAGAAATATCATCTGAAATAGGAAGCAAAATCAATGAAGTATTTGGGAGTGCTCAAGACCTGAATAATATATATGAAGCAAATTACAGCATTATTAACAATAAGATACAGAAAGATATGACAAAATGGTCAACACTAGTATTGGACTTTAATTCAAGAATTGAGGTAGTGAAAATGAATGTGTTGCCAAGGTTGCTGTATCTCTTCCTCTCACTACCAGTCAGAGTCCCAGAATCTCAGTTTACAACTTGGGATAAACAAATATCTCGGCTAATCTGGGCAGGTAAAAGACCAAGGGTAAAATTCAAGACTCTTCAAATCGACAGGGAGAACAGAGGTCTAGCTGTCCCGAATCTTAAGGAATACTTTTATGCTGCCCAAATGAGATACATTGTGTGTTGGTGCTCTTCAGAGTACCAAGCTAAATGGAAACATATTGAGCTGAACGTGATGCAGTTTCAACCCCAGGCCAGACTAGGTGGAAAAGAAAGTATAGACAAAAAGTGGACAACTTTATTTTAGAGGGAACACTGAAAACATGGTATGAAGTTGTTAAGAAGTATAAATTGGAAGGGGATAGTAAACTTCTGATATGGCCTTCTCAGAGCCCTAGATTTAAACCTGGAGTGATGGATAATACATTTGCTAAGTGGAGTGAAAAGGGAATAACAGCTATATGTACACTCATAGGGAGAAAAAGGTTTAAAACTTTTGAGAAAGTTAAACAAGAATTTAAGCTAGAGAATGGGGACCTATTTAGGTATTTACAGCTCAGACATTTCTATGATACAGAAATAAAAAAAGAAATCTCAGCTGAAGGTAGCGAAGTGGTTGAAACTCTGATTGGTGCTTACAAAAACACTTCATCAAAGCTTGTTTCTAAACTTTATAGAAGTTTGCAGAAACAAATTGGAAGCAATACATGGTATGTTAAGACTAAATGGGAACTAGAACTGAACACAAACTTGTCAACATTTGTGAAACACAACAGTCGTCCACGAGCTCTAGAAGGTGGAGGGAATTTTGGTGGAAAAATGTTATACGCTTTTTTGTCACACCCCAAATAAAAAATAAGCAACTCGGTACTCCACAGCAATGTTGGAGACAGTGTGGGCAGATGAATGCCAATAACTCACATATTTTCTGGTTATGTGTAAAATTGCAAACATTCTGGGATAGGGTTATTCAGTCTTTTGAAGATATTCTATGTTATAAGATTCCCAGAGATCCCCGGATTGTGTATCTGGGCCTGATTCCTAATGACTTGACCCATAAGAAGGATATCTACCTTTTTAAAATCCTGATTCTTGCTTGTAAAAAGGCCATCACAAGGAACTGGTTGAAAAGTGATCCTCCAAGTCCAGCACAGTGGTTGGCCATTGTGGAAGAAATTTTCTCTATGGAAAAACTGACTCATTACCTGCGAACTCGATCACGGACCCATGATCAACGCTGGATAAAGTGGACTGATTACCAGTATAAAAAGACGGATAGTGATATTTGCTGTGCAGAAAAGACTTAAGAGGAAATATTGAGAGCCCCTCACTACTTTGATGTGTGTTTGTTTATGTTTTGTTCTGCTTTATGTTTGTTAAAGTTGGAAATAACAAAGAGTAAAAAAAAAAATAAAAAAAATAGCACTAGTCATGATCCAACTTAAGGTGATCAGGAATCTCCAGAGTCAATTATCCCTCCAGCGAGCTCTGGGTCTACCCCAGGTCTCCTATTTAGTTGGGGAGGGAAGTACCCAGGAGGCATCCTAATCAGATGCTGTACTCAGAGCTCCCCCCAAATGTCTGAGATCCTCACCCTATCTTTAAGGCTGAGCCCAGCCACCTTCCGCAGGAAACTCACTTAGGCTGTTTGAAAGAAAAAAAGATTGTGGATACAGTCACTACCCATATCTCAAAACCAAAGGGGAAGGTTTGAACAAAGATTGAGCTTTGCCAAAAGGCTCAGCTCCCTCTTCACCACAACGCCCGCATTACTGCCGACACCGACACTGAGCTAATCAGTCTTTCAATCCCGGTCCATCCTACCCTCACTTTTGAACAAGAACCTGAGATATTTAAACTCCCTCACTTGGGGCATGGACGCTCCTACTGACGCTCACTGAGGTGCTGACCGTCACCCCAGCCTCTTTGCACTTGGCTGCAAACCACCCCAATGCCTGCTGGAGGTCCCAGCATGAGGAAGCCAACAAAACGGCGGCTGTGGCTCAGTTGGTAGAGTGATCGCCTGTAAAACTGTAAAAAAAGAGTCCAGCCCCTCTCCAGGAGTTTGGTTCCAGAACCGGTGCTGTGCGTCGAGGTGAGCCCAACTATGTCTAGCTGGTAGCGCTCCACCTCCCGAACCAGCTCCGGCTCCTTCCCCGCCAGTGAGAAGTAGTACCAGTCTGCGCCGCCCGGGATTAGTATGCCCATGCATCGCCTACGCCTGCCAACCGGCTTGGCATGCACTCGACCCCCATGTCCCTCCCTGTGGGTGGTGAGCATACAGGGCGGCACCTCCATGTAGATGTTTCTACATATTATTCAAAATGTTGCTACTTCTGGGCTCCAGGAAACATCAAAGTACTAAGTACTTTATTTTGCTGATACTCTTGAATGTGAATAAAATAATCAAGATATCAGAGTTGACATTAGAATATTGATTCCACTCTCAAAAGTGTTTTGATTTCAGAGCTTGAGTTTTAAATGGTTAGCTTGGCTTAGCTAAAAAACTGGAAGCAGCTTGAAAAAAGTAAACTGGCTTTGTGCAAAATTAATTAAGGGTCCAACAACACCTCTTAAGCCCACTGATCAACATTTTGTATCTTGCTTGGTAGACAAAAAAACACTGTTGAATTTTTGTCTTATACTACTAACCATCACCGTTCTGTTCCTCTCCACTTCTGTCTCACAGGTGATTGCCAGTGATCCATACTGGGTTCCTACCACAGAGGAAGAATACCTGCATTTTGGGGAGAAAGCTGATTCTGCCAACCAGGTCCTCAAATACATGAATGCTGTCCGCCGTCGCAAAGGCCTGTACGTGGAAGAAAAGATTGTGGAGCATGCAGAGAAGCAGAGAACACTCGGAAAGAACAAGTAGAGGAAAAAAATTTTTTTCTAATGAATCAGGTTTTTTTCTTTAAGCATGTTCATGCAAATAAAGATAGCACAAGCTTTGTGGCCCCTTTGATGTCAAATAATGAGTAAATGAATGTGTTGGAATTTAACATCAATTGTCAAGGCTTAAAACATCAGGGCTTTAATCCCCATCATGACCATTAAGATAGAATTATGCATACAGAATTAAATGGCTGGCAAACAACTGTCTCCAGACACTGACGATTAACAAGAAATAAAATATACATTCAAATCATTTGAGAGATTCATATAGAATTGGGCTCCTTTACTTTTCTAACTGCTTTGATGCCAACCATCACCGCCTCTGTGAGAACACATTGCATCCATACAGGTGACATTTTGGCGTACCAGTTTCTGATTACACATTGCAGTTCAGTGTTGCAGAAGCACGAGAGGCACAGCATGTAAACACACTGCATAAGCTTCACAATACACACACTCGTACATGACTACATATTGCTGTTCCATTTGATCAGATTATGAAAACAGTCATTTATATTGGAAAATATACATAAAGCAAAATATTGGGTATTTATTAAGGTATTTTATTATCAAAAAATAGAGGCCAAGGCTAGTGCTGTTTGATTTCATTTATGTCAGATTAAACATAAGGATGTATACACTCAATATTATTGGACTGATGCATGTACTCGAATACTAAAAAGGCCCTCATGTGCTTCGTTAGCATGATTAGAGCTATATCATAAGACTTCACACCTAAAGCTGAGATGAAGAAGAATTAAGTCCCAAAAGAGAGGACCTGTAGAGCTAATTTAATATCTGGGGGATGCGAGATGGTTGTGGGAAAAAAAAGAATAAACTGACATTTTAATAATGAAATAACGTTTTGGACTGAGTTTATTTATGACACCACCTCTACAAGTGACTTCATTTGTCATAGGGCTGTCATAGGGCATGGCGCTTCATGTTTTTCAGCGTTAGTTGCTGCTGTGAACCCTGTCCTTGATTTACCCATGATCAACGTACAATGTAGTCTAAATAAAATATACATATTAATCACATAAATAGGCTGTTTGCCATTCCTATACAGGGTGGTTTTGGGGTTAAGCAAAATTAGCTTATTTACATTAAAAATGGGTCCCTAATGTACATCCAGCCACAAAAACAAGAGTGTGCAGATAGAGACAGACAGAGAGGATGGCAAAAAGAGGGATCACAATGGAAGAAATATCTCCCTTAACCTGTTGAAAATTAATATTAAAAGAAAAAAGTAGCCATGGCTCAGATGGGAGAGTCGATTGCCTCTCAATTGAAAGGTCCAGGGTTCAATCCCTAGCCCAAGTTGCTCGTGCTACTCCAGGGGCAGTGTATGAATGTGTATGAATGGGATTAGGTCATTCTGATGGTCACATAGTTTTACATAGCAACCTCTGCTATCATTGTTAGAAAGGGAAGTTTGCCCTGCGGTGTAAAAGCGCTTTGAGTAGTCAAAAGAAAAGCACACTATACAAGCTCAAGTCCATTTACCATTCACTTATAGCCCTACATCATTTATGATAAAGATAAAGATAAACTTTATTGATCCCCCGTGGGGGAAGTTTGTGCATTACAGCAGCTCAAGAAAACGGGACAGGAATATAATTATTAAAAATAAAAATAGTTAAAAATCAAACATATTTACATCAGTTAAATAAAAAAATACAATAATGGAAAATTACACAGTAACTACACTGGAAAGAGTTATTGTTATTAAAAAAAACTGTAGCATTATTTATGAGTCATGAGGTGTTGATGCTGTTAAAGAGTCTGATTAAACAGTCTGACGGCAGATGGGATGAAAGACCTGCGGTAGCAGTCTGTCTTGGAGGGTGGGTGTCTCAGTCTGCTGCTGAAGGAGCTGATCAGGGCCCCCACAGTGTCATGTAGGGGGTGAGAGGGGTTGTCCATGATGGATGTCAGCTTCACTAACATCCTCCTCTCACCCACCTCCTCTACAGAGTCCAGAGGACAGTCCAAGACAGAACTGGCCCTCCTGACCAGTCTGTTCAGTCTCTTCCTGTCTCTCTCTGTGCTCCCTCCTCCCCAGCAGACCACTGCATAGAAAAGTGTAGACGCCACCACAGTGTCATAAAAAGTCCGTAGCAGAGTCCTGCACACTCCAAAGGACCTCAGTCGCCTCAGCAGGTGTAGTCGACATTGGCCCTTCTTGTACAGGACGTCGGTGTTGTGTGACCAGTCCAGTTTATTGTTGAGGTGAACACCCAGGTATTTGTACGTCTCCACCCTCTCGATGTCCAAGCCCTGGATGTTCACCGGTGCAGTCTGGGGTGACTTCCTGCGGAAGACAATCACCATCTCCTTTGTCTTGCTGGCGTTGAGCTGAAGGTGGTTGAGCTCACTCCAGTCGACAAAGTCCATGATGACCTGCCTGTACTCCTGTTCGCTCCCCTTAGACACACACCCCATGGTGGCTGTGTCATCGGAGAACTTCTGCAGGTGGCAGCTCCCAGAGTTGTAGCAGAAGTCCGAGGTGTACAGGGTGAAGAGAAAAGGTGAGAGAACTGTCCCCTAGGGGCCCCTGTACTGCAGACCACCATGTCAGACTCACAGTCCTGAAGCCTTGCGTACTGTGGTCTGTTGGTGAGGTAGTCCGTTGTCCATGCAGCCAGGTGACAGTCCACTCCCGCCCTCTCTAGCTTCCCCCTGAGCAGTGCAGGCTGGATGGTGTTAAAGGCACTGGAGAAGTCAAAGAACATGACCCTCACAGTGCTGCCGGTGTTCTCCAGGTGAGTCCAGGATCTCTGCAGCAGGTAGATGACGGCGTCATCCACCCCGATGTTCGGCTGGTAGGCAAACTGCAGAGGATCCAGATTTGAAGTCACCAGGGGGCGGAGACTTGAATACTATTTCTACATTTTATTTTGCAATGTCTAGAAATGCTAAAGGGTGTTGTACAGATTTCTAGGGTTTGGGTTGTCAGATTGTATTGTTAACATTAAAAACACTCGCTTTTTTTGCAATCAAATGCCGAAACAACTGAATACAAAGAAAGAGACACACAGAACGAATACACAAAGATGGATACAAGCATACATTTTTCATATTGTAAAAGATTCACTTTTTTCAATTACTTTCGAATGGAGTTCACATGCACACACCTCCACTCCACTCCCATAGTTACACAGCAATAAAGGATATAGAAATGCACTTAAACCAAATAACCATGTACAAATGTCAACAGGGCCACACTTACTACATACACATATAGGCCATTCCATCACCTTCAGTGGCCAGTTAAAACAAACTACCCTGGTTCCAAACCCGATGAAAGACTGAGGAAAATATAACTGTAATTAAACACATTATTTTAATTAATTGCCAGCTCTATCTGCTCCATCACATTCAGCAAAAGCTTGATTTATTCAGTTGATTTTTTGTTTTGCACCCCCTCTCAATGCTTCATGAGCTGTTCTGAGCTTAGCTCAATTCTGTCCACATACTATGGTGGAAGACGAGGGCGATCATACTGTAATTGCCCAAAAGATTACTATTCAAAGCAACAGGATGCAAATTAAAAAGAAAAACACAAAGAAGTCCAGACAATTGTAATAACAGGAACACACTGCAATCAAGAGAATGTACTTCAACAAAGGAAGAATATGCGATTTTTTGATCTAGCAGATGTCGCCCTTGAGCACCAGCATGAAACCAAAACAACTCATGCTGCATTGTTGTGTTAGCATGCTAATGCTAGCGATCTTTATTATGCTTGTATCTTCACACTGCATGTAAATTTACCTGAAATGAGCGTGATCTAGAAACACAGTTAAGCAGTAAGTACAGTATGTTATTCTTCTTTTCTCTAGTCCCTCAATTAAACAACTTTTATATGTGAGGGGATGAGCCGGCCGACCGTCCCGGCAATGTAAACAAACTGAAGCTAGGACTCTGAAAACATCACAAACACTGGGACTCGGGTGTTACACCCATTGTAGACAGTCATGACTCACAGAGTTATTTTCAGAGGATGTACTTGATTTCCATTACATTTTAGTTTGAAAAATCACATATTCTTCCTTTAACAGGAAATGGCAGCTGAGGTTGATCTCCTTAGCAAAACTGTCTTTGTTTTTTATAAACTGATCTCCCATACATGGGATACATGATAATACATGTATCATAAACTTATCTCCAGATACAAACAATGTGATCTGTGCTAACAAAAATAGACAGTCTGTCAATGGGGGTTTTGAGTTTAGAGCTGTATGGCTGGGCAGTGAGAGAGAGAGAGAGAGAGTGGGTGGATGAGTAGGTGTAAAGCGAGTGGTTAAAGTAGGCAGGTGGAGGAAGCAGTGTCTTCTGCATTGCTTCTGTGAGTTCAAATGTAGCTTACTGTCAGGTTTCCAATGTTCAGTAGAACTAGGAAACATGTTCATGAGATGCCAAGAATTAAAAATGGACAGAGAGATGGATTAAAAAAAATGAAAATCAATAAAAAGATCCCTCTACTATTTTCCATCTGCTATTACACTGCATGTCAAATTCCCCATACAGACACTGAAGGCTGTTAAGTTTAGTGCCCTCATCATTATATGTATTGACGATACTGGAAAGATGATTTTTGTTCTGAACAGAAAGGTTACCATACCATGAGATAAAACAAAAGTTTCAAATTGACTCGATAAAAGATCGGTAGAATAAAACCATCAGTGTCTTGTCCACATTAAAAGTGTTCATTCTGCGCAGAAAGTAGAGTCTCTGAAGGCCCTCTTGTCTTCTTGTCATGATTTAAGTTTTTATCAATCACAGTGCCCAGGTACTTGTAACACTCAACATTCTCTACAGGTGTGCATTTGATCATAGGAGGGAGGGTTGAGTGGGAGATTTTTTGAAAATCGATCACCATCTCTTTTGTTTTTTTAACATTGATCTTTAAGAAGTGGTAGTCGCACCACTCCACAAAGTCCTTCACAACAGGCCCGTGATCAACCTCTCCGCCCTGGAGCAGACTGATTAAAACAGTATCGTCCGCAAACTTCAGGAGATGCCTGTTGTCATAGGTGCTCCTACAGTCGTTTGTATAAAATATACAATAAAGGGGCCAGGACACACCCCTGGGGTGAGGCTCAAGTCTACTTCTCACTTCTCCCTATAACTGTATGCTCTTCCAGTAAATCATCTTAATTTACATCCTCACCTGGGAATATTACTTCAATTCACTTAATTTAAAAAAAAAAAAATTTGTTGGTGAAAACAACACATTTGGTTCAAAAGAGCCACAATTTGGAAAATGTAATTTGACACCATAGGCCAGGGATGGGCAACTGTTGTCACAGCAAGGGCCACATTCATTTTATTCTCACTGCCAGCGGGCCAAATTGTAGGATACAAAAACGATTACAGTCAATTATGAGTGATCGAATATTATTATGGACATATTTCTGGTTTTCATGATTTCATGCCAGATTTTGTCATGTTTTCTTCATGTTTCCAATTAATTGACCTGACCCCACCAGTTGCCCACCCCTGCCATAGGCTGATCAACTATTTGAATTAATATGAAAAGGTATAAAGAGCTAGAGAGGCTCTTTATACCTTAATAGAAGTAATAGAAGGATGGTGAATGCTGTGGTGCATTGTGGGCCTGCAGTTTCAGCTGCCCTGCTGCTGTGATGCTTGGCTCACCCAGTGTCTGGCAGGCAACCAATAGCAGCTCAAGGAAGAAGGTCCAGTGTGTCAGAGTAAACGGGGAGGGAAAGACTGAGAGGGAGGAGATAGAGATCTAAGGAGGATGAGAGGAAGGCGGAAGAAGGGAGGGCGATTTTAAGAACCAGATGGGGGAGGAGAAGTGGAGATAGAAATGGGTGGAGTCAGTAGGAGAAAGGGGAGGGAGAAGCAGACAGAGCTGCATCCTAACCTGCAGAACCTACTCACTGCGTGTTCTGTTACAGCCTTAACTTTGTGTGTTTTACTGCCCCCTAGTGGTTGAGTTAGGTTTTAAGCATCATGTGACAGGAATTAGTTATATGCTTATCACACACTGCTGACACTCTCCACAATCCATCTGCATTCATCCTTCGTCTTTCAAGGCATCGTCTGTATGTATATTGTTTACATGATATTGATCTTTAATTGCATGCAGGTATTTGTTAAGTTTACAGTATTTTATGCTGTTTCATTGAACTCTGTATGAGTACATTTAAGTAATCTATTGTTTCATGTTTTATTTGTAGTTTCACAAACTTCAATCATTATTAAACCTGTGGACAACACCAACAGTCTTCAAAGTCGTAATGTGAAGAAGATGCTGACACTTGCTGCCAGTGCTTTCGTTCAGTAACGTGATGAGAGAGACAGTACAGTGAAAAGACGGCACTCTACAGACGAAGCAAGGAGATCACAAGATTGTGGTATCCAGCATCACAGCTAACTTTCGTAAAGTTAACTCTGCAATATGGAAAAAGATTCAGGTACTTTGAAGAGTAGATCGTATGCCTCCCATTCATCACGTTCTAGTTCATCATCCACTAACGCCGCTGCTTTAGCTGCAAGGGCTAAGGCTGAAGTGGCCAAGGCACGTTTGCTGTACACAGAGAAGGAGATTAGAATGGGAATGGAGAAAGCTCAGATTGAGGCTACAATAGAGATGCTGGCCATAGAGAAATAAGTTGCTGAGGCATAGCTGGCATCTTCGAGGCAACAGTGGCTGACAATGAGGAAAGACACAGCTGTAGACTCCCACTCATATCAGCGCCTTTTGACTCTGCTCAGCACACAATAATATGTGGCAGAGCAAGCCCAAGTGTGCAAGGAAAGGAGGTTAGCACAAGAAAAGGAACAACTTTTCAAGGTAAAGCGGTTACACACACTACTTCCTTCAGTCCAGTCTGTATACAACCCAGGCCTCAAAACTGAAAGAACTGTTGCCCCTACTACTAACACACAACTTCCTCACATGTCTCCAGTCTCCAGTCATAATCAACTCCAGTCTCTGAACCCTTTTCTCAATCTGAACATGGATGATACTCCAGCTCAACGTAACAAGCCTATAAGTTTTAAAAGCCTTATAAAAGCTGTCCTCGCCACATGGCCAACCAACGCATTAATCACCTCATAGGGACATCGATGTTAAGGCATCTCACCCTCATATGCATGGTCTGCAACCCACACATGCTACTGATTCCCACTTGACCGACTTCGTTAGATTCCTGGCGAGGCGTGAGCTTGTCACTATGGGGCTGCTGCAATTTAATGACCATCCCGAAAGCTACAGAGCTTGCCGATGTTCCTTTCAAAATGAATTAAGAGGCTTGGATCTGACATACAATGAAGAAATGGATCTTCTTGTGAAATGGTTGCGAAAAGAGTCAGCGGAACATGCTAAGCGCATCATATCTGTCCACATACACCAACCAGGGAAGGGACTGAAAATTATATGGAGTAGACTTGATGAATGTTATGGCTCAGCTTAGGCAATTGAGACAGCTTTGTTTCAGAAGCTAGATAGCTTCGCCAGAATAGAAAACAAAGAGTCATCTAAACTGATAGATTTAAGCGATCTGCTGATGGAACTGGATGCTGCAAAATCTGAAGGAGGCCTTACCTATGTTGACACAGCCAGAGGAATCAACCCGATTGTTCAAAAGCTACCATACAGCCTACAGGAGAAGTGGCTGTCTCATGGGTCGAGCTACAAACGGGATTTTCAGGTTGCATTTCCTCCTTTTTCTGTCTTTGTCAACTTTATCCGCCAGTAGGCACAAATCAGGAATGATCCCAGTTTCATTCTATCAAGCCAAGCAGATTCTGGCAAAATGGAAAAACCTCCATGGAAAGTAAGCAGACCAAAAGAGGTTTCTGTGTACAAAACGGAAGTAGCGGGAGCTGCCAGCTTTGTTCAAGATGTCAAGTCTCAACCTCAACATCTCCGACCATCTTGCTATAAACATGGACATCTCATCCCTCTTCCCACTCCAACACTAAAATGAAAGATCTCCTTCAGAAACATAAAATCAGTCGACCCCTCAGCTCTCTCAGTCTCTATTACCAGCAAAATCTCTTCCTCCCTTCCCCCCCAATTTAATAATCCCTCTGAACTCATCACCTACTATAACAACACACTCTCTTTCTGTTTAGATCAACTGGCTCCCATCAAAACTAAAACTCTCATTCACACACTCTGCACCCTGGTACACTCCCGAACTCCATAAAATGAAAACCCGCAAACGCCAGCTCGAAAGACTCCACAGTAACAGTTCACTTCCAATCATACTCTGACTACCTCAAACAATACATGGAAGCTCTCAGTGCAGCCCGGTCCACCTATTACTCACACCTAATCCACTCAGGCTCATCCAACCCCAAGGCTATTTTCTCTACAAACTCCTCAAACCCAGTGACAACACCTCTCCCTCCTTCACAGTTGATAAATGTAATGCTTTTCTTTCATTCTTTCAATCCAAAATTGACACCATTTACAGCAGCTTCAACACTCTCACTGTCCCCTCTTCATCCTTACCCACATCCCCTCGCCTCATCACCCAACCTCTGTCTCAGTTCTCCCGTGTCCCCAAATGAGCTATCCATCATCACCTCTAGCATGAAGTCCTCCACCAGTATTCTCGACCCCATCCCATCCAGTCTCGTCAAAAATTGTTTCCCAGCCATCGCGCCTCTCATAACCTCAATCATCAACTCCTCCCTCTGCTCTGGTTCAGTACCCAAAACTCGTAATGTTGATAAAGTGATGTAAAATACGATCGCGAGTCCATATATTCGGTTTTATTTTGAAATTGATCGGATGCTCTGTGTGTTTCCTTGTCTGACTTCCTGTCCGGGCTGTCATATTCTGTCCAGCTTGACGCGTGCTTGCAGCGTACTCCGGCGAAAATAGATTCGCTGCGTATTTGAAACGGAGCAGAGCGTAGTGATGTCGGTGGCACGTGCCGGAGATGGACCGCAGCGCGCCCTGTGTGAACACAATGATAGACTAGAGTGGAAGCGAAGTACAATGTAGTGCGCAGCGCTGACGGACCACAGCGCACACGGAGTATGTGTGAATTGGGCTTTAAACTGGCAACCGTCACACCCATCCTCAAGAAACCTGGACTCAATATAGACAACATGTGCAACTTCCGCCCCATCTCCAACCTCCCCTTCCTTTCAAAAATACTGGAACGTGTTGTTGCCTCCCAGATCAAATGCCACCTCTCCTCCAATAACCTGTTTGAACCATTCCAGTCCGGCTTCCGTTCCCAGCACAGCACAGAAACAGCTCTCCTCAAAGTCACAAACGACCTCCTCCTCTCCTCAGACTCTGGCCTCCTCAACATCCTCATCCTCCTCGATCTCACTGCAGCCTTTGACACCATCAGCCACAGTATTCGTCTATCCCGCTTAGAACACACTCACTCAACATCACTGGCACTGCTCTTTCCTGGTTAAAATCCTACCTCACCGACAGACAACAGTTTATCAACATCAATAACTGCTCCTCCTCCATAGCTCCTTTGTCCCAAGGCGTCCCCCAGGGTTCGGTGCTTGGTCCCCTCCTGTTCATCATATACTTGCTCCCCCTTGGTAACATTATCTGCCAGCATGGTCTCCATTTCCACTGTTATGCAGATGATATCCAGCTCTATATCTCCACCAATTCAATCCCCACTGAAACCCGCTCTACCCTGACAAACTGCTTCAATTAATTAAAAACATGGATGCACACCAACATCCTCTCTCTCAACTATGCAAAATCGGACATAATAATCATCGGCCCTAAATCCCTCACCAATTCAATTCACAACTTCTCCTTCACAATAGACAACTCCACTCTCTCCCCCTCCCCTCATATCTGCAATCTTGGAGTCATCTTTGACAGCCAGCTCTCCTTTGATCACCACGTCACCCAGCTCACAAGAACCGCCTTCTTTCACCTCAAAAATATACCCGCCTCTGTCCGCTACTCTCGTTTTCTGCTGCTGAAATCCTAATCCATGCATTCATCACATCCAGACTCGACTATTGCAATAGCATCCTTTTCGGCACATCATCCAAACTCCTTAATAAACTTCAATACATCTAAAACTCTGCTGCACGCCTCCTCACCCACACCCGAACACGCGAACACATCACCCCTCTCCTGCAAAATCTCCACTGACTCCCTGTCCCTTACCATATCCAATTCAAAATCCTTCTCCTCACACATAAAGCCCTTAACCACCAGGCCCCCTCATACCTCACGGCTCTCCTTCACCCTCACACTCCTGCATGCAGCCTCTGTTCTTCAAAAGCCAACCTCCTATCTCCCCCTCTTAGAACCAAGCACCAAACCTGGGGGGACAGAGCCTTCCCCATAGCTGCCCCCTCCCTCTGGAACTCACTCCCTACACATATTCGACACTGCACCGACCCTCCTACTTTCAAATCACTAATCAAAACTCATCTCTTCCAACAAGCTTTTAATGTATGATTATGATGTATTTCCTGTTTTCTGTTGTTTTACCTTTATTGTAGTTATCTTTATGATTTGTGTGTAATGTTGCAATGTCTGTTAGTCTGTCCTTACTGTGCTGTTCTTTTTGTTTTCAACTATTGTAAAGTGTCTTTGAGTTTTTTAAAAGCACTTGTAAATAAAATGTATTATTATTATTATTATTATTATTATTATTATTATTAATAATAATAAGATGGATACAGAAAGAAAGGGGATGACCCTGATAGAAAAAACACATTCTCTTCAAAAATGCCGGTCATTTCGTGCAAAACCCATAGAGCAACGAAAGACCTTCCTCAAAAAGAACAGCATTTGTTTTAAGTGTTGTAACACTACTCTGTACACCACCAGAGAGTGACCGACAGTGACCAGAAGTTGGGACCATCCATTGAGGATCTTAACTGCATGGCAATAATGGAACAGGGTCTCAAGAAGCATGACAGTAATAGCTGTATAGCTCCTTTGCCTTGTCAAGATTCTGAAGAGCAACTGGAACCCGACAACATCAAGCTTTTCAGCCCAAATGTAGATGCTGAAGTCCGTCCCCAAATTTCCACACTGAGCACACAGGCTAGTCATCAGCTTGGGTCACAACGATTCTCCAAGTTTTCCTCATGGTAGTCTCTAAATCATGCCATTGCCAATCCCAGTCATATCTCTCACAGCTATCACAGCCAACCAGCAAAAGCAAGCAATGACTGCAGCAGGTGGCATTTGTGTCCAGAAGAACACATAGCTGAACAGCTCAGTCGGTCCAAGTGCATTATTATCAGAGCTATCCAGGAGTCCAAGTGTATGCAGAAGAACTTGCTTGCTTAAGGAAAGGTGAAAACATTCCTCCAACTAGTCCTCGGAAAATGTTGGATCCCTTTATTGATGGACAAAACCTTCTCAGAGTTGGAGATCGTATAAAGGACGGACAGTTTGAAACAGAAGAGAAAACCCCTCTGATTGTTCCTGGTAAGCACCATGTCTCAACACTGTTGATTAGACACTACCATGAACTATGCATCAGGGACGCCTCTTCACAGAAGGTGCCATCCGGTCAGCTGGCTATTGGATCATTGGAATGAAGAGACGCGTAAGCAGCACCATTGTGTCACCTGTCGCTGAAACAGAAAAGATGGCGGACCTTCCAGCTGATCGATGTTTTTGGCCCTTGGGATGTTGTGGCATGCAGGACTAGAGGTAGTCTAGCACAGAGCAAGTGATGGGCTGTCATATTTACCTGCATGGCTGTAAGAGCAGTCCACATAGAGCTTCAAGCTTTATTAATGCTCTGCAGCGTTTTCTGGCTATAAGAGGCCCTGTAAAGCAAATCCGTTCAGAGGGACACACTTTTTTGGTGCATCAGCTGAACTCAAGATCCCATCCAACATTGAGTCAGCTTCTGTCAAGAAGTACCTTGCTGAAAACGACTGTTCTTGGCTCTTCAATCCTCCCCATGCGTCACACGTGGGTGGATCATGGGAAAGAATGATAGGAAAGGCAAGAAGAATCCTCGACTCAATGTTTCTTCAACTTGGACCCTCAAAGCTGACACATGAGGTTCTCACTACACTGATGGCAGAAGCGCTAGCTATAATCAATGCCAGGCCTCTCATACCTGTGTCTACTGACCCAAGTGACCCTGTTATACTTACCCATGCCACTCTCCTGACCCAAAAAGAAGGCATTCCTTCAGCTCCACCTGACAACTCCGGTACGAAGGACATCTTCAAACAACAATGGCACCAGGTACAGCACCTGGCCCAAACCTTTTGGAGCAGATGGAGAAAGCATTATCTTTCATCAATGCAGCCAAGGAGGAAGCGGCAGACCACTCGTTCCAACCTGGAGCCTGGAAGTATTGTGCTCCTCAAAGACCAGCAGCTGAAGAGAAATGAGTGGCCCCTAGGAATAGTGACCCAGGTCTTCCCCAGCAAAGGGTTAAGGTTGAATAAGTTTTGTAACTTTCTGTTTGGTGTTCAGTTGTGATAGTGACATTTAATCATGCCAGGCGGGGAGTGTTCTGTTACAGCTGCAACTTTGTTTGTTTTTCTGCCCCCTAGTGGTTGACTTTGAGTTAGGTTTTAAGTATCATGGATAACCCGGGACCCTGCACGTCAGTAGGTTCCAAAATCTCTGTGATGATAGGTAATAGAAGAAAAAAGGGGACTCTGCCAAGAAACAAAAGGCAGTTATGTGATTTTGCAAACTTGTCAAACTTAGCATCCATTCCTTTTGATCCACAACCTGTCCCAAAAACATGAGCAGATGAAGCTTCTAGGACACTAAAGATGGCTCTACTTAACATTAGATCACTGGCAGGGAAATCATTTTTAATCAATTTTATTACTGAGCACAAGCTTGATTTTATGTTTTTAACTGAAACTTGATTAGATCAAAATAACAGTGCAGCTGTTCTTATCGAGTCAACCCCTCCCAACTTCAGTTTTGTAAGCGAGGCTAGAGTCCATAAGAGAGGAGGAGGAGTTGCAGGTTTGTTTAATGACTCCCTCCAATGTAAACAAATGGAAATTTTGCTTCTTTTAAATATGTGGCCCTTCAGTCCCATGTTCCTAAATATTTACAGGCCACCTAAATACTGTGCAAACTTTTTCAATGATTTCACTGAACTGCTGTCTATGATCTGTATTGACTTTGACTGTGTTATTATTGTTGGTGATTTTAACATCCATGTTGATAACCCCCAGGACAGAGGGACTAAAGAACTGTTTCACACTCTTGATAGCTTTGGGCTGACTCAGCACGTGACAGAGCCCACACACAACAGAGGGCACACTCTGGATTTAATCATCTACAAGGGCTTGAACATCTCCAAGGTTGTTGTTTCAGATGTTGCCCTCTCTGATCACTCCTGTGTTTTATTAGAGAGTACTATCTCAGTGTACAAAAGTATTCAATCAAAAGTGATCACAAAACGGTGTATCACTGGAAACACCAGTGAAATATTTAACCAGGTTTTCTCTTCCACAGCTGCCCTGTCCTGGGGCTCAGTCAGTGAGTTGGTAGATAACTTCAATTCTAAAATCACAAATGTTATTGATTCCATTGATCCCACTAAGGTGAAGGTTGTCTCTGGTAAGAAAAAATCTCCATGGAGAAATTCGACACTGGTAAGAAACGGAAAAAGAGATTGTCGAAAAGCTGAACGCAGGTGGTGTAAAACTAATCTCCAGATTCATTATGACATCTACAAAGAGAGACTTCACGTTTATAATTCACAACTGAGGAATGCAAGGCAATCTTTCTTCTCTGACATCATCACCAGAAACAATAGTAATGCTCGTGCCCTGTTTGCTACTGTCGACAGCCTAACAAACCCTCCTGTGTCAATAGCATCTGAATTTCATTCTACCAGGGCCTGTAATACATTTTCCACCTTCTTTACTGAGAAAATCCAGAAAATTTGACAAACTGTCAGTAACTCATCATCAGGATCAGGATATGTGCTGTGTCCATTTAAAACCAACTTAAGCGCCATGACACAATTGAATCAAATCAACCTTAAAAACCTGGAGGACTTTAACAACAATTAAATTCCTCCTCCTGCTGTCTTGATATTCTGCGAACAGGTTTTTTCAAAAAAGTTTCCCAAGTCATGGCTTCAGATCTGTTACAAATTGTAAACCTGTCTCTTCTCTCAGGTGTCTTCCCACAGGCCCTGAAAACAGCAGTCATCAAGCCACTATTAAAAAAGAACAATCTAGACAAGTCAATAATGAACAATTACAGGCCGATATCAAATCTTACTTTTTTAAGTAAAATAATCGAAAAAGCTGTTTTTCAACAGTTAAATAACTTTTTGACATTGAGCAACTGTTTCGATGTCTTCCAGTCAGGTTTTAGACAAAATCACAGCACTGAGACAGCTCTGGTTAAAGTGTTTAATGACATCTGTTTAAACACAGACAGTGGCAGAACCTCAGTCTTAGTTTTACTTGATCTCAGTGCTGCATTCGACACAGTTGACCACAATATATTGCTCGACCAACTGGAAAACTTGGTGGGAGTTTCTGGCACAGCACTAAACTGGTTTGAATCCTACTTAAAGGACAGGGATTTCTTTGTGTCTATAGGTAACTTCAAATCTGAGCAAACAAACATTACTTGTGGAGTTCCCCAAGGTTCCATCCTGAGGCCTCTTCTGTTTAATGTCTACATGCTCCCACTAGCTCAGATTATAAAAAACAATAAAATGAGTTATCATAACTACGCAGACGACACACAAATATATATTACAATGTCGCCAGGCAACCATGGTCCCATAAAAGCACTGGGTAAATGCATAAAACAATTCAATGAGTGGATGGATTTTTTTTTTGCTACTTAACTCAGACAAGACTGAAGTTATTGTGCTAGGCCCTAAGAACCTCAGAGAAACTTTTTCTAGTGATTTGACTGTCCTTAGTGACATCAGCCTGGCATCTAGCACCACTGTTAGGAATCTAGGAGTTCTTTTTGATCAAGATATGTCTTTTAGCTCTCACATCAGTCAAGTTTCAAGAACAGCCTATTTTCACCTTCGTAATATATCCAAGATTAGGAATATCCTGTCGCAAAATGATGCAGAAAAACTAGTTCACAGCTTCAGTCAGTAAGACTCAAAACCACAGACCAGCCAAGAAATCTGGGCGTAGTGATGGACTCATTGGACCTCAATTTTAAAAGCCACATTAAGACAATTACAAAGTCAGCCTACTATCACCTGAAGAACATATCAAGAATTAGAGGACTTATGTCCCAGCAGGACCTGGAAAAACTTGTCCATGCCTTTATCTTCAGTGGTCTTGATTACTGTAACAGTGTCTTTACAGGTCTGCCTAAAAAAATCAGTCAGACAACTGCAGCTGATCCAGAACGCTGCTGCTAGAGTCCTCCCCAAGACCAAGAAAATGGATTACATCAGTCCAGTTCTGAGGTCTTTACACTGGCTCCCAGTCTGTCAGAGAATAGATTTTAAAATCCTGCTGCTGGTTTATAAAGCGCTTAAAGGTTTAGGGCCAAAATACATTAGTGACCTCCTGATTAATTACGAACCATCCAGACCGCTCAGGTTGTCTGGGACAGGGCTGCTCTCCGTCCCCAGAGTCAGAACCAAACATGGAGAAGCAGCGTTCAGTTTCTATGCTCCTTATATCTGGAATAAACTCCCAGAAAACTGCAGGTCTGCTTAAACTCGCAGCTCTTTTAAATTGAGGTTGAAGACACACCTGTTTACAGCTGCCTTTCATTAAACAGCTTTAATAAGATTTTAAACTTTTACTCTGCACTGTAACTTTTAACTCTTGTATTTTTACTTTATTTATTTCAATTTCATTTGAATTATTTTTATTTGAACATATTTTCAGATTTAATAATTTCAGTGATTTTTAAATTCTCTATTTTAATGTTTCTTTTCTTTCCTCTGTCATGATGTTTTGATGTCTTGTGTGAAGCACTTTGAATTGCCTTGTTGAAATGTGCGACATAAATAAACTTGCCTTGCCTATCATGTGACAGGAAGTAGTTATATGCTTATCATGATCACACGCTGCTGACACTCTCCACAATCCATCTGCAACTGCCTTAATCCTTCGTCTTTCGAGGCATCGTCTGTATATGTATATTTATATGTATATTGTTTACATGATATTGATCTTTAATTACATGCAGGTTGTAATATTACAGATTGTAAATCAACATTAAAATTGAGATTTAAGTGTGGCTGTTCGGCACTGGTGGTGAGCAAAAAGATGTCAGGAGGCAGAAATAGATGCAAAAGTAAGGTGGTTGATTTATGAACCAAAAATAGCAAAAACAAAAGTCTCGGGTAATCTAATAAAACAACTAGATTAAATAAACTGAAAGAAAACAAAGCCTCACAGCAAGCTGCCACCAACAAACATTTTTCCCCCAGACTCTGGCTGAGCTGAAGGCTTCACTCTCCCATTAGGCTCAGGTGATTTCACTCAGCCTATTTACTCTGCTGGCTGCAGTCAGTGTAGTGAAGGTGGGGGCAGGTGAAAGGTATGGGAGAACCTTCTCACACAGGCATTTGTTAAGTTTACAGTATTTTATGCTGTTTCATTGGACTCTGTATGAGTACATTTAAGTAATCTATTGTTTCATGTTTTATTTTACCTGTGGACAACACCAACGGTCTTCAGAGTCATAATGTGAAGAAGATGTTGACACTTACTGCCAGTGCTCTCGTTCAGTAAAGCGACAAGAGAGAGACATTACACTACGTGCACCATTAATATAAATCATAAAATAAATCATTTGTATAGCACCAATTCATAACTATTGTTATCTCGAGACGCTTTACAAAAGAACATAATGGGATAATATGCTGGAAGGATTTCTCCTTTGTATTCCTCGCTTACTAGAATAAAGTTGTAAATGTACGAGATTAAATTAGTAAATCGATTTAATGTTTTAAAAAAAAAACATTATCCTGAAAGATTGTATCAGAAGAGCAACCATCTGCCTGCGCAAAAATTATGAAAGGAGAACTTCTTGTTAATTAATTTATTCTTAAGTAGATCTATAGGTTTGACAAATACTAAATATCTTTGCTCATAGGCGCTAGGTTTACTTTTCCATAAGTAACAGGAACCCAAAAGTTTGTGCAAGAAACTGGAGATATTAGTTTCTATTAGATAGCTACTCGGATTAAAACAGTATCATCCTGTCAATATACAGTGTACTACAAATAATTTTTGTAGCTTATGGCATTGAAATCCAAAACCTTACAGTTTTCCTAGAAAATCCTCTTATATCAGACCATTTCCTTGTTAGTTTTGACTTTGTCTTACCAGAATTATCTCTGCTTAATAAAAATGTGCTCTCTAGAAGTTTATCTGATAGTGCTGTAGCTAAATTTAAGGAAGCTATTTCAGCTGCTTTTGATTCAGTACTGTGTTTCAACCCAGTTGGAAACTCTTTTGATAGCTTTAGTCCCTCTCAGCTAGATCAGTTTGTTGATAGTGCAGTGGATTCGCTGAGAGTTACTCTTGATTCAATTGCTCCCCTAAAACAGAAGGTTATCAAACAGCAGAGACTAGCTCCATGGTTCAACTCAGAAACCTGTACTCTAAAACAAACGTTGCAAAATTTTGAAAGAATATGGCGCTCTACCAAAACGGTAGAATCTTGTTTATTCTGGCAGGATAGTCATAATAAATATATGAAGGCTCTATGTCATGCTCAAGCTGCCTACTAGTCTTCTCTAATCAAGGAAAACAAAAGCAATCCTAGATACCTTTTCAGCACTGTAGCCAGGCTGACAGAGAGTCATAGCTCCATTGAGCCTTGTATTCCTTTAGTCCTCAGCAGTAATGATTTACTGAGCTTTTTCAACAACAAAATTCTAGACATCAAAGACAAAATTGGTAACCTCCTGCCCTTACCTGGTGCAGATACCTCTGATATAGCAGAAACAGTTCCAGGACCTGATATTAACCTCAACTGTTTTTCTTCAATCGACCTTTCAGAACTAAATTCAATTATTTCTGCGTCGAAACCGTCAACCTGTCTTTTAGACCCAATCCCAACCAAGCTGTTTAAGGAAGTATTTCCCTTAGTTAGCAACTCTGTATTAGATATGATCAATATGTCTGGCAGGCTATGTACCACAGTCATTTAAAGTAGCTGTAATCAAACCTCTACTCAAAAAGTGTATGCCAAAGTGGCTGCATTCCCAATATGGTAAAAGGGGCGGGACATTTCCGAGAACCATGCTGAGCGACTGACCAATTACGGCAGAACCGACAGGCCAGCCAATCAGATCAGACTTGGCACACGTGGAGACTCTGAACGTGGGCACTTCAGAGCCTTAGAGAGAGAGTCAGAAGCGAGCAGGTGCATGGAGTGGCAGTACATGAAAACAGACACTTTTATGAACATACATTAGTAGGTACATAGTTTAAATATATGAACCCCAAAAAGGGCATAATATGGGCTCTTTAAAGTTACAAACGATCTACTTCTAGCTTCAGACAGGGGACTTCTCTCTGTGCTCGTCTTGTTAGATCTTAGTGCTGCTTTTGACACTATTGACCATCAAATCCTGTTACACAGACTAGAACATTTATTTGGAATTACAGGGCTGCTTTAAGTTGGTTTGAATCCTACTTATCAGATCGATCTCAGTTTGTACATGTTAATGATAAGTCCTCTATGCACACCAAAGTTAGCCATGGAGTGCCACCAGGTTCAGTGCTTGGACCGATTCTCTTTACATTATATATGCTTCCTCTAAAATGATAAGCTAAACAACAGACAAATAGATAATATATAAATAAATCTCTTCTATATGAAATAAAACAAAGACCAAAATGCCGCTCCGGAATTGTACAGGCCCCCTCCTCTGGGTCTGGGAGTTGTTCAACATCTTGGAGAGAACTGCATTGTGCTGGCCCCCTCCTCCCTACCTAAATAAACCCTTAATTCCTCAGACATTCTGCACACACAAATTCATTCAATAGCAGCACCTGTGGAGGAGCCAGTGGAAA
Organism: Labrus bergylta; assembly: GCF_963930695.1. NCBI lineage: Eukaryota > Metazoa > Chordata > Actinopteri > Labriformes > Labridae > Labrus > Labrus bergylta. Next base: position 36,079,373 of record NC_089197.1, read on the forward strand.
TTGTTTTTGAGTCGAAGAGACACCATGAGGAAGACGTGAGGACGCAAGACACCTGACAGACTGAATCTGAAGTAACGTTTGTTTTTGTTTCAACACTTCACGGGTTCTTGACAACTTTATACCAACAACCTGTTTCCCACTAATAGACGTTACCTGGGCCCAAGTATATTTCCGACGTGTTCTTATTTAATTTTTCATTTATTCATAAAATTGCTGCATGCCTGAGAGAGCGAGAGGGAGCGGGGGAGAGAGAGTGAAGCTCCACAGGCTCTGTGCAAACATTTATTAGAAGTCTCTGCGTTCAACATAGCAAAACTGCCTTTTTTTAAAAATCCCTCTCGACTCCTGCGGAGTGTTAAGACAACAAAAGAGAGCAGAATCACATCAGCTTCAGAGCAAGAGAGAGAGCTAGAGGGAGGGGGAACGATAAGTTCCGCTGTCCGTACCTGCATCAAAACTGAAGCTTATCCTGGCTCCGATTTAAAAATTTAAATGTACAGCTACTTGCTGCCGATTGTGTGCTGAACTCCAATAAATAACAGAATATCTGTTAATGTAGACCTACAGCTGCTTTCTGTTGATTCAGTACTGAACTTCTATAAATAACAGAATATCTGTTAATGTAGACCTACAGCTGCTTGCTCTTGATTCAGTACTGAACTATAAATAACAGAATATCTGTTAATGTAGACCTACAGCTGCTTTCTGTTGATTCAGTGCTGAACTCCTATAAATAACAGAATATCTGTTAATGTAGGCCTACAGCTGCTTTCTGTTGATTCAGTACTGAACTATAACAGAATATCAAGTGGAACTTTTCAAAACGCGAGGCATACTCTCCTGTTGTTGTTTATGTCTGTGCGCGTGCAACCATAAATTGAGCAGATTAAAGTTGTTTGTTGCATAAAACTAAATTAATTTAGAGGGGAAAACACATTTGATATAAATACAACCCAATAGATACAAGACAGATAAGATAAGAGTATGACAAAAAACAAAATTGGCGTTTTATGCTGAACAGGGTTTTTTTTATATTGTGGAGATTCCTTTGCGTACCATAGTTTGAGAACCACTGAATTAGGTAATTAGTTCACCTGGGTAAAGGAGGCAGATGCTGGTTGGCTGCAGACTGCATCCAATTGGCTCAGGTGATTTTATTGACGGATGCTTTTTTCCAATGGTCCAATGGCAGGGACTACTTCAGCAGTGTTACAAATACTTTGAGGAACTCCTCAATCCAGACATGTCCTCTGAAGAGGCGACAGAGTCTGAAGATGCTGGGGAAGCCTTACCACTAACCTTGGCAGAGGTCACCGAGGCAGTTAGCTCCTCAGTGGCAAGGCGCCAAGTGTGGATGAGATTCGCCCCAAGATGCTAAAGGCTCTGGACATCGTTGGGCTTTCTTGGCTGACACGCCTCTTCAATGCCGCGTGGGAATCTGGGACAGTGCCTGTGGAGTGGCAGACCGGTGGGGTGGTTCCCTTTTTCACAAATGGGAACCAGAGGGTGTGCTCCAATTATTGGGGTATCAAACTTCTCAGCTTGCTGGGGAAAGTTTTACTTTAGGGTGCTTGAAAGGAGGCTCCGGCCGATTGTCAAACCTCGGATACTGGGAACAATGTGAATTCAGTCCTGGCCGTGGGACAGTGGACCAGCTCTTTACCCTTGCAGGGTTTCTTGGGTGGTCATTCTCATCCAGTCTACATGTGTTTTGTGGACTTGGAGAAGCCATCCGGTCCCTGTAAGACCAAAGTGGGAGCTGTGTCCGCATCCTTGGCACAAAGTCAGACATGTTCCCGGTGTGTGTTGGCCTTTGAAGAAGTTCCACAAAATATACAAGTAGACACCTCTGACTGCGATTATTATTGGTGCACAGTAAACAGTAAACCAATAAGAACACAAGTTTGTCCATGAGCTAAACGGTACTCCCAGTACTGGCCAATCATGTACAGGTACCAAAAGGAACCAATATTCAATACCAATTCCCTAATTACAATGCACATATACCAGTAATCAGAAACAACTGCTTTCTTAAATTGTAAAATAATTTATTTAATCAAAGCCCCTACGGCCAGCGACAGCCCCTGCGGCCAAGACACAAGACCAGCCTGTTGGCAGCAGCCGTCTCGCCGCTATATTTATATTTTTTCGCCATTATCAGCTTTCTCCATAGAGCCTGTTAACATAGCTTCCAAGCAATATGGCGGACGTTAAGTTTCGATTCTGGGAGTGAGTTCCCACCCATTGATCTGTGATTGGTCTGTAGCTTCAGTGGTTGAAAATATGATGAACTAGCGTTGTAGTTTCACCCTGCTAACAGTAACAGCTTCTAGTGACACAAAATGACGATATTTACGTCACTAGAAGCTCCTTTTCAGACTTAAAAATACAAAGATTTCCCATATCAGGGGAAAATGAGGGAGAGATGCACGACCATTCAAAAATACTACCAGGTTTCTAATGATACAAAGCTTAATGCAAATGGGTGAAGTATCCCTTTTAAAGAAAGCTTTGTCTGTTAACGCGTTCTGCTTCAGGCTCTCAGTGCGTCTCAGAAAAGGGGGCGTGTGAAACATCTTTTGACCATTCTTTTTCATAAAAACGCTGAGTGCAGGTTAGGTGTGATGAGGAAGTTAACGTGGTAAAACAGGATACTGCAGCTGTAGATAAGGAATGAGAAAACAATCCTGCAGAAAAGTGTTGTGTTCATTCGTACATGAATTTATTGATTTTACCACACAATACACTGCAGTGTCTCCTGTTGATTTCTTAACTTAACACTGCAAAACAATAACTGTGCAATCTGTATCTGTACCCCAGTAGAATGTGAATATATGTGGATGAATGTGCGTGAAAGTGTGATGTGTTTTTAAAATCTTGTATTTGTATTGTATTTTATTTCTAGCACTTTAAAAAAGTTTTTGTTGCACTGATCGAATTTCGTTGTACTGGACAAATAAAGCTATTCTTCTATTCTTCTAAAAAATACCTTGGGATAAGTATTACAAAGAATTTGGAAAATGCATACTTAAACATTTTTGGAGAATTAATCATTCAAGTTAAACTAGTTAAACAGATGGACCATATTCCCCTTTCCACTATGGGAAAGAGTTAAAAATCATACAAAAGTATGCAAAAAATATTGTGCCTTTTTTTTTTTATTCTTGTTTAAAACGCTACCTAATAATATAATTTCTAGTTTATTTAAACTATGGCACTCTATTTTTTACCAAATGTATATGGAAAGGAAGGAAACCAAGAATAAAAATGAAATACGTCAAACCATCAAAAGCCATGGGTGGACTAGACCTGCCAAATCTGCAAACATACTATCAAGCAGCACAAATAAGAAATATTAAAGTGTGGATGCAAGCAGGCCCCATATAATATGGAGAGAGGTTGAATTAAGTTGCAGAGATATCCCATTAACCATCTTGCCTTTCTTAAAATATAATAGACCATACATTGAAAACTTAATAGATAATAGATGGGTAGTTGCTATACTCAAGGTATGGAGGGAAGTTTGCCAGAATCTGAAAATATATGAAGACTAAAAGACATCGGACCCAGACTTTCCTCCAAACAAAATTGATCAGACCTTTGTAAATTGGGTCTTTAAAGGTCGAAGTAAAGTGTTTGAAGTCTTTTGAACAGTGATCTTTACAGTATGGTCTACCCAACTCCCATTTATCTCGTTTATTTTCTGAATATAACCCTCCGTTTTGATGGTTCAGAAAAACGACCATTTGTGTGTTTGTTTATGTGTTTATAAGGTTTGTATTGAGTCTTATACCACGAACATCGTATTATCTCGTGCTGTCGCGAGTGAATCTGTTAAATGACCACGGAAATGTCTTTGTCTCCGTACTCCAGCTGTCCAGCTGTGCTCTCCGTGCTGCGGACTGAGAACGCAGCCGGTGGGTGTTGACGGATGAGGATGCACGGTCCCATAACGGACCGGAGCGGACACGCAATACACACATATCTGGTGGAAGTTTGCCGTTTTTCTGGCACAGGTAACTAGGGACGTAGGTTACAACTCGTCCTGATTGGTCAGGCGCTTGACATCACCCAGCGCTTTTTTGAAAAGTTGAAATAATTCAACTGAAAAAGGCGTCCGCTTTTTAAAAAGGCGTCATACTTTTTCCATTTTCCATAGGCTTGTATGTAGAAAAGGCGCTGGCAATTGAAAAAAGAAGTCAAGTGTGAACACCCCCTTAGTGTGTTAGTAATTTGTGTGTTTTGCTTTTGTTCATTTGTCTGTTTTTCCTCTGTGCTTTAATTTTCTCTTAATGCTCTCTATATGTCATAAATTCTTACAATGCAGATAAAAAAGTAAAGTAAAAAAAGCAAAGAATAATGCAAAGGATTGAGACGATGCAGAAAGAGGCAGACGAAATGGCAGCCAGGGCAGAGAAAAAACAGGACTTCCAATTACTGTCAAAATCAAATGCCTATCACAAACGTTTTGCAGATAAAAGGGAAGAGATGGAAGCTCTTTTAAAAACTCTGGAAAACCTGCAGGAGAGGGTCAGGTGACTGTACGTAACTCGTTGAGGAAAATGTTTATTGGAATGTGACATGCTTTGTTTTATATTGACCACATTGCAGGATGAATATCCATGATACAACAGGTATATTTTGAGTAACTTAAAATGAACATTTGTGGCCTCAGACATTTTTGTCATTCAGTTCTATTTAGGCCAACTTATGCACTGATCCTCCTGTTTATTATTTATTCATCTCAGTAAGGCAACTGCCAGATACCTTTGCTGGCTCTTTTGATTTTTACCTATCTTATTTTATTATTATTTTTAAAAGAGAAAGCTGAGATGAGAGTTGTCCATCATTGTAACTTGGTTACACTAATAACTGAAGTGCTATTCATCTGTAGGTGTGGTTGCATTATTCTATATAATAAGCATGTAAGAGATGATTTCATTGATTAATTATAGCCATAAACTGCAAGTCTTTCAATTTAGACTGCCACAGAGTGAGCATATTAATGTATGGCACGATCACAGACTGTCACACCAGCTCGATCATCACTGAAAATTTCCTGGAAAAGAGTTTGAACCCTTCTATAGACAGTTAGCGTGGTGGGATGCTGCATGTGTGAAAAACATATTGGTCCTTCACATGTGTTTGGAGATGTGTCGTTAGTTAAACAAACGGTTGTAGAAAATGTATACATAATAATATAATAATAATAATAATAATAGAAATGCAAAAAGAGAAAAAATGAATAACTACTTATTTCATTTTTAACTAAGTATTTCATGATGCAATAGTCAGGTTTGGAGTGGTGGAGCAAAGAGCTAATATATTAAGATTAGATATGTATACTTCAACACAGTTTTGAGATAATGATAAAATAGAATGGCAATAACAATCATACTGAAAGAATAAAGAGCAGTTTTACATAACTAGAAATAAATACACTAAGTAATGGTGATTACTTATACAACCAGGGTCTGAAATGAAATTTTGCCAGCCAAGTTTACATGTAGATGATACATTTTTTTTAAATGTAGTAGTGCCCAAGCCCCCCTGCCCCCTTCTGGAACATCCCCTGCATTAGTGAGAAAAAGTATATCCGTGAATACATTTGCATTAATCCACAATAATAAGCTTTTCTCGGTTTATGTTTGACAAACTTGAACACAACCTATGCATACTGCTCATTTTTGGACATGTGTGTGTGTGTTACTGGCTGCTCCTGCAGCGCTTGTTGCAAGTGAAAAGTGGAGCATGCATGTAACGTGCACTATATTGCCAGTGTTTATAACACAGCACTGTTTAACAGAGTCTGTGTGGAGACGTTTGCATACTACAGCAGGCTGAAGGATAATGTTACGTTCGGTTTAAATCACTGATTGTTAATAAATGAACACACAGTGAAAGTGAACGGAGAAGACCATTTGACCAGATCACGTGCGTTCTTGAATCGATCCGTACTGATCAGTTTTGCACATATATATATATATATATATATATATATATATATACATATGGCCTGATTAACTAAAGGTTTGAGTGTCTTAAACTATTGTCTTAAAACATGTGCAAACTTGATACCACCTGCAAAAAATTATCGAAAATGATCTGATCTACTATTTAGTAGATCCATTTAGTATGTTTGCCTTAATGAATATTCAATATGGGGCGTTTCTGCTATGGCGTGCAAAATACTGGGAGGAGAAAATGCAAATAAGTTAAGTTAGTACACACATTGCGATTTAACAAGCCTGACAAAACTGATGTGATTATGACAGAGTCTGAATTAAACACCTTTGAAAAGAACGTGCTAATCCAGGAGACCAGCGTTACACACAACAGACTGCTGTGATTGTAGTTAAGAGGAGATATAGGTACAATAAAAGAAGGCATAAAGATTGTGTTTTTCCCCACAAGTGGAAACATGTTTCGAATGACAGAAAAATAAATGGCATGCATTTATTTTTTATTTCGATTCAATAATCGTTAAGGAAGGAACTCCATGATTAAACTACAGGCTATTGTTGCCTATTATAGCCAAACAAAACTGAACATTCACAGCCTTTGCATTCTTAAGAATTTAAACATTGTCATTTATGTCGTCCTATTTCCCTCTTTTCACCAACATTCAATTTTTAACTGGGGATTTCCTTTTTCTCGGGTTTCTCTCCCCTGTTTCATTCTGTTCTGTCTTAACACTATATAGAATGAACGGATAAGCAATTCCAGCTGCTTACACTGTTTTATTATTTAGCACCTTGCACACACAACTCATACAACATGGCAAACCTAGCCAGCAGTCCTTAGCCTGTGTCACAATCTAAAAGGTCCATGCTGAAACAATAACCAAATAACAATACTTGTTACATCCCCCAGCTCGTCCCCTCCGGTACGCTCCTCACCATAATGCGCTCATCTCCTCCCTCTAAAGCCCCCTTCTGTAGGACGCTTGAATTGGAGGACTGTTCTGGCCTAAGCAAGGAGCTGTAGTTCACCTTGCAGCCACTAGGGGGTGCTACATTTGTTGTTGTGTTTTTTGGACCTCATGGCTCACTGTAGGAGGCCATTTTGGTTTTCTCATTCATTGATAAGACCACGTTGTCGACACTAGCCTTTTGAAGGATCTAAATCCATCCTGGACTAGGAAGGAACTGTAGAATCATTGTCTGTGAGTAAAGTGTGATTAAGGTGTTTGTTTTTGCAACCATGCTTTCAATTTATGCAGATGGCTATGTTAGACCATGATTTTTGTGTTCTGCAGTATACCTTGTTCGCTAAGTGATAGTTTTCGATCAGATATATTTTCAGTCACATACTGTTAATTTGATTGACATTGACAAGCATGTTATACCACACAGATATGTTTATTGATCATGTGTATCATAACTGATGGTTTCTTATTACAGTTTTACTCCATTTTGCATTCTGTCAATGAATAACGGTGGCACTCAAATAAATCAACATTTATTGACTACGGAATGTGGAAGGAGTTATCTGTCTGTCTAGTTGAGGAAGGGGACTCTTTACAAGGGCGGAACAGGGACTTCACCACTGCTTGTACCCTCATCTTCGTTCCTTTTGCCAGGGCATTTATGTCCGATCAGACACAGCACTGGCAAGCTGTCTGGTGTGCAACAATAGACCGAGTGTTGCACCTGAGCGCCCGTGCCACAGAGGACACAACTCGCACCTCCTGCGCAATGTTTGATGATTCATTCTAAAGGTGGAGGGAAGAAAAGAGAGGCCCTCTTTAATGCCGAGGTTTACTTATAAACCAAATTTTCTTTTTGTAATATTCAGATTTATCTGCTCTAACTCGAAAATACTGTATGTTTATTTGCCTCATCCACTGATACCTATTTTGCACTTGCAGTCATCCTGCTTTCCGTCCAAACTCTCCATGACGTAAACCAGTAGAACACACAAGAACCTAACTTAAATAGTACCACCTCCACAAGGTTTGTACCTGGTGTCTTTCATGCACATTTTCTTAATAGATCACTCGCAAATTGCACACCAACCAAACGTGCATTTTTTGGAGTGAACATGCAATTTAGTACTCTTCACTTGGGAGCTTAGTAAATCAGGCCCTTAACGTAAACAGGTATGCATGATGGCTGCCATTCACTTATGTATGTTGGTGTGTGTCAGCGTGCCCCTGTGATGCTCTTCCATGTAGACAGCAAAGGAGCAGAGGAGCAGAGGAGCAGGGGAAAGTAGCTGCAGCTACATCACACGTGCTTAATTCTCAGCATAGTTTTCAGATTGTTGGATATAAACATTTACCCCCAGTGTGGCGGATAGCCATGTGGAATTTTCTTTACCTACTTCTGAATTAGCACTAGCCATTCCTACACAGTTCATCATATCCCCCTCAGTTTAAAGCTCAAATGCCTACGTCCAAAGTGGTTGCCCTACGAATGCGTTGTCGCCATCAAACAGGAAGTAGTATTTTCAGGGCTTCACATTGTCGTAAACTTACGAAACTTAATACACATTATCCTAGAGGGAAAGTATAATGTTCCATATTGGTTAAGTAAGTGGGCGTGGCTCAGTGGCGCCCCCTTCAAACTTTCAAAAAGACCTCCCTGTAGGGGTTTTCTTCACCTACATGCTTGATATTTTTTATGCATATCAGGCCCTACATAAAATCCTCTTGCACCCATTGTCAAAACCCAACATGAAGTCCACCAATTTCATCCCATTTTTCAAAATAATGCCTGTTTAACAGACAAAAACAGCATTTATTTCATTCATCTCCTTGGACCATCTTGGGTTTCAAGAGGGTCCTCGCACTCTGTGCATCCTCGGGCCCTAGTCACCCTTTTTTTTTGTGAATTCTGTTGTATAAGACCTACGTTTGTTTTTATTGACATCTTTGTGTACTTATTTAGCTAACAACATAGTCAATTAAGAATGTTTGTTTCCCATTTGTTGTAATTAGCCTAATAGTTTCAAGCACTTGCCTTTTGATTACTTATGTCAAAGAGTATCCATAAAATATCTCAAAAATAAATATTTGTGCACGGTGTTGGTAAGGTTGTAAGGTTTTGGAAAACGTTTTGGCTAAGCTGAAAAACTATGCTGAGGTTTCTGTGCTGAAGAGAAAATATACCATATAAGCTTTTTAAAAGTGTAAGAATTTGAATGAATCCAGTAAAGTGAAAATCTGTGACCACTACTGCTCCTTGCCCTGGGTTGTTTGATATTGTATGTTGTGTTACAATATTATTATTATTTTTATTTCATTTTATACTAATTCTGTGATACATATTAGGGTTATCCATTTTATTTATGTTTGTTCTAGGGTATTTTTTATTTTAAAATAAAGAAAATCTGTAAAAAATGAAGCTGTATGCAAGTTTTCTTTAAGTGTATGAATATTGTGATTGATGGTTCAATTGGCAACAATACAAGGGCCACCAACTGGCTTAGAAAAGCCAGTTTAAGGGCTAGTGGCTGATGGTAAATGGACTTGGGCTTGTATAGCACTTTTCTAGCCTTCTGACTACTCAAAGCAGTTTTGGTTTTAATCTTTTACGACAGTGGATGGTGGTTCAATTCTTAGAGTGAAATAGTCATCAGGATGGCTGAGTGAAAATGGGAGAGGAGAAATGTATGGGGGTTTTATAGGGACTGGCAGTGAGTCGATTAAAAACTGACGATTTGAGTCAGAGTCTCAAAGGTTAAACCAATAGCAAAGCCCAGTACAGGGCAGAGCATAAATGAAATAGGAATTTAAAAAAAGATAATGGTCAAATAACTTTTAAAAGATAAAGATGTTTAAAATATTTTTTTTAAATGTTAAAAGAAAATAAAAATATGTTAATTTATAAATGTAGATAAAATGTTTAGAATATGAAATACAATCTTTTTTAAAGGTGTGACAAAGATGAGGGGGTGGGAGGCAGCAGATTTTGTGTTTTTTCACAGGGGCTCACTTTCCCACTATGTAAACCCTGTAATACCCTTTGATGCAGCAAGATAACTGTGTAGTATTTATGTTGTTGTGTGGGCTTTATGAGGTCAGAGTGTAGCAGAGCAGTGTGCAGACAGGTTCTCTGTATCCTGTGACCTGCTGTTGACTGACCCTGTCTGCAGCCCTGCAGTGCTGGCAGAGCAATCACTAAGCCCTGTCTGTCTCCGTTGCTCTCTGGGTTAGACAAGGCTAAGCTTTTCTTCCTCTCATTAAAAGGCATGCGGGTAATCGCCTCTAAGCAGCTGGTTCACGCCTAATACCAAACAACAAACATCAGCAATGAAGCGACAAACAGTGTCTATCTCGGCTTAAGATAGAGCACTGGGCCACACTGTGGGCCTGTGCAATACCACTGAAAGTCTTTCAATTCAATTAAATAGACATATTTTATCAAACCCTATCATGGGCGGAGCAGTGAACTGGAAATAGTCTAACATGCCCCAGATATTTAAAACTTCTTCAGTTGTATGTAATTTCCGCTTTGCCAATCTGATCTGGGAAATCAAGGAAGCTATCGTCTTACTTATGTGGAATTATTACTTTTGAATAGGATGCACTAGCTGCAATAAACGGTCCTTGAGTAGGACATGGAGGTATTACTAAAACCTGGGTAATGGGTCTAAAGATGGCTCCTATTCAGTCCAGATGGAATTACTAGCCTGACAAATACACCAAAAGATGTCGTGGTAAAACCAACCAGAGTTTTAGCAGTCTTTCTCTGAACTTATTACTGCAGTTATTACTGCTCAAATATAAACAAGTGGGTCACGTGGTGTAAAAGAGCCAAAGCTCAAATATTTCAGTGTCACTCATAGAAACTGCCTAATCACTGATTTTTGGTAACAAAAGTACAACAGAGATACAGTATTATATGGGGCTGTCATGAAACATGGATTATTTGGTGAAAACAGTTGTTGTTGTTGTTTTGGTTCAATCAGTTTTATAAAACTTTTTTCAAAACTGGGACTGGCTGTAGGGCACACAACAGGCAACAAAGCATATTGTTATTGAAAAAGATGTTGGGGGTTTGCTGGCAGATAAGACCTGATGGTCCAATTCCATCACTTCCTTAGAGCCGTTTCTCATTTGCATTGGCTTTGTGCTCCTGGGGTGAGATGACGAAGCAATGCTTCTGTTCTCAACAGCTTTGAATTGGCATGAAATCTCCTTTGTGTCTCATCCCATTCACACACACTCTATTACACCCCCACCCTGCCCAATCATTCTGACTCTCTGGTCTTAGACAGGCCACAAATGCCATCACCACTGCAAGGTCAGAAGTGTACTAAATGTCTTTTTCAAACATTATTTCATACAGACTGGAAGGTTTGCCACCATTTCAACCTCAGTGTTTGTGCTGTTGTGGCATACACTAAAACATCACTGCATAAAATAAGTAATGCACAGTATTATCCAGAACATCATTGAATCAATAAAGATTTTCAGAGGTCGAAATGTCAAATTAAAATTCAATATGATGATAATAGTTATTAAATCACTGGACATCATGGTAATGAAAATTTTACAAAAGAATTTAAAAAAATATTTCAAGGAAGACCATGTAACTTTTCCACAGCATTCATTCTCTTGTTCAGCCAATGTATCAGTGCGTATGGAGTCACTCTTTAATATAACAATTACAATTAGACATTTGTAATAGACAATACTACTAAAGGGTGCACATGAATAAAATAGTCTTATTTTGCTTCATTGTTTTTTTTGTTTTTTTTTTACAATATTGAGCCTACATGCTCTCATGTATAAAATATGTGCACACGTCTGTATCAAAGGGGCAGTACACTTTTTCATAGTCGTAATGTTCTGTGCTTGAGTGAGTTAAATAGCTGGATTTATTATTTTATGTTGGGGAACCTCTAACTGTGTGGAAACACCACTTTAATTACACATGCTGGCATAATACAATACACCAAAGGTTTTATCCCCAAACTAATATTTTGCCTATTGTTAAGTTGCTGGTTTCAGACACAGAGTTTCCACTGATGATTAGGTTTTATATTTAGCCTACCTGTGTTCTCCCCGTGTTGTCACAAACAGCATTTAAGTAGGCTGCACAGTTCAAAAGATCAACACAAAGGAAAACATCTCTTTTTCTAGAGTGTCTATAAGTGTTTGAATTCAAATCAAACTGCAACTACAACGACATACAAAGAATGAGATCGCGGGACTGCCAAAGTAGACCCAGCGTCAGCCAATCAGCTCTCGGATATGCAAATGACCTCGCTGCATTGCATCTTCCCTACCCAGGCGGTGACGTCACCCAAACATATCACAGTCTGGCACTGCAAGGACTCAGACAGAAGCAACAGAAAATGTGAAGGAAGTGCGCCGGGGAGGGGCCTTTTGTCTGGAAGAAATAGAATAACTATCTAACAGCGTTTTTTTATCCCGTGCGACACGGAAAAGTCCGGCACGGCCACGACCAGGAACATCCATTTTCTGTCGGGAAACAAAGGAGTGTATGTTTTTTTGGAGCTCCTGTGGACAACGGGGTTTTCTCTCCCCTCAGCTGCTCTGGTTTATATGCACAGACCTCTCCCTTTCTTTATCAGGCCTTTTCTTTTTCCCACCTCCCTTTAGCCTTTATCCTTTCTCACTGCAAAGATGCCCAGCTCTGTCTTCACGGACAACAGCGTCCAGGGAGGAGCCCTGCAGATCGCCTTAGATCAGCTGTCCCTGCTCGGCTTGGACACCGAGGAGGAGAACCCCCTGTTCGACGAGCAGGAGTCCCAGAGAAAGAGCGTCAACATGACCGAGTGCGTCCCGGTGCCCAGCTCCGAGCATGTGGCGGAGATTGTTGGCAGACAGGGTGTGTGTTTTACAATTCTTCACACTTTAACTCGTGTTCATGTCATGCAGGTAAACAGTAGAGGACGACCCTATATCAGTCCAGATAGCACTAGTGCTGTTCTAAAGCCGCACTCACACTGCTTCTTACGACCTGCTTAATATTAAGGCATACAATATTTTGTCTTGTGTAGAGAAGCCGAACGTGAATTCAACACATTTAAAGCCTACTCTGTCAGTCATACATTGTTGTTTTTCTATAACCGTAAACCGATAGGAGAATAGCATGGTTGCTTGAATCATAATACACCCTGCAATAAAAGCATTGCTCACATTATCTGATGTGAACAAGTCTGTATGGCCTATGAAACAAAATAAAGAAAGAAAATAGAGGTAGAGAACATGCACCATGTCAAAGCCATTCTGAATATGAACCATCTCAATTCATGACATGAAACAGGCGGAGATAGCTGTACATACCTTTCTGCTGCAACATGAAAACAAAGGACCCTCTGGCTCTCACCCCCTGCTTTTCATTTGTAAAGAAGTTCTATTTACATCACTTAGGCCTACCACAACCACTCAGCCATTTTCTCAGGTTATGAGCAAGTAATTAAATAATGTGGATCACATCTGGCCTAAATATAGAATGATACTGATCCTCATGAAGCATGTATCATACATATGAAGACTTTAACTATGAAAACTGAGTTTAAGGGATTTGAACTCCCTTCAATTCTTTGTTAAAGGATCCTTTAACAGTCATGCTTATTATATTGTTCTTTTCATGCTTCATCCCCATTTTGATTCTAAAGAGTTAAGTGTGTGCTGTGGGTGTTATAATGCTTTCATTTTATATATATATATATATATATATATATATATATATATATATTATTGCTTTCAGAATCAAGAGTTGGGGTGAAAAAGGTTTAAAACCGAACTAGAAGTGATTTCTCTTTTGTGTGATTCATGTTCTGCTGTTTACATTTTTCCTTCTCCAAAATGGAGGTCTCAACTTAGGACAATTGCATTTTGAGAGAAGACAACAGCTGTTTTGAATAGACCCAAAGTGATGATTTAATATGTGAACATTCATTCACGTTCCTTCTGCTTCCATGCCTCAGGTTGCAAGATCAAAGCCCTGCGAGCAAAGACCAACACCTACATCAAGACCCCCGTTCGAGGTGAAGAGCCTATGTTTTTGGTGACAGGCAGGAGGGAGGATGTTGCTATGGCCAGGAGGGAAATCATCTCTGCTGCAGAGCACTTCTCAATGATTAGAGCCTCTAGGAACAAAAACACCAGCCCAAACCAAAGTGGTACCCCAGTCCCCGGACCACCAAACCTGCCTGGACAGACCACAATTCAGGTTCGGGTGCCCTACCGTGTGGTTGGACTTGTTGTTGGCCCAAAAGGTGCCACCATCAAGCGCATTCAACAGCAGAGCCATACCTACATAGTCACACCCAGTCGAGACAAAGAGCCGGTGTTCGAGGTCACAGGGATGCCAGAGAATGTTGATAGAGCACGTGAAGAGATTGAAGCCCACATTGCCATGAGGACAGGAGGACTTATTGAGGTCCAAGATGACAATGACTTCCATGCAAATGGGACAGATGTTGGTTTTGATCTGCATGGGCATGCCAATCTGTGGTCTAAGTCCAGCAATGGAATGAAGCCCACCTCTATACGTAAACCCTTCTCTAACTACCGCAATGACTCGTCCTCCTCTCTAGGCAGTGCCTCCACTGACTCTTACTTTGGTAACAACAGCTCTCGCATGACTGACTACAGCCCTCCGAGCCCTGCCCTAAGTTACACCACCCCAAACAACAACAATATCACCAATGGCAACACAAACAGCGACTCTTTTGTTTACGGAAGTGAAGTGATTTCACCTGAGTACAGTGATCAGACTTTTGACTCTTCACAAACAGCAACAGCCCTCCTGTGGTCCCATTATGAATGTGGCATCACCCCATCTTCCACCTCGGCTGTGTTTCCCGACAACACCCCCACCAATGGTTTAGGGGTTAATGGTTGTACCCCACAGCTAAGAATGTCGCCCCCCATCCACAGCCACACTAGAGTCTCCACTGAGCACCCACTTGCCCGAAGGGTGCGCAGTGATCCAGGAGGAGGCCCACTCAGTTTCATCGGTTACTCCATCGCTATTGCCTCCCCACATGGCTCTCATCTCCATGGCGTTGCATTTGACTCCTCTGCCTCCTCTTCCTCTTCTTCCTCCTCTACATCATCCTGCACCAGCCGAAAAGGCAGTCGTGATTGTTCAGTGTGCTTTGAGAGTGAGGTCATCGCAGCCCTGGTTCCTTGTGGACACAATCTTTTCTGTATGGAATGTGCCAACCGTATCTGTGAGAGGAGTGAAGCCAAATGTCCTATCTGCCACGCCGCTGTTACTCAGGCTATACGTATATTGTCATAAGAATATGTCACTCTATGAATTGTTTCATAAGTAAGACCAAAAGACTCTTCATACTGCTTTAATAAGCTCAGCCAATCATCACTTTGCTTTGTTCATAGGTGTACGCATGTAAAGAAAAGGATGGCATCTTATTTTGGCTCTCATCATATCCTGTATGGATGGGGAATTATTCTCAACATCTAAGTGCATGTTTAAGATATAACAGCATAGTAACCAATAGTTCTAATACATTTGTAAGACAACACTGTGGGCTCAAGATGGAGGTACTCTGAACAAACTTTAGATTGTTAGCAGGCCGAGCCTTCCTGTTTTTCCCAGGAATAGAAGTGAAAGGGAAGACATGCTGGGAAACATGGATGGTTCCAGCAAACATGACTATTGAACCTACAGAGATACTGCAACCAGAAATCAGAAACCACATGAAGGACGACAGCATATCCTACATTTATGTTTCATATATATCAATTTCTGCAATTTGAACCTTTTAAATGGAATTGATACAGATTGAAGTATTATATTATCTTTTTTTTACTTGAAAGATTATATTTCTTATTGCAAAATTGTTTACAGATATAATTTAAGGTGAGTGAACTTTTTGTAGCTGGGATGAAATATTTCTATTTTTTTTTAGTATGGTGTAATGGCAATGCATTATTTTAATACCCCATAACCGTGGAAGGAAATCGAATTCTGCAAAATGTGATTGCATTGGACAATATTCTGTCTCGATGTAGTTTTTAAAGGTTTGACTAGACATGTCTTTTGAAACTGCTTCACCCAGCATATTTTTATCTAGTAACAAAAAGCATATTTTATTCTATATTATTGTAAACATTGAACATGAGTGAAATTTGTGAGTTGAACATGAAAAAAGCATTTTGGGCTTTCTTAAATTTGTATGAATTAGATTCTAGTTGGATTTACAGGCTTTTGTTGTGCCACTACAATTTTAGTATTTCTATTTTAATAAGTTTGTTTACCACTTGTTTATGTATATGTTGGTTAAGTTTACTTAAGTGTATATGTACTTTATTAAGCAAAGTTTAAGAACAAAGTATATTTTATTTTATGATAAAGGGCCTTTCACCTCATGATCAAATTTTAATATTATATTTGCTGAAACAAGATTTGAAATGTATGGAGAGTTATATTTTTTTGACATTTAAAGTAAAACTTTGTTTATGGTGCTACTTCACATTTTTTAAAGTGTTTCTTTATAAGTCCAATAAAAAATGGAATGTTCAGGAAGGTCTGCCTCTTGACTTTTTAATGACCTGTTTTGTTGGGTTCTGCTGCTGATCTCAGCAGACCCAGTTGAGCGGGTGTTGTCTGTTAAGAACTGTTCATATATAGTATAGTGTATTAGTTTTCTTTTACTTCCTGAAGTTAGCCTGGAGGTGGCAGGATTATCACAGTGTATACTGTGACAGTCCAACAAATGTGTTCTTATACAGACTCGTACAAATATCATAACGTGATTCTTTTGTGTAGTGAAGGACATTATGGGTCAGTATTTAATATCCACTTGCCATGGTGTCATTCATTGTTGGTTTGAAAGGAAGGCTGCTTCTCTCATTGTGAATAAACAATCACAAGAGAAATAATTGATAACAAATTTGATCAATCTTTTTATTTTTTATTTGTGAGCAAAAGATGAAGAAATATCCCAAGCAGTGTGCCCCAGATTCCTGAATGTAATATTTTGATTCTTAATTTGTGGATTTTCACACTGAAGCCACGCCCCTACACACACACACACACACACACACACACACACACACACACACACACACACACACACACACACACACACACACACACACACACACACACACACATATACATATATATTTATGTATAAATGTCTAACAGATGGTACAGATTGTGAACCAATTTTACATATATATAGATAGATAGATAGACAATATCAATTTGGTTTCAATTACATATTTTTAAGTTTAATTTGTAAATTACACACTGTTCAAGAAGCATCACAAACACTTAAACATCTTACAACTTGTTTTAAAAAGATGCTTTTGTGAAAATGACAATTAACTTTGAGATATCACTTTCATACTGTAAACTAGCTGGATGTCTTCCCAAATTCAAAGTTGTTTGTGACAAACAGACTCAATGACCATTTTGAAAATAATTTGCGATTTCATATTTTTGACCCTGTACACGTTCCATTGGAAATGGGCAAGAGCCGAGGTGGTGTGGCGTGAAAGGCCTGAGGCGAGAGGTCTCCAGGCTGCAGCCATACCTTACTTGATCAGTGACCACAACATGGCATTTTATTCAGCCTTTGTCCTTCTTTCTGCATTGTCAGTAAAGGGTTTGAGAATTTTCTTCACCAAGCTGTCAGGAAGCTTAATTCTCTCCCCTCTCTTCCTTCCCTCCCCTCTGCCCCCACGAACACTGGACGTTGAAACCTCCTTCCGTTTGCCACCAAGAACTAATAACTCTGAAGCTATCGATTCAAAAGTACACTCAGTTTACTGCACATTGCACATATTGCACATATTGCACAAGTTTACTTTTTCTTTAAATTTTATTTTATTTACCATTTTGTTTTGTACCTTTTGCACAATTTAGAATTTATTACTGTAAATATTATTTATCTTATTTTACCTCATTTTATTTGATCTATTTTACCTTATCTTATTTTATCTTATTTTACCTTATTTTGGTGGTATTGCATCGTGGGACAGAGACAAACGCAATTTCGATTCCACTGTATGTCTGGCATATTTTGAAATTGACAATAAAGTTGACTTTGAGTTTTACTTTGTTATCTCGAGACACTTTACAAAAAGTAAGTAAAAGGTCATTCAGGCAGGTTCAGCTCAGGAGCTCCCAGGAAAAGGCGTGGTTAGTAACTAAGATTGCAGATAGTGACATGCAGTAATATAATGTGAAGCTCAAGGTGCCAGTTTCCCCGGGAAGTCTAAGTCTATAGCAGCATAACGAGGAGCTGGTATATATACCTGCGCCAGCCCTAACTATAAGATTTATCAGAAAGGAAAGTTTTAAGTCTGTTCTTAAAAGTACAGTGTGTGTCTGCCTGAGGCTATGCACAACGAGAAGGCCTGCATTCTGGGAGTGTAATGTTCTCGAACGGCACTAGTAGCTCTTTAAGATAAGGTGGTGCCTGACCATTTAGAGCTTTGTAAGTGAGAAGGATTTAAAATTCTATTCTAGACTGTATAGGGAGCCAGTGCAGAGAAGCCAACACAGGAGTAATGTGGTCCCTTTTCCTAGTTCTCGTCAGTACACGAGCTGCAGCATTTTGGACATGTTCGAGAGTCTTAAGAGCAGGCGTCTCCAACCTTTCTTTCAAGAGCTGCTTTGAAAAGATGTGGCCAAGAGCTGCTTGCAAAAAAATCGCTTGCATTTATTTACATAGCACACATCAGCTGAATTAAGCTACTGTTTGTTCACGTGTGAAATTGCAATAAGCCAATACTTATCAACAATCTTAAATTCAGATCAAGGTCCAAGAAAAAAACATTAATATTTTACACTTCTTATTGTGCCACATAGTAAACTATGTCGCTGAAAAATCACATCAATGTCCCAGAAAACAATACTGCTTTACTCTTGTTTTATGGGCCAAATATATGAATAATGGGAAGAAGTACATTTACTGTCATCAGATTTTTAAAAAATTTTTTTAACACGGTCAGTCAACCTATAGGCGAGCTACTTGAAACCTGCCCGCTAGCTACCAGTGGCTCCCGTCCTACCTGTTGGAGACCCACAAGCCCTGTGGCTTGACTTTCCCTCAGAGGCAGATCAAGTTGTCTGTATTGTCTTAAGAAGCTTTTCTTTCGTCTCCTGAAAGTGAAACATGATCCAGCTGAATTGTAATTCAATCAGGAGAGACTTAATTGAGAATTAACAATTATTTATTTAACAATAAATGTGCGGTAGATCAAGAGGCAGATCAAGTTGTCTGTATTGTCTTAAGAAGCTTTTCTTTCGTCTCCTGAAAGTGAAACATGATCCAGCTGAATTGTAATTCAATCAGGAGAGACTTAATTGAGACTTAACAATTATTTATTTATCAATAAATGTGCAACAATTTAGATTTGAATGTGCAAAGTCTTTGGGGGATTAGACTCCATTGTGACGACTTCATGTACTCTGAAGGGTAATGAGGCCGACAGCAGGATAGGATACCCCCCAAAATAAAAGTGAGAAAAGACTAAGAAAGCACCATTCTCATAGGCCTTACCTTATTGGCTGTATGGATATCTGTGTGGGAAATTACAGTTGGATGGAATGATATAACCATGATCATTTATTGATATGACATGAATAGGCATTCGCCTTGTGCAGTTAGTGACTTACCTGGTCATGAGGCCCGTTATGTCTAGGTACTTTACCTGACAATGGCTCGCATGACCCACTGAACTGCCCTGTAGTTGCGTGGCCTGGCACGTTTCGGTCCGTCGACCACCTAACGTGTGGCCCGGCACGACTGCTAATGAGCTATAGTCATGAGGCCTGCATGTTGGGGTCTGTCGACCACTTGACATGTGGCCTGGCATGACGTTAAGCTGCCCTATAGTCATGTGGCCCGGGACATAGTGTCCGTCGACCACTGACATGTGGCCCGGCATGACTAGTCTGTTGACTGACAGTAGTTAGGGTTAGGGCTAACCCAGATTTTTATTGTCTCCCTTGTTTTTGTAAAAAATAGTAACCACCCCCTCCCCCAAACTTTTCAGTCAGTTCACTTTTTCAATATATTTACTTATTTTACTCAATAAGGGCACTAACTGCTCTTTGAAAGCTTGATACAATTCTGCAGTTAGGCCGTCACTACCAGGACTTTTGTTTTTGTTTAAACCTTCTAAAGCACTTTTAATTTCTCCATCTGTAAACTCACATTCACACCACATTTTATCATCATCGCTTAGTTGTTTCTTTAAGGCACCCAAAGCTCTGTTCACACTCACACCATCACACTCCTGTCTGGAAAACAGACTTTCATAATAACACTTTACTATTTTTAATATTTCATTTTTATCAGTCACACTTTTACCTGCTACATTCAATAATTCGTTTATTTCTGTTCTGTTTTGTTTTTGTTTTTCTGAACCCCCAAAAAACGCTGTACTCCTCTCCCCCTCATACATATATTGTATTTTACTACTTATAGCTGCACCCCTACATATTTTAAGTTCAATCGTGTTGGGGTTGTATCAAGTCAACTTTGGTTATATTCTTTAATAATTATACTTAATTATTAATAATATAAATAAAATATCATTAAACTATGTTTAATCTCGTTTTGGGGCACCAACCTGTAATCAGGTAAATATAACCAAAATATCACTCAAATCAGTCTCAAATTAGTTATTTAATTACTAATATTATTAATAATGAATAACTATATTTAATAAATTGAAGGCGTGAAATCCGTACACAAAGCCTTCGCACCCAGCTTATATCACAATGCAAATACACCAGTAACCACAAACAACTGCTCTCTTAAATTATAACAGAATTTATTTAAACAAAGCAACATCAATCCAAAATCAATGAACTTAATTAAACAAATAACTATTATAAACTAATCTAAGCAACAAACATTATCAAGCAAAGGCTTGTGGAAGGGGTGTGAATGTAGGTGTGTGTGTGTGTGTGTGTGTGTGTGTGAGAGAGAGAGAGAGAGAGAGAGAAAGGGGGAAGAAGAAAGGGGGGGGGGGAGATGGCTTCGTACCCACGTGGTCGTTCACGATGGCGCAAACCTAACAAAGACCTGGGTGCGTGCGCGTGTGGATGAAAGGGAGAGAGAGGGGGGGGAAGATTACTTCGTCCCACGTGGTCGCCCTTCCGATGGCACACACCTAACAAAGGCCTAAATGTGACCTTAAGGTCTAAAAGAGACTGAGTTCGGCCCTACACGATCTGTGTCTCTGAGGCGTCTGGATAGCCGCGAGTGTATAGATCTCTGTGCGTAATGGCGCGGTGGTGGAGTTGGTCTCCAGATGTACGTTTACACAGGAATATGTGTGTATGTGTGTTCGTAGAAGGGGAAATAAAAGAGGATAAAAGAGAAATGCGTGCCTGAAGAGGCCGGATCACAGTCTGACTCCCGCGCCACAACTCGGAGTAATTCCCTTCATTCACAGAAACAAACCAATAGCCGAATTCAGGTTAATACGGCTTACACTGGCCTTTCTGATCAGAGGAGTAATACCCGGTTATAACGCTGTTACAATAAACACATATAGGACGCAGCGGTCCGGAACAACAACAAGAGTTTTAAACAGTTAAAACTCACTGTCCGCACTGTCAAGCAATTACATTTCTTCATTTAGTTGTTTTCTTGAATTCTCTTCTATTCTATTTTCTCTCCACTTTTTCTCCTTACTACAGACCAATCAGCTTACTAAACACAGACTACAAAATCATAGCAAAAACAATAGCCAATAGAATCCGGGAGGTAATAGGAACAATCATAGCACAAACACAATCATACAGCATACCAAACAGGGACATGGCAGATGCAATCATTTCAATAAAAC
This sequence comes from Labrus bergylta, assembly GCF_963930695.1. Taxonomy (NCBI): domain Eukaryota; kingdom Metazoa; phylum Chordata; class Actinopteri; order Labriformes; family Labridae; genus Labrus; species Labrus bergylta. The sequence goes on from NC_089197.1 coordinate 36,101,142, forward strand.
AGACGGTCAGGGATATGGAAGGGGAGGGGGGGATATGGTTAGGGATTGATTTAAATAAAGCATTTGACAGAGTAGATCACAGGTTTTTGGGGAAGGTGTTGGAGAAGTTTGGGTTCGGGGAGAGAATGAGAGAGTGGATAAATGTGTTGTTTACAGGAGCTGAAAGTAAGATAAAATGTAACAGGGATTTAAGTGATTCTTTTAAAATATCAAGGTCAGTGAGACAGGGGTGTCCGATGTCAGCACTGCTGTACAGCTTGGTGGCAGAGCCGCTGGCAGCACTGATATCGGAAGACGTAAACATAAAAGGTATAGGTAAGGAAAACGTAAAAATGATTCAGTATGCAGATGCCGTGAATATAATGGTAAAAGGAGAGGAGGATATAGAATTGATATTAAAACATGTACAAATACACGAAAGAGCATCTGGGGCAAAAGTAAACGAAAATAAGTCAGAAATTATGTTACTAGGTAAGGAATCAAATTTTGTTAATAGGTGGGGATTTCAAACGGTGTGTGAGAAAAGAAAAGTGTTGGGAGTGAATGTGGGGAAAAATGAGAATGAATGTGATGACGTCACATGGAAAGAGGTGGTGGGTAAAATTAAGAAAACATTGAATTTGTGGAGAGCGAGGGGTCTTTTGTTGAGAGGAAGGGTAGTCGTAATAAATGCTCTCGTGTTGTCCAAAGTGAATCATGCGCTGAGTACTTGTGCGCTTCCGGACTAGGCCCTTAAGGAGATTTCAAAGACCATGAGGGACTTTATTTGGAAAAACAAAGCAGCGAGTATAGCTCACAAAACAATAATAGGGGCTAAAGATCAGGGGGCGGGCTAGCTTTGATTGGTTTACTTACAAAAAAAGTAGCACTAAGAGTAAAATTAATAGGCGAATTTATAGAGGAGAAGAAACACAACATTACAGATGTCACTACAAAAATTTGGTATAGATGCGCAATAACACATAGAATACAGAAACCCACATCAGAAGTTAAATGGACAGACACATACCAGGACATAACAAGCAACATGATATGGAAGAACATTAACATTCCGCATACAGCGCATGCAATATTTGATTTAGATTTCAAACTGAGGCACAGGAGGCTCATCTTCACCTGCATCGTCCTGCATCAGATCCATCAGGAGAGGTATGAAAGAAAGTGTTGTGTATGTGAAAGTGTGGATGAGGATTTTGTTTGTTACGTGTGGGGAATTGGTGTTTTTTGGGGGAAAAATAAGGGAAATGTTGGGGAAATGTAGTGTGAATGAGTGTTTTGGAATGAAAGCTGGTGGGAATTGTCGGTGTTGTTGGGGGTGGGTAGAAAACAAAAAAATCACAATGTAATAAATATGATTTTAGCTTTTGCAAGAAAAGCGGTTTTTAACAGGAGGAATTATGCACTGTATGAAAGCAAGAGAATTAATGTGTGGCGAATGTTTGTGAACGAATGGAGAGCACATCTTAAATTGTTGCACATAGCGAATGAGAGTGAGTTTGTAAGAATGTTTGTGGAAGGTGCGAATGTGTGTAGAGTGAATGAGGAGGGAATTATGTGGGATGTTTGAATTATTTTGTTTTTGTTTTTTTGGTACAAGGTTTTTTTTTGATTGTGGGGGAAATGGGTGGTTTGATTTGAGGGGTTTTGTTTCAGAGGGGTTTTGAGAGTATTTGGGGGTTGTTGTGGGAATCAGGGGTGGTTTGAGTTTGTTTGCTTTATCTTGGTTTTGTTGGAGTGTTGTTTGTTTCAGAGGGGAGGTTTGATTTATGTGATGTATGTTGTGTGATAGTATTTGTTGTAAATGATGTGAAAGTATTATTAGAGTATTTGGGGGTTGTTGTGGGAATCAGGGGTGGTTTGAGTTTGTTTGCTTTATCTTGGTTTTGTTGGAGTGTTGTTTGTTTCAGAGGGGAGGTTTGATTTATGTGATGTATGTTGTGTGATAGTATTTGTTGTAAATGATGTGAAAGTATTATAAATGTTTTTGTACTTTTGATAATGAAAGATAAAAAATAAAAAAAGCTTGATCTCGTGTGATCTCAGAAGCTAAGCAGGGTCGGGCCTGGTTAGTACTTGGATGGGAGACCGCCTGGGAATACCAGGTGCTGTAAGCTTTTTCATTTTTTTCATCATATGCTTTTTTTTCATCATATAGAGACATATTCACATGTCCAAAAATTCAGCCAGAATCAATAATGTGGGGGAGCATTTGCTCCCCCACATTATGGCCGAGGGCATGAGATCTTTAAAAGGCCCCTTTCTGCACACAATAACAGCTTACGGCCATACCACCCTGAACATGCCCAATCTCGTCCGATCTTGGAAGCTAAGCAGGGTCGGGCCTGGTTAGTACTTGGATGGGAGACCGCCTGGGAATACCAGGTGCTGTAAGCTTTTTCATTTTTTTGATTTGATTTGAGGGGTTTTGTTTCAGAGGGGTTTTGAGAGTATTTGGGGGTTGTTGTGGGAATCAGGGGTGGTTTGAGTTTGTTTGCTTTATCTTGGTTTTGTTGGAGTGTTGTTTGTTTCAGAGGGGAGGTTTGATTTATGTGATGTATGTTGTGTGATAGTATTTGTTGTAAATGATGTGAAAGTATTATTAGAGTATTTGGGGGTTGTTGTGGGAATCAGGGGTGGTTTGAGTTTGTTTGCTTTATCTTGGTTTTGTTGGAGTGTTGTTTGTTTCAGAGGGGAGGTTTGATTTATGTGATGTATGTTGTGTGATAGTATTTGTTGTAAATGATGTGAAAGTATTATAAATGTTTTTGTACTTTTGATAATGAAAGATAAAAAATAAAAAAAGCTTGATCTCGTGTGATCTCAGAAGCTAAGCAGGGTCGGGCCTGGTTAGTACTTGGATGGGAGACCGCCTGGGAATACCAGGTGCTGTAAGCTTTTTCATTTTTTTCATCATATGCTTTTTTTTCATCATATAGAGACATATTCACATGTCCAAAAATTCAGCCAGAATCAATAATGTGGGGGAGCATTTGCTCCCCCACATTATGGCCGAGGGCATGAGATCTTTAAAAGGCCCCTTTCTGCACACAATAACAGCTTACGGCCATACCACCCTGAACATGCCCAATCTCGTCCGATCTTGGAAGCTAAGCAGGGTCGGGCCTGGTTAGTACTTGGATGGGAGACCGCCTGGGAATACCAGGTGCTGTAAGCTTTTTCATTTTTTTGATTTGATTTGAGGGGTTTTGTTTCAGAGGGGTTTTGAGAGTATTTGGGGGTTGTTGTGGGAATCAGGGGTGGTTTGAGTTTGTTTGCTTTATCTTGGTTTTGTTGGAGTGTTGTTTGTTTCAGAGGGGAGGTTTGATTTATGTGATGTATGTTGTGTGATAGTATTTGTTGTAAATGATGTGAAAGTATTATTAGAGTATTTGGGGGTTGTTGTGGGAATCAGGGGTGGTTTGAGTTTGTTTGCTTTATCTTGGTTTTGTTGGAGTGTTGTTTGTTTCAGAGGGGAGGTTTGATTTATGTGATGTATGTTGTGTGATAGTATTTGTTGTAAATGATGTGAAAGTATTATAAATGTTTTTGTACTTTTGATAATGAAAGATAAAAAATAAAAAAAGCTTGATCTCGTGTGATCTCAGAAGCTAAGCAGGGTCGGGCCTGGTTAGTACTTGGATGGGAGACCGCCTGGGAATACCAGGTGCTGTAAGCTTTTTCATTTTTTTCATCATATGCTTTTTTTTCATCATATAGAGACATATTCACATGTCCAAAAATTCAGCCAGAATCAATAATGTGGGGGAGCATTTGCTCCCCCACATTATGGCCGAGGGCATGAGATCTTTAAAAGGCCCCTTTCTGCACACAATAACAGCTTACGGCCATACCACCCTGAACATGCCCAATCTCGTCCGATCTTGGAAGCTAAGCAGGGTCGGGCCTGGTTAGTACTTGGATGGGAGACCGCCTGGGAATACCAGGTGCTGTAAGCTTTTTCATTTTTTTGATTTGATTTGAGGGGTTTTGTTTCAGAGGGGTTTTGAGAGTATTTGGGGGTTGTTGTGGGAATCAGGGGTGGTTTGAGTTTGTTTGCTTTATCTTGGTTTTGTTGGAGTGTTGTTTGTTTCAGAGGGGAGGTTTGATTTATGTGATGTATGTTGTGTGATAGTATTTGTTGTAAATGATGTGAAAGTATTATTAGAGTATTTGGGGGTTGTTGTGGGAATCAGGGGTGGTTTGAGTTTGTTTGCTTTATCTTGGTTTTGTTGGAGTGTTGTTTGTTTCAGAGGGGAGGTTTGATTTATGTGATGTATGTTGTGTGATAG